>NC_091951.1:181524331-181851496 GCF_031021105.1 Erythrolamprus reginae | reverse complement strand
GCTCTCCTGTTTTGCCGCAATCATGGCAAGTTTCGATCCCAGCTCGTTGCCTGACTTGCTGCGCCTTTATTACCGCCGCCTCTTCCCTTTCGGCCTTTACGGCCGGTGGCTCCGCTACGGCGACGGTGAGGAAGGGGCAAAAGGCGTTTTCGGGACCCCGGTGGGAGGGCGCGAAAAGGCCGAGGGAAACTGCTCAACCAGGTTGCAACAGGCGGGATTCTGAGCGTGTGCGGAATTCGGCTGCTGAACACTCCACTTCTGTAAGGTCAGAAGGGATTAAGATTGAAGTGGGTTAAGGGAGGCCAACACTCCTTTTGTGGAAATGTAAGGTAAGAATAAGGCAGGGATAGGCAAAGTGGGCTCTTCAATGACATGTGGACTTCAACTCCCAGAATTCCTGAGCTGGCATAATTGACTCAGGAATTCTGGGAATTGAAGTCCACAAGTCACAGAAGGGCCAATTTTGCCTACCCCTGGGATAGCGACACGGGCATTGGTGCTGGCACAGCAGGTAGTGGGGCTCTGAATGAGGGCATTTTGCATGCAAGAGGCGTCGGTAGCCCCCCCCCCCCCCAAACCTGGTGTTCTGTTCGGGTCTGTGAGACCTGAAATCAAAGTTTGAGACCCTGCAAAAAAAAATCCCTTCATATCTGAAACTTGAAATTTCACGACTTTGCATCATTTCAGGGGTTCTCTCTATGAGAATTTTTTTGCGGGGGGCTTCTTTCTTGCTGAAAAAAATAGGCCTAAAGTTCTGTTCCCGGGTCACCCTGACCCGACCAGAAAATTCTTCATTTGAGGTGCTTATGTTTGGTCAATTTGAAAACTTTTTTCACTTGGAAAGTAGTCTGAACATTTCTGCACACAATGATATGAAAATTGAACTGAAAAAAATAATGCTTATTGGTTTATTTGGATCATAAAAGGCAGCCCCCCCTTTTTTGTGAACTTTTTTTCAATTTATAGATAGTTTAACCTGCAAAATGCGTTCAATTTTACTAAAGTTGGTGTGGGATTGGTAGTTTGAACATTTCTGAACATAAGAAAAATATAAATGAACTGAAAAAATTGATGCTTATTGTTTTTTAAAATCAAAAATAAGGCCTGATCATCATTAAAAAAAATTGGGGGGGTGGGGGGGCTAACTTTTTTCTGGGCAAAAAAACCCCACGTTGAGTCTGTTTCTGGTCGTATAGGACCCGGACCAAAAAGATTTTTTTTAGGTACGGTAATACCTCATGATACGAACTTAATTGGTGCAAGGAGGAGGTTCGTAAGTTGAAAGGTTCGTAAGACGAAACATTGTTTCCCATAGGAAACAATGTAAAGTCAATTAATCCGTGCAACCAAAAAAAAAACCCGCAAAAAAACAGCGTTCGGCGACTGCTGGGAAGCCGCGCGGCTGTTTTAAAAGGTGACAGCTGGCCTGGGGGGCTTCCCAGCAACCTCCCGAACCCAGAAGTTCGGCAAAAGTTCGGGGTTCGGGGGGGTGCTGGGACCCCCCAGCCCGGCTGTGATCTTTTAAAACAGCCGCGCGGCTTCCCAGCTGTCTCCCGAAGCCGAACGCCAAAGCCGAACTTCCGCGTTCGGCTTCGGGAGACAGCTGGGAAGCGGCGCGGCTGTTTTAAAAGGTCACAGCCGGCCTGGGGGGCTTCCCAGCAACCTCCCGAACCGAACCCGGGGTTCAGAAAAATTTTGCCTCTTCTTACGAACGTTTTTCGAGTTACGAACCGGCGTTCGGGAGGCTTCTGGGAAGCCCCGCCGCCCGGCTGTCACCTTTTAACACAGCCGCGCGGCTTCCCAGCAGTCCCCGAACGCCAGTTCGTAACTCGAAAAAAGTTCGTAAGAAGAGGCAAAATTTTTCTGAACCCCGGGTTCGTATTACGAGTTGTTCGTAAGACGAGGGGTTCGTATCTTGAGATACCACTGTACTTACATTTGGTCTTTTGGAAAACGTTTTTCACTGGGAAACTAGTTTGAACATTTCTGAACATAATGATATGAAAAGTGAACTGAAAAAATTGATGCCTATATTTTTATTTTGATCAAAAATGCAGCCCCCCCCCCTTTTGAGCATTTCTTGTCAGTTTATATTTTTTTAGGCTACTAATCTCTAAGGAATTTTTCCCCCAAAGTTTTGATATACTAAATTGAACATTCCCGATCATAAGAAAAATAGAAATGAACTGAAAAAACTGATGCTTATTTGTTTATTTTGATCACATCCCTCGGCCTTCCTATGTGCCATTATTTTCACTTTTTATATAGATTTGGCTAGAAATATTGGGAATATCCTTTTGAAAAGCAAGCACATGATAGACAGACAACTAATTTTATGAAAGAAATCCATTTTACTAAAAACAAGTATGTAATTTTGAAATTAACAGCATAATTTTTATATAAATTGAAATAATTGAACACAGCTGGGGGGGCATTTATGAGCAAAATAAACAAATAAGCATCATTTTTTTTCAGTTCAATTTTCATATTATGTTTAGAAATGTTCAAGTTACCAATCCCACACCAACTTTAGTAAAATAGAACGCATTTTGCAGGCAAAACTATCTAAATTGAAAAAAAAATTCACAAAAACGGGGGGGGGGGGCATTTTATGAGCAAAATAAATCAATAAGCATTATTTTTTTCATTTCAATTTTCCTTTCAGTGTGTGCAAAAATGTTCAAACATATTTCCAAGTGAAAAAAGCTTTCAAAAAGACCAAATATAAGTACCTAAAATGAACAATTTGCGGTCCGGGTCAAATAGACCTGGGAACAGAACATTAGGGTGTGTTTTTTTTATAGAACACAAAGGTTAAATTGAGTCATGAAGTAGGAACAAAGCATCCTCCAGAATTTGGAGGCATTATTTGTATCTTGTTGAGTACCAGGTACCTCACAAAACCCGTTAGAACTGGATTTTAGAGGCTGGGTTAGAGGAAAAAACATTTTAGAATATATGCTACAAAAAAAATGGGGGGTAGGCAATGTTGGTTAGCAGTTGTAAAGCATTTTGCAAGGATATGCTGGTAATTTTGAAAAGTTATAAAGTTGGTTTGGGAGCAACTCTGTAAGAGGAACCCCAACAATCTGGTCTCTCAGCTTGCCGCAAATAATAGGTTGGATCAATTGCCCTCTGTACTTCTTCCAGTTTGCATTCTTTATCTTTACCGACCAGGATATAGAGAATGGAAGTACTGTATGCAGATATTATTAGCAAAATGGGAGGTTGGTCTGAACAATAAAAAAAGCATGAGACATAAACGTACCCTACTTGACTTTAGTATAAGCAAGATTCTGTTTTTATAGCCTACGGATATATCAATAACATGGAGTTCTACAATTCCCGTAGAGTCTGTTTCCTGACTTGGCCTAAAGCACTGACCTGGGATAATAGATAAGTAGCATTTTTCAGAGCTTTCCATTTGCATCGTATGCATTGCCTATACAGTGGTGCCCCGGTTTTCGAACGCTTCTCAGTTCCAACAAATCAGTATTCGACCAGGAAATTCAAGAAACTTTTGCCCTGAAATCTGAACAAATATTTGGAACTCGAACACTCGAGAGAGCTGAAGACAGAAGCCGGCAAGCTACACAGAGAGAGAGAGAGCCAGGGACAGAAGCTGGCGATCGAGAGAACTGAAGATGGAAGCTGGCAAGCTACAGAGAGAGAGAGAGAGAGAGACATGGGGACAGAAGCAGGCAAGCTAGAGGGACAGACAACTGAGGAGGGGAATTTATCTTAAATAGTTTCAGTTCTCAACCAAATCGGTTCTCAACCACACTTCCAGAACAAATTGTGGTCGAGAACCGAGGTACCACTGTATACCTGAAATAACCCTCCAAGGAAAGGTTGATGTAGGGAATCAAATACTTAGTGACTGACCCTCTCATGGGATTTCTGGAAGAATTGAGATGTGATTAAATACCCTTATGTCCTGCCATAAAACCAAGATGGCATTGTGTGTTTTCCTTTTGCAGTGTCAAAGAACTATTTCCAGCGACGGGAGTTCTCATTCACACTCCGTGATGATATCTACGTGCGTTATCAGTCTTTCAACAGCCCGCAGGAATTGGAAAAAGAAATCCAAAAATTGTGTCCCTATAAAATTGACATTGGAGCTGTGTATTCACACAAGGTATGGGATGGATTATTTTGATATGAAGCAGTCTTCCACATCTCAGCCCTCCAAAGTGGCTAGAGCCCTGATGACGAACCTATGGCATGCAGAGCCATATCAGAAGGCATGCAAAATTTTGCCCTGTGTCATCTCCAGTTTGCCTGTTGTGCTGTTTTTTGCACTCCGGAGCTTCAGGAGGCTTCCTTGAACCCTCAAAAAACAGCACAATGGCAAACCGGAAGTGCGTTTTCCTGAACTTCTGGCATTTTTTTCATGTACCAGGTTACAGTAAGGCCTGTGCGCATGTGCAGGGGGCAGCACGGGGGTGTGCGCAAGCATGGGGGTGAAGGGGTGTGGGAATATGCACGCATGCTAGCACACCCTTTTAGCACGTGAACAAAAAAAGATTCGCTATCACTGCCCTAGCGCATCCCAGCATACCTAGAAGATAACATTTAAGAAAGGCTGGGTTTGGGTTTTTTTCAACTTTTAAAAATGGAAGAGATTCAATCACTTATTTCATATATGGCATACTTTTGTCCGGGAAATCTACACTTTACAGAATTGTTCTGACAACCTAATTACTAGTTCATTAAAATAGGGATAAAATAAGAGAGGAAAATGATTAAAGAAGAAATGTGAGAGATGCATTGAAATTGAAATGATAATGAATTGTAATTATTTTAAAAACAAAAATAGTGTTAAGAATATTATATGGATGTGTTAAAGCAAATGCTCACGACATGAGATGTTAAAAGAACAAAAACAAATAAAATTTATTTTTAAAACATATATACAGTATATATAAAGAAAGGCTGTTTTGTGTAATACGATTACTGATGGTTTTTCAAGGATATTTAATGCAGAATTGGAAGGGAACTTGGAGGTCTTCTAGCCAACCCCCTGCTTAAGCATGAGACCAGTGATAGCGAACTTTTTTCTTCTTGTGTGCTAAAACTAAAGAGAAATTTCCTGACATGGTAATAGATTGCCTCCAGAGGTTGTGGGTGCTCCCTCTTTCAACTAGACCCAGGGAGAGTTTTTCTCCTCATGTCATCAATCTGCTGAATACCTAATACTTTCAGTGCTGTCCTGTGTAGTATGGCCATAGTATCACTTACGATTTTTATCTTCTTTACTCTACCCACCCACCCTTATTGGTGTGATAATGATGGTGATAATAATTCTATTGCTTTGCACGAACATGAGAGTTTTTGCATCGGAGACAAATTACTTGTGTGTATAATATCACTTGGTCAAATAAAGTATCCTATTTTCTTTGCTGGTGTTATTAATATGTCAAATCTGGGGATTAACAGGTGAAAACTGCCCTGGTATGTTACCTGAACATCCATGTGTTTACTATTCAAAAATATACACTACAGGTAGTCCTCCACTAACCACAGTTCATTTAGTGACCGTTCATATTTACCATGGTGACTTATGACCCTCTTTGATATTTATCGTTGCAGCATCTCTGTGGTCATGTAATTTACACCCGGATGCTTGACAACTGGTTTATATTTATGATGGTTGCTGTGTCCTGGGATCATGTCAGGGATGGGCTGCTAGCCGGAAAGTTAAATTGGGCTCACCGCTGTGGCTCGTGAATGCTAGAAGGGCCAGCAGGTGCGCCTCCGCACATGCTGAAACACGGGCGCACCTGCAGCTCTGTGAGCGATTTTGCTACCTACACAGGTGCAGAAACAAAACCGCACTGGCCCCACTTGCACTCATGAGCCACTGCGGCGAGCCCAATTTAGTGTTCCGGCTAGCAGCCCACCCCGGGATCATGTGATCACTTTTGTGACCTTCTAACAAGCAAACTCAATGGGGAAGCCAGATTCACTTAACGTCCGGGTTACTAACTTAACAACTGCAATGATTGACTTAACAAATGTGTCAAGAAAAGTCCTAAAATGGGGCAAAAAGTCACTTAACGTATTTCTCGCTTAGCAACATAAATTCTTGGCTCGATTGTGGTCGTAAGTTGAGGATTATCTATATTGGGATAGATACAGAAAATGGGTACTTGGTAGATCTATATTCTAAGACAGTGATGGCGAACCTATGGCATGGGTGCCACAGGTGGCACATGGAGTCATACCTACCTGCATGCAAGCCATTGCCCTAGCTCAGCTCCAACGTGCATGTATGTGCTGACCAGCTGATTTTTGGCTTGCACAGAGGCTCTGGGAGGGCGTTTTTGGCTTCCAGAGAGCCTCTGGGGGGTGGGCCCACTAGAAGTTGGGAAACAGGCCGTTTCCCACCTCTAGAAGGCCTCCAGAGGCAGGGAAAGCTTTTTCACCCTCCCCAGGCAATGAATTATGAGTGTGGGCACTCACACATGCGCAATAGTGCGTACACACGCTCTTTTAGTACCTGTGGAAAAAAAGGTTCCCCATCACTGCTGTAAGAATTTAGAAAATGCTTTGCAGCGATTATATGTAATCAGGAATATTTATCATTCTTTATTGTTTATTAGCAATAGCATTTAGACTTATATATCTTTTCACAATGCTTTTACAGCCCTCTCTAAGCGGTTTACAGAATCAGCATATTGCCCCCAACAATCTGGGTCCTTATTTTACCCACCTCGGAAGGAGGGAAGGCTGAGTCAACTGTGAGCCGGTGGTGAGACTTGATCTGTTGACATACAGCTAGCAGTTAGCTGAAGTAGCCTGCAGCTACTTATCCAACCACTTATAACAGCGAATTACTCTGAAAAACCTCTGCAGCCATTCCTGAATGCTCCCCATCCAGACCTCAAGCCTTTCCTCTGATGTGCTGTTTGAGTGGCTGATAATGACTTGACAACATATCAATGGCCAAGCGTGATTTTAACAAAATAAAAAAGGCAGAAGCCTGAAATGTTATGAAGGAATGAAATTTAGATTATAAATTATAGTATGATGCTAACACTTGAGCTCATTCTGGGTTCTGTTTTGATTGTTTCTTTGCAGCCTATCCAGCATAACACCGTCCACATGGGTGCTTTTCAAGCTCAGGAAAAGGAATTGGTGTTTGATATAGACATGACAGATTATGATGATGTTCGGCAATGCTGCAGGTACCCTTATCTTTCTGCGATCATTATTTTATATCCAGTAGCCAATTCGTAATGGGCAAAATATTATGCAGAAAGAACATGATGCACTATACTTGGATCTACAGATCTTTCAGATGGCCCTTCCTGACAAAGTCTCAATTCTTCTGAGCTACAAAAAGACTGGTTTTCTGAATAATAGAATCCCTTAGGCCACAGTATCATAAATTATTATTATTATTTATTGGATTTGTATGCCGTCCCTCTCCGCAGACTTCTCAAAAGTAAACTCCACTGTATCCAATGGACCTTATTTTCACACAAACATACAAAGGGTTGTTGTACCTGATTCCAAACTTTATGATATATTTTATAATTTTATATCAATAGGCAGGGAAGATTGCCAGGGGACAAGATAATAAAAACAACACCCTGTATTGCCAGTGGCCTCTGAGAATTTAGATGGTCCCATTCTGAACAAAGACTTCTTATTCCAGCTATGTTTAGCTGGATTTATTTTTAAAATCTCAAGGCAGCAATTCTACCACACTCTGTCCAAGACATTGGTGGGCAGGCTTTCTACTTTTCTGCCTTCTTTTTTAAGCGATGTGATTTAAGTCAACGTATGCAACTCAAACCAATACTTGGAAATAAAGCATGTTCTAATAAGTGCACTTATTAGTAAGTTTATCCGCGCAAATTACCTAAATCATAGCGTGGCACTACAAATCCCATCCTTACCACCAGCCACATTAACAAGCCGGAGGAGAATTCAAGACTGTACGGTACAGATCAACTTTCAACAACAATTGAGGCCAAAATTTCTGTTGCTAAACAAGACAATTGATTGAGTTTTGCCCAATTTTATGATTTTTGCCACAGCTGTTAAATCAATCATTACAATGGTTTGTTTGTTTGTTTGTTTATTTATTGGATTTGTATGCCGCCCCTCTCCGCAGACACGGGGCGGCTAACAACAGCAATAAAACAGCATATAATAATCAAATACTAAAACATTTAAAAACCCTTATTATAAAACCAAACATACATACAGACATACCATGCATAAAATTGTAAAGGCCTAGGGGGAAAGAGTATCTCAGTTCCCCCATGCCTGGCAGCAGAGGTGGGTTTTAAGCAGCTTACGAAAGGCAAGGAGGGTAGGGGCAATTCTAATCTCTGGGGGGAGTTGGTTCCAGAGGGCTGGGGCCGCCACAGAGAAGGCTCTTCCCCTGCGTCCCGCCAAGCGACATTGTTTAGTTGACGGGACCCGGAGAAGACCCACTCTGTGGGACCTAACTGGTCGCTGGGATTCATGCAGCAGAAGGCGGTCCCTGAGATAATCTGGTCCGGTGCCATGAAGGGCTTTATAGGTCATAACCAACACTTTGAATTGTGACCGGAAACTGATCGGCAACCAATGCAGACTGCGGAGTGTTGGTGTGACATGGGCACACCATGTTACTAATTTAATTAGTAATACAGTTAGGGGAATCTGGCTTCTATATGGACTTTGCTCATCAAAAGGTGATCACACGATTCCAGAATATTGCATCCGTCGCCAATATGAACCAGTGGCTGAGCATCTGAATTTTAATCAGCGACCAAGCGGATGCTCCGATGACTGGTAAGAGTGAAAAACAAGTCACTTTTTTCAGTGCCATTATAATTTCGAATAGTCACTAAAAAAAAATTGTAAGTCAAATATTACCTGTATTGGCTACTGTAAGAAAAACTCCAGGAGCAGGCGAAGTATAATCAGAAAAAAACTTATAGCTACGATTTTTACCTGATTTTGTAATTCCTGTTTATGAGTAGGAATCTTTTTGTCACCATCAGCTCTGCAGAGATCTGTTCCAAATGCTGGACTCTCATGACCATTGCCATCCGCATTATAGACCGAGCCCTTGTAGGTAAGTAGCTGATAGCTTTCTAACCTTTATGGCTGTCCACTCTAACCCTCTTCCTCTAGCAAAGCTAGAACATAACCACCTTTGAACAGCCTGGAAGTATTTCAGAATTGTGTGATTTCTTCTTGGCTGCACGGGATTCCTGGCCTAAAGAAAAGAGAAGGCATGTCTTTGTTTCAAGATGTTTTCCATCCTATAGCAACAGGGCGTGGGGTGAGGAAGGAATTATATCGAATTGGTAGCAAATTTTAAATCGTGTTCCATGTTGAGCAAGTTGGCGTTGATGGCGAGTCATCAAAAGGTAGGAGATTATTGAGGGATGTACAGATGTTAGATTCTATCGTTCCCTTTATGTGTTACAACAATGAATTGCCTCTGTTGCCTCCAGGCATCCCTTAAAAACATGTTGGTGTCCAAGTGCAATTTTTAATATGGTAGGAGATGCATTAAACGTACAGGGATAATCATGTAGAATAGAATAGAATAGAATTTTATTGTCCAGGTGTGATTGGACACACAAGGAATTTGTCTTGGTGCATATGCTCTCGGCGTACATAAAATAAAATATACATTTGTCAAGAATCATGTGGTACGACACTTAATGATTGTCATAGGGGTCAAATAAGCAATGAAGAAGCAATATTAATAAAAATCTTAAGATATAAGCAACAAGTTACAGTCATACAGTCAACATGGGAGGAAATGGGTGATAGGAATGATGAGAAAAACTAGTAGAATAGAAGTGCAGATTTAGTAGAAAGTCTGACAGTGTTTAGTACCGTGATGGCGTTCGGAAAAAAAACTGTTCTTGTGTCTAGTTGTCTTGGTGTGCAGTGCTCTAGCGACGTTTTGAGAGTAGGAGTTGAAACAGTTTGTGTCCAGGATGTGAGGGGTCAGTAAATATTTTCCCCGCCCTCTTTTTGACTCTTGCAGTATACAGGTCCTCAACGGAAGGCAGGTTGGCAGCAATTGCTTTTTCTGCAGTTCTGATTGTCCTCTGAAGTCTGTGTCAGTCCTGTTGGGTTGCAGCACCAAACCAGACAGTTATAGAGTTGCAGATGACAGACTCAATGATTCCTCTGTAGAACTGTATCAGCAGCTCCTAGAGCAGTTTGAGCTTCCTGAGCTGGCGCAGAAAGAACATTCTTTGTTGTGCTTTTTTGATGATGTTTTTGATGTTAGGTGTCCATTTTAGGTCTTGAGATATGATAGAACCTAGAAATTTGAAGGTCTCTACTGTTGATACTGTGTTGTCTAGTATTGTGAGAGGTGGAAGGGTGGAAGGGTTCTCTTAAAGTCTACCACCATTTCTATGGTTTTGAGTGTGTTCAGTTCTAGATTGTTCTGGTCACACCACAAGGATAGTTGTTCAACTTCCCGTCTGTATGCGGATTCATCATTGTCTTGAATGAGCCCGATCACTGTTGTATCATCTGCAAACTTCAGTAGTTTAACAGATGTGAACTATATTTCTTAGATTTATTGTAAAATTATATCAAGATTAATTTATTCCTACTCTCCTGCCCCTTAATTTTGGTCCTGCACAGTTGTAGGAGGAACCTATAGATTGGCCCACCGTTTATTTGTTTGTTTATCAAATGTATAGGCCGCCCTTCTCCTTGCGGACTCAGGGTAGCTTACAACAGTAAAAACATGAAAATTTAAAATGCCCCAATATATAAATGAGAGCAAGTTAAAAGTTTAACCCAATAAAACAGCACATAGTCGTTGCTCATACATACTAGTGGCCAGAGCGGAAAACCATCGCTCAGCGACCCCAGGCCTGCTGACATAGATGTGTTTTAAGGGTTTTTCAAAAGGCAAGGAGAGTTGGTGCGGTACAAATCTCTGAGGGGAGTTGGTTCCAGAGAACCGGGGCCGCAACAGAGAAGGCTCTCCCCCAAGGTCCCGCCAGCCGGCATTGTTTGGCCGACAGGATCTGGAGGAGGCATCCTTTACATGTGAGAAAGGAAGAACAGATAGTGAGTCATGGCTGTCAGTCATTGTGAATTGGCGCAATATTCTTGGACAGTGGCTAATCAGGGTTTCCCTAATTTGGTGCTTTGGGGAACGATAATCACGTTATCTGGAGATTATTGGAGCAGACATTTGGTGTGCACTGGATTGAGAAGAAGTCACCTCATCTATCATTTGACAACTTAGGCGTCCTCCTCGATCCACAGCTCACATTAGAGAAACATCTTTCAGCTGTGGCGAGGGGGGCGTTTGCCCAGGTTCGCCTGGTGCACCAGTTGCTGCCCTATCTGGACCAGGACTCACTGCTCACAGTCACTCATGCCCTCATCACCTCGAGGTTCGACTACTGTAATGCTCTTTACATGGGGCTACCTTTGAAAAGTGTTCGGAAACTCCAGATTGTGCAGAATGCAGCTGCGAGAGCAATCATGGGCTTCCCAAGGTATGCCCATGTTACACCAACTCTCCGCAGTCTGCATTGGTTGCCGATCAATTTCCGGTCACAATTCAAAGTGTTGGTTATGACCTATAAAGCCCTTCATGGCATCGGACCAGAATATCTCCAGGACCGCCTTCTTCCACACGAATGCCAGCGACTGGTTAGGTCCCACAGAGTTGGCCTTCTCCGGGTCCCGTCGACTAAACAATGTTGTTTGGCGGGACCCAAGAGAAGAGCCTTCTCTGTGGCAGCCCCGGCCCTCTGGAGCCAGCTCCCCCCGGAGATTAGAACTGCCCCCACCCTCCTTGCCTTTCGTAAAGTTCTTAAGACCCATCTCTGCCGTCAGGCATGGGGGAACTGAGACATCTCACCCGGGCCTATAGAGTTTATACATGGTATGTTTGTGTGTGTGTTTGCTTTTAATAATGGGGTTTTTAGCGTTTTTTAAATTATTAGATTTGTTCTTACATTGTTCTTGTTATTGTTGTGAGCCGCCCCGAGTCTACGGAGGGGGGCGGCATACAAATCTAATAAATAAGAAGAAGAAGAAGAAAGATGGACAAGCCCATTTTCTATTTTTAGTAGATACATGACAAATAGTTTTCGCTTTGGCACATTCCCTGAGTTTTCTTTGCCGTGCTCAGCTCTCCTATCCTCCAATTGATACATGTCTTAGATCCTATCTGAAGAAGGAGGCTTCTGCCTGTTCTTGAATAGAGCACCACTCTTGGTGATATGTGAACATGTCAGGGAAGGATACATAATTTGCTCAGAAACAGTATCTCGTCGCCACCTTCTGGGACTACTTTGCCTTCCCAAACTAGGCCAGGATTTCTTGGTGGTCTCTCATCTAAGGATGAATGAAGTCCAACTCTGCTTAGTTTTTCAGGACTAGCCGAAATCAGTCAGGGCTGCTACCTTTATAAAGAGCTTTGCGGTCTACTCCCACTGGCTCTCCCCATGTATTTTATAGCGAAGAACAATACATGTACTTCTTTTAAAGAGTCATATTTACTGATCTTTCAAAATCTATGAGTCTTTATTCAAACATCTTTTTACTGCTTCAACTAAAACAAGTCTTGAAGCCGTTTATAATAAAATTTAAAAAACATTGAAACAGAAGATAAATGCAGAAATGCACAGTATCAAATAAGCTATAAATAAATGGCAAACCAGCTATTAGCATTCCTGGTTATTTTTCTTATTTGCATTGTTTTGACTCAGAGATGCAACCTTTTTGCTGTAGCTGTAAGCAAGCTGCTATTTCCTTTGATCGGCTGTCTTTAAGCCATGGCTTTAACTGTAAATAAGTGATAATTAGGTTCATTCAACACATTCTATAATAAGTAATTACTTACAGATTGCCATAGTTTGAGTCACAGATTGTATTGAATAAAATAAATGTAATTTGGGGGGGGGGTTATAAAATTTTCTTTATTTTTTCTTCAACATACTGTAAAAACAACATAAGCTGTTAAAAAACCACAGAATCAGTGTCTGAAATAATAATATTTCTTTGATACATTAAATATTCAGAGAGAAAAAATGCTAATAATGCTTTTAATATATACTTTTTATCTTCTTTGATAAATTAATTGAAATTAACTACACGTGAGATATATTTCATCTACAGATAGCAATATTGTAAAATCTATTCCCTTATATTCCCTTTTTCTACCTATAATAAAACATAAACATCTTAACTCAATATCTAATTTAATCCTTTCATCTCTGTGTGAACTCCTTATCCATTGCTGCCACCAATCCTTATTTCGTCTTCCGGGTCTTTAGTAAATTAAAATTAAATCATCATGTATTCCTTCAAAAGTAATTAAGAAAATTTCTTCTCAATTATTTTTAATTTCCAATGTAATTTTTATAGCTCTAAGATTTGTTTGTTAATGTAAACTGTATTTTTTTTTGCTTTTCTTCTGTCCCCGCAGAGGACTTTGGCATTCAGCATAGACTGTGGGTATATTCAGGACGCAGAGGGGTCCATTGCTGGGTGTGTGACGATGCTGTCAGGAAGTGGTCCTCAGCTCTCCGCTCTGCCGCAGTGGAATATCTCACCCTAGTCAAGGTGTGTTCCTGTAACTCAGTCCTTCTCAAATAGTGGGGCAAGCCCCTCTGGGGAGGGGACATGGAACGATGCCAGGGGGGCATGAGTGACCCCAGGGAACATGTGTGGTCCCTCTCGATCGATTCCCCCGGACAGAGAGTATTTTCCCAGTTGCACGCTGCTCCGAGCCCGGAAGAAAAGGTGGCCAGGTGGGGTAGGGTGGCTGTGTAGGTTCTTATTCTTGGGGACACCGCGGTAGCCGTGAACAGAGTGGCGAACCTGCTGCTGGACAAGGAGGAGCATCTTCTACAGCTGGGCGAAAGCTTCAAACGGCATCCTAAAGCCTCCTTCCACACCATTCACCGTGAGTGCCCATCAAAGGCGCACTTATGGGCCAGGTCGGAGACCCCAAAACATTCGCTCAATGAAGTTGGCCAGGCTCCATGTCAAAACACTAAAATTCCATTGGGGCCCGGATTGGAGAGTTGGGGGAGGCGGGAAATGTCTACTTTTTCCTAGGAGGGGTGTAACAGAAAATAATTGAGAAGCATTGATGTAACCAGAGAAGAAAGAGATGGCTACACTTTGCAATGAGATTTGCAGTAGGCAGGGCCAGGAGAGAATTCTCCAAAATAACCATGCAGCTGATGCAACTAAAAAAAAAAAAGCACTTTCCCAGGCCTGAAGTGGCAGATATAGCTACAGTTTTGCTTTCCAATTGGCACCAATTTTTGTCATGGCCACTGGTATGGCTGCTGGGAGTTACAGAACAACAATTATTTTGTGGACTTAAGTTACCTATCTTTCATTTACCTGGGGAAATAAGTAAGCCCTTCACACCAAAGGGATGAGGGAATTAGTCATGCTTGAGTACAGTCTTGGCAATAGGCTGTTATATCAGAGCTTGCATATACAAAGAGAAAAGAGAGTAAACGGGGGTGCTATTGACTTACTTACATTGTATTTAATCCATTCTTCAACCACAAAGATTCCTGGAATGGTTTATGGATCCATAAAAAATCTATGCCCTTCCCATTTTCTTTCAAACTGAAAAGAAAGCACACAAAATGAAAAAATGGAGGAGCGGAAAAGCAAGGAAACAAAGACAAATTCTTAGTATAATAAAATTCACAATATAATTATCTGCTGTAATACAGGCATGCATTTTTGCACCCCAGCTACTCAGAGGGGAAATAATTTAAGGAAAGGCTTTCCGCCTCTTCTTAATTGTTTAATGGGAGAATTGGTAAAGAGGGACTTCAGGGTTCTTTGGGAATCCTGGGTATTTTTTTTTTAAAGTGACAACCTGAAGGGAGGAGCAATGAAATTATGAAATAGCTGGCAGTGTCAGCGCAGTTCTGCAGGTCAGATGCTTGCCTACACAACTATTACATGGACCTGTCCTTTGTCTTTTATGAGACATAGAGAACCTATGTAATAAGCTTATTTGTAATAAGCACAATGTGAATCTACCCAACTGTAGTTTGAAAACCACTGGTATAATTTTATTCAATGCAATAGTGTGACACAGAGAGAGACTCACACACTCAGTTTATTCAATAAATCAAGGCTTAGCACGATGTATGAATAAGCTCATTGTGTTCTCCATGTTTGGAAATCAACATAGTTCTCTTCTGTTCTCTCCCACTCCCTGCATATGTTATTTAGACTTATCAGTACAAAATGCTGCTAGCTTAACTCTTAGCTGTAACTGAAATAGTCGGAGGCAGGAGTCGGCAATGAAGTCTTTATTAGAAGTTAACACAACAGAAGGAGATGAGGAACCAAGCCATAATAAATGCCGGTGTTTATATACTAACGCGGGCTGAGGTAACAACCAATCGGGTGAGAGAGCTTTTGCTGCCCTTGCACCCGATGAACGATCTAACCAATCACAACAACCTGGTAATTACTAAGCCTTACTTCGCTTAGTCTCTGGGCAGGACATAATAGTAACCCTTTAAATTAAAGCCAGTTGTATGCTTTATCAGATTGCTTAGGTGCCCAGGAAGATGAAGCTCCAGTATTTTAAAAAATAGAAATAGAATAACAGATTTGGAAGGGACTTTGGAGGTCTTCTAGTCCAACCCGCTGCTTAGATAGGAAACCCTACCCCACTTCAGACAAATGGTTATCAAGCATCTTAAAAAGGGCATTGTTGGAGCATTCACAATCTCTGGAGTCAAACTTCCACAGATTAATGGTTCTGACCATCAGGAAATTTCTCCTTAGTTCTAAGTTGCTTCTCTCCTTGATTAGTTTCCACCCATTGCTTCTTGTCCTGCCCCCAGATGCTTTGGAGAACAGGTTGACTCCTTTGTGGAAGCCCCTCAAATATTTGAATACTGCTATCATGTTATCTCTAGTCCTGCTTTTAATCAGACTAGACATATCCAGTTCCAGCAAACGTTCTTTTTTATTGTTGTTATTATTATTATTATTTAGATTTGTATGCTGCCCTTCTCCGAAAACCCGGGGCAGCTTTATATGTTTTAGCCTCCACTCCCCTAATTATCTTTGTTGCTCTTCTCTGCATTCTTTCTCACAATCTGTTTTACATTGTGGTGGCCAAAACTGGACGCAGTATTCCCAGTGTGGCCTTACCGAGGCATTATAAAGTGATATTAACACTTCATGACCTTGATTCTATCCCTCTGTTTGTACAGCCTAGAACTGTGTTGCCATTTTTTGGCAGCTGCAGCACACCATTGGCTCATATTTAAGTAATTATCCACTAGGATTCCAAGATCCTTCTCACAGTTACTACTGTTAAACAAGGTACAGCATATACTGTACCTGGGCATTTATTTTTCTTGCCTCAGTGTAGAACCTTACTTTTTCACCACTGAATTTCATTTTGTTTGATAGCTCCCAATGTTCAAGTCTGTCAAGATCCTTCTGTATCCTGAGCCTATCTTCTGGAGTGTTGGCTATTCCTGCTAGCTTGGTGTCATCTGCAAATTTGAGGAGTCCAAATCATTGATGAATGTGTTGCATACTGGACCTAAAACAGCCTTGGGGTAGTCCACTGCATACTTCCCTCCATGGAGATGTAGTTCCATTGAGGGCTACATGTTTGGGGTGGCTGGTTAGCCAGTTACGAATCCATCTGGTGGTGACATGTTATAACCCAATTTTTTCTATTTTAACAGGTAGTAGTTTATGGTCTATTTTATCAAATGCCTTACTGAAGTTCAAGTAAATTATATCAACAACATTCCTCTGATCCACTAATTTTGTCACTTTGTCAAAGAATGCAATAAGATTAGTGTGGCATGATCTGTTTTGACAAACCCATGTTGGCTTTTGGTTATTACTTTGTTTGCTTCCAGGTGTTCGCTGATTTGTTGCTTGATTACCTTTTCCAGAATTTCCTTGGTATTGAGGTCAGGCTGATAGAGCTGTTGTTTCCTGGGTCTTTTCCCCCTTTTTTGAAGATGGGAACTACATCAGTCCTTTTCTTCTTTAATAATGGGGTGGAGGAGGGCATTCTCAGCACTTGTACAAATCAGAAAAGATGCACTTTTAAATATAGTGATCCCTTGTCTTACGAACTTAATTGATTCCGGGACGAGGTTCGTAAGGTGAAAAGTTCGTAAGACGAAACAAGTTTCCCATAGGAATCAGTGGAAAAGCGATTAATGTGTGCAAACCCAAAATTCACCCCTTTTGCCAGCCAAAGCGCCCGTTTTTGCGCTGCTGGGATTTCCCTGAGACTCCCCTCCATGGGAAAACCCACCTCCGGACTTCCATGTTTTTGCAATGCTGCAGGGGAATCCCAGCATCGCAAAAACGGGCGCTTTGCTGGCAACGGAAGTCCAGAGGTGGGGTTTCCCAGCGAGGGAAGCCTCAGTGAAATCGCAGCATTGCAAGAACACCGAAGTCTTTGAAACACCATCTCCAGACTTCCGTTGCCAGCAAAGCGCCTGTTTTTGCGGTGCTGGGATTCCCCTGCTGGGTTTCTCATGGTGGGGAGCCTCAGGGGAATCCCAGCAGCGCAAAAACGGGCGCTTTGCTGGCAACGGAAGGTCCGGAGGTGGGGTTTCCCATAGTGGGGAGCCTCAGGGGAATCCCAGCAGCGCAAAAACAGGCGCTTTGCTGGCAACGGAAGGTCCGGAGGTGGGGTTTCCCATGGTGGGGAGCCTCGGGAATCCCAGCAGCGCAAAAACGGGCGCTTCGCTGGCAATGGAAGGTCCGGAGGTGGGGTTTCCCATGGTGGGGAGCCTTCACCTGGCAACGGAATTCTAGAAGTGGGGCATCCCAGCAGCGGCGGTGGGTTCGTAAGGTGAAAATAGTTTGGAAGAAGAGGCAAAAAAATCTTAAACCCGGTTTCTATGATGAGGGGTTCGTAAGACGAGGTGTCACTGTATTCTATCTTCCCTATCCCTGTTAAAGGTACAGGACTCCAGCAGATGCTTTCAATACTACTCTTTCCCGCAGCAAATAATTCGATCACTTAATCTAGTGCTTTGGGCTGCCATTTTTTGATTTTCCTAAATAAAAACAATGTGAACCAGTTCTCTTTGTTCAGGGATCAATTTCCAATCTAAGGAAATGCTTACTCACTAGCTGAAGTTTACCTTTAGCTTTTCCTTCAGGGCTTGTTTTTTTAAAAAATATTGATGCTGATGCTGAACTAAATGGTGCCATGAGGGGCAACTGAAATGTTGGGGGGAAAAGACAAATGAGGCAGAAAATTCAGCACAATGTGACATGTGTAGCCAGAAGTGCCACTGAGACTTTCACGCCCAAAGGGGAGGAAATCAGGCATAAATAGACTCTACTAACCTTTCTTTTCCTTGAACATTTCTAGGGAGGCGAAGGAACCATCAAGAAAGTAACCGTGTCAGAAAATCACATTCATCCTTTTATCAGGTCAGTTAATATAACTTTTGGGTTTTCAGAAATGTGTACAGCAGGGGTGAGTTCTAACTTATCTCGCTGCCGGTTCACTTCCTCCTGCGCCGTGTAGGGGGCGCACATGCTTTGTGCTTGCATGCGCAATGCCAAACACCCTCCTCCCCCCCAAAAAAGGCCCCCAAAAAGATGGCGGTGGATGCATAGTGCCGGAAACTTGGCTTCTGCGCATGTTCAGAAGAATTTCTTTTTTTAAAAGATGGTGGCACTCTTGGACCAACAGTGACTGAACCGGTTCTATGACGTCATTGTGACATCACCAGCGGGGCACTACCATTTTGAGGGAACCGGGAGGAACCCACCTCTGGTGTACAGGTGCCATAAAGTGGAACTTGGTGCCTTCCGGTTTCCATTTTAAATACAAAATAAACAAACACACACACACACACACATACATACATAAATTTGAGTAGGGAGCCTCCCAAAAATTGTTGATTTGCAATTTCCCTTGTTTTGGGCAATGATACCTGTTACTGTTCAACAATAGTGAGAAAGCACAGATGCTTCCCTCCAAGCTGCAACAGTTTTTGAATTGAACTGAGAGCCGTAGGGTTTAAGGACGTTTGGCCTAAGAAAGAGCTTAGACTTATTTGGACTCGAGTTGCATCAGATCAAATAAATGTATATACAGTAATCCCTCGTTTTTCACGATGGATGCGTTCCAAGAGCGTGAAGTAGAGGAAATATATTTTTTTATGTATTTAATGAGTATTTGGACTTTAAAACCCACCCTTTCCATTAAACAGTCTTTCTATAATGTTTCTCAGCTGGAACTACATGTAATATCCTACCAGTTTCTTTAATAGAGTACAGCAGTACTATAGAAAAATTTTATGAATTTTTAATGGATTTAAAATTTTCAATGGATGTAATGGATTTAAGCCCCCTTTGAAAACCCGCGAAGCAGCGAATCCACAAAAGATGAACCGCAAAGTAGCGAGGGATTACTGTAGATAAATAGATGTGCCTTGTGGCGGTATGAATCAGGATAGATGCAATTCTTGATGTGGCTAAAGAGGAGACCAATATTGTGGCCATCTGTTTCCAACTCAGATTCTGCTTTCTAGAAGAAGCATTGACAATAGATTCTGAAGCTTTTAACCACAGGGAAGCTTGCTGGCAATTGCCAAGGGTGATTTACTTATACTTAATACTATCCTGATGATAGTTCTGGTTTGAATGAGCAGGTGAATAAAGGTCTCCAGGCAGTGATACTAAAGCGCTGGTTAAAATCTTTCCTCTAATCCGCCCAATGCTGACATGAAGAAACCAGCTTAGACTTAGAAACCTTTAGAATAGAATAGAATAGAATTTTTATTGGCCAAGTGTAATTGGACACACAAGGAATTTGTCTTGGTGCATATGCTCTCAGCGTACATAAAATAAAATATACATTTGTCAAGAATCATGTGGAACAACACTTAATGATTGTCATAGGGGTCAAATAAGCAATGAAGAAGCAATATTAATAAAAATCTTAGGATATACGCAACAAGTTACAGTCATACAGTCAACATGGGAGGAAATGGGTGAAAGGAATGATGAGAAAAACTAGTAGAATAGAAGTGCAGATTTAGTAGAAAGTCTGACAGTGTTGAGGGAATTATTTGTTTAGTAGATGTGTAATTTAGTATTATCAGATGATATATAATAATATTTCACACTTTTTACATTACTTTGTTGCATAGGACAGATGTCCTGAAAGAAGTGCTTAGCATTTTTGAACTATCTGAAAAATAAAGTGTTGCTCTTCCCATGCCTTTTTGTCTTTATACTTAAAAGGGGTGTCGATGTAGAATTTGCTATTTTTGCACACTGCCATAAATGCTGTAAACTAAAGCCTTCAGTTTCAAGCAGGAGCAAATTAAATGCCAATGAGATGATTTCAGCAGAACTTTATTATTTTACTTTATTATTTATTCATTTGTCCAATACACAAATACATAGGAAGAAAAATAGACATGTGGTAATATATATAAGGGTAAAAGCGAACTTAGAGGAGAGGATATATGAAAGGAAGAGAATACATATGATAGGTGAAAGAAAGGAAAGGAAAGACAATTGGACAGGGGACGAAAGGCACACCAGTGCACTTATGTAAACTTGTTTTATTTATAAACTTGTTTTATTTTTCCCTGCATGAGAAAGTTGAATCTGCCTGACGTTCTCTCTCTTACAAGAGCCTAAAACATGCAGCAGCCACTTGTTTCTCTAATGCTTTCCTCTCTTCTTTTTTCAGAGCATCATTGGATATAGTGAAACGTTACTTCAAAGAATATGCTCTCGTTAGTCAGGATATACTTGGAAATAAAGAAAAATGGGAAAAGCTGTTAGCTTTGGTTCCAGAGAATATCCTTTTGCGATGGTCAACGATGGAGTCGAGGTTATTCAAAAATAGGCAAAGAGCATATTTTTTGTATGATTATCTGGCCAGACTACCCATAAATGTTCAGGACAATGTGTAAAACATAATCCAGATGTCCATAGTATAATATAGCGGTTCTCAACTTGTGGGCCATGACTCCTTTAGGGGTCGAACAACCCTTTCACAGGGGTTGCCTAAGAACAGCGGTCCCCAAACTACGGCCCAGGGGCCACATGCGGCCCGCTGAGGCCATTTATCTGGCCCGCGGGTCTTTTCCAAGGCCACACTGGAAAAGCAGTGAGAACGTCCCCCTCAATCTTATCTCATCCGAGGTAAAGTAAGGCTTGCTGAAAGCCGAGCTGGGCACAACACATACACGCACACACCCGCCTCCTCCTCCTCTTTGAGTTGCTAGCTCCCGTTTTCTGAATGGGGATTGAATGGGAGTCGGAGGGTGGAGGCTTGTCAGGTGAGTCCTCCACGGGGAGAGAAGAGGGAGGGTGAAAGAGGGAAGAGAGAGAGAGAGAAGTGGAGAGAAAGAAAGAAAAGGGAAAGAGAAGGGGAAAAGAGCGAGGGAAAGAAGTGGAGAGAAGGGAGGGAAGGAAGATAGGGGGAGAAAGAGGGAGAGAGAAAGGGAGGGAGGGAGCAAGAGAGAGTGAGAAAGACAGAGAGAGAGAAAGCAAGAGAGAGAGAGAGAAAGGGTGAGTGAGAGAGAAAGAAATAAGGTATGTGCATTGTGCATAGGAATCTGTTCACAGGTTTTTTTATAGTCCGGCCCTCCAACAGTCCTAGGGACAGTGAACTGGCACCCTGTGTAAAAAGTTTGGGGACCCCTGCCTAAGAACATATATTTCCAATGGTCTTAGGAACCGAAACACCGCTCCTCTATCCGTCTCCAGGCGGGTCCACTCACAAGCGGGAACTTCTGAGCATGCCCAGAAGCCAAATTTCTGGCGCTTGCATCGCCATCTTGTTTTCAGCTGTTTTTTTTTTTGAAAAAATTACACGCATTCATGAGGTGCAGCCACGTAATGCAGGGGGAAGCGAATTGGCAGTGAGGTAAGTTAGCACCCAGTCCTGAGTTTTCTAATTATTTTATGGTTGGGGGCCACCACAACATGAGGAACCGTATTAAAGGATCACAGCATTAGGAAGGTTGAGAACCACTATTAAGCATCTGAATTGTTGCAGTAGCCAGGAAGTAAAATTATTTCTAACAGAATGTAATAATCTCCCACTCTCAAAAAAACCCTCATCAATACAGAATCTTATTAATTGGCCAAAGTATCTCTCAGGCAGAAGCAAGTAAGCTTCTTGGACAATATAATAATAATAATAATAATAATAATAATTTATTAGATTTGTATGCCGCCCCTCTCCGAAGACTCGGGGCGATCTCCCTTAGACAATTTCTTCACCTCTGCCGCCTTCTTCTAATAGACTGTGTGTGGTTGTACTTGATATTTGGTTGTGTGACATTATTTATGAGAGACGGCAGACAAGATTAAGATGGAGGGAGGAAGTATAGTAAGAAACCATCACTGTTTGAAAACGGGATAATTTTGCTTATTTGCAATAGGCTGGCAAACCTATTAAATTCCTGATTTTCAACTACAACTCCCATAGCAATCGTATTTCAGCAACAACTGATACCCTAAAAGGAATCAACTCCTAAGATAACCTTTTCCCAAAATATTTAGCAGTAGAACAGGATGTTTAGATAGAAAAGGTCAAGAGTAATCAGGCCCGTGCTTTCCTTACTGGTCAAATTTTCTTCCTAAAGAAAACTTTTGTGGGGGAGCTGCTCCAAAATGTTAGATATATGCGGAGGTGGGGGGGAGTGTGTTCTTCCCATCTTATTAAACTCACATACAAAGTTTTGTATATACAGTGGTCTCTTGACTTTCGCGGGGGATACGTTCCAAGACCGCCTGTGAAAGTCAAATTTCTACAAAGTAGCCCCCTACCTTCTTTCCTTCCGGGAGGCTGGGGCGGAAGCGGAGCTTTTATTTAAAGAAGCAGGGCGGCTGGGGTGGGTGGGGAGGAGGAGAGTTAAAACGCACAGTATTGTACATCAGGCAAACCCTTAGTGTGCAAAAATATCACGGAGTATTTATTTAATAATATTTTTTGAAAACCCATGGTATAGACTTTCCGCTAATGTCAGACCTGTGAAAGTCAAGGGACCACTGTAATTTAAAGCAGGGGGCTCCAACCCTTTTGACCTCAGGAACCACCAAATGCATGATGCTAAGTCCCGTGGACCACTGGTCGGGGGAGCTCAGTCGCTTTTCAGGCTTACCTGTCTGCTTCTGAGAAAAAGTGCCTGGTTCAGGCACACACCTTCAAAACCTCTTTTGTGTTTCTTCTCTCATGAAGCTTGGTCAATCTGAGTGAAGGAAAACGAAGATGGCCAGACTGACGCTGGCTTGCTGATGTTGGTGGGAAAGTCAGTCCCATATTCCAGAGTTGTAGCTGTAGTCCCTTCCCTGCCCCCCCCCCTGTCCCTTTCCTTAACTTCCCCCCCATTCCTTTCCTTTTAGAAACATAGAAACATAGAAGTCTGACGGCAGAAAAAGACCTCATGGTCCATCTAGTCTGCCCTTATACTATTTTCTGTATTTTATCTTACAATGGATATATGTTTATCCCAGGCATGTTTAAATTCAGTTACTGTGGATTTATCTACCACGTCTGCTGGAAGTTTATTCCACGGATCTACTACTCTTTCAGTAAAATAATATTTTCTCACGTTGTTTCTGATCTTTCCCCCAACTACCCTCAGATTGTGTCCCCTTGTTCTTGTGTTCACTTTCCTATTAAAAACACTTCCCTCCTGGACCTTATTTAACCCTTTAACATATTTCAATGTTTCGATCATGTCCCCCCTTTTCCTTCTGTCCTCCAGACTATACAGATTGAGTTCATTAAGTCTTTCCTGATACGTTTTATGCTTAAGACCTTCCACCATTCTTGTAGCCCGTCTTTTCTCCTTTCCTTCCCTCTCCTTCTCCCCCTCTCCCTTGTTCCATTCTTCCCTTCCTCTTTTCCTTTCCTATTCTCCCCTCTTCATTCCTCTCCTGCACCCTAGTGAGGCGCTGTCCCTCATCTCCTGCTGCTTGGGGCTCAGAGCAATGAACCACATCCAGGAAGCACTACAGCAGAGAGAAGCAGCCATAGTCAGCCCTAGCTTTGCTATCTATTGCAGATGCTAGATCAGCCCCCTACAAACGCTCGTCTCTCGAGGAGCCCCGTTGCTTCAGCGTCTCAAGATATGAGTTTCCAGGAAACCAATCTAGTGTCTGCAATGGACAGCAAAGCTAAGGTTGACCCCGGGGGCTTCTCCACTAACAGGCGGCCAAGCTAACTGCCTGAAGAACTTTTGGGAATCAAAGCGCTGAAGCGGAAGACACAGGGGAACTTTGGCTGGGCTCATTGAGAGAAATGCAAAGAATTCTCTGAGGTCCACCAAAATTTTCTCACGGACCACCAGTGGTCCTTGGGCCACCAGTTGGTGACCGCTGATTTAAACCATCAGTTCTGAGCAGACTTAATTGCAAGTGAGATCCATTACAGCAGTGGTTCTCAGTCCTGACTATTCTGGGAGTTGAAATCCCCGCATCTTAAAATTGCCAAAGTTGAGAAACACTGGTGGGAGAGAGAGATGGTTTGGTTTGGAAATGGGCCCATCTGACTTACTGTATACCAGGAACAGAAGACTGATGTGCAAGGTTTTTTGAGAGAAAGCAAAGCTATTCCCCTTGGAAAGAGTACAGAAAGTTGGCTATTTCGCTTCAGAGCCTAACCTGGAAAGTCCTTAACAATTCTGCTACCAGATCAAGATTGTCTTCGTTCAGAATTCCGTAAAAAGCATAATTCAGAGCAGCGCTGGGAAGTTCTGGAAAAAAAGGTAAAATAAATAGTACATATATGCAAAATTAACACGGGGGTAGAACTTTGCTAATAGGCAAGGCTCTTATTTTAAGTTGTAGTGCTGAAAAGGCCAATAGCTCAAGACTTGGGGGTCTGGGGATGCTTTGCTATTAAATCTCAGTGCTTCTGCCTTCTGAAGTTGCCCTGGATTGGAGAGCACAAGGGCCAATTGTGGGCCTGTGAAAATCAATAATTGGAGATAAAATGAGAATCATTAAGATAGAAAGTTGACATATCCAGAATACAGCTACACTTTCTATTTTTAGTATGCTGATTCTCCCTACTGCACTTTCTTCCACCGTAAAAGCTTTATTTTTAGCTTGTTGAAAACAGCATCTGAAGAGGGAGCCACAGTTATTCTGAAAGCTTTTTGGTTGCTGAATTATAAAAATAAACCAAAAAAAACAACAGTGATTGGAGAAGAAAGCATATTAATTCAGTTGATAATCTGCAAATATATATCAAAATGATGGTGATGGGGTATCTTAGTACAAGAAATGCTTGGGATGTTCTAAAATACAGCGTTCCCTCGCTTTTTGCGGGGGATGTGTTTCGAGACCTCCCGCGAAAGAATTTCCGCGAAGTAGAGATGCGGAAGTAAATACACTATTTTTGGCTATAAACAGTATCACAAACCTTCCCTTAACACTTTAAAACCCTAAATTGCAATTTTTCATTCACTTAGCAACCATTTAGATTATTATTCACCATGTTTATTAAAAAAAATATTTATTAAAAGCAGACGAAAGTTTGGCGATGACATATGATGTCATCGGGTGGGGAAAACCGTGGTATAAGCGAAAAACCCGCAAAGTATTTTTTAATTAATATTTTTGAAAAACCGTGGTATAGACTTTTCGCGAAGTTCAAACCCGCGAAAATCGAGGGAACACTGTACTCCCAAATTCAGCCTCCAAGATCTCCAAACAAGAAAGAGAGAGACTCAAACTTGGTATCTTAAAAGGCAGGAAGTTGGTTTGCTTGGGCAATACAGGTAGTCCTCATTTATGACTACAACTGAGCCCAGAATTTACGTTGCTAAGTGAGAAATTTGTTACTTGCCCCATTTTACGATTTTTCTTGCCACATTTGTTAGGTAAATTAGTATCATGGTTTTTAAGTGAATCTGGTTTCTCCATTGACTTGTGAGAAAGATAGTCATATGGCCTTCAGACGTTACAACCATCAAATACGAGCCAGTTGCCAAGCATCTGAATTTGATCACATGGTTGTGGAGATGCTGCAACAGTCGTAAGTGTGAAAAACAGTCAGAAAGTCACTTTTTTCAGTGCCGTTGTAACTTCGGACAGTCCCTGAACAAACTGTTGTAAATTGAAGACTACCTGTACTGAGTTAGCTAGACACCTAGGCATTGTCTTTACTTAGGCCAGTTTATATTTTCTTTTCTTTTTTCTCATTCTGAAGAAAATGGTACACTCTGAAAGGGAGATTATGCTACAATACTGTTTTCCCCGCCTGGATATAAACGTTAGCAAAGGCATCAATCATTTGCTGAAGAGCCCTTTCAGCGTTCACCCCAAAACAGGTCAGTTGCTGCACAATTCTGCATATTTCTTTTTGATGGAAATCTGACGAGGGCCTCAAATGACAGGGAATGTTGGAGCTGGAGGTGGAAACGTGGGGAATTAATTTCCACCCTGGAGATCACTATTTGATATTCAGCCCCTTGCTATCTCTCAGCCTGCCTTACTTTCAGGCTTTTTGGGAAATAAAATAAGGCAGGAGTCCCCAAACTTGGCAACTTTAAGACTTGTGGATTTCGACTCCCAGAATTCTCCAGCCAGCACGGTTGGAGAATTCTGGGAGTTGAAGTCCACAAGTTTTAATTTTGCCAAGTTTGAAGACCTCTGAAATAAGATAATGCTATGTATGCAAAATTGTGCATAGAGATCAGGGAGGATTTACTGGCAATCATCATTAGTAACGTGTTTCCCTTAAAATAAGACCCTGTCTTATATTTTTTGAACCCCCAAATAACTGCTTGGCCTTATTTTGGGGGAGGTCTTATTTTGGGGTGTGCGGAGCAAGGTGGGTTACTTTTGCCTGATTCCCAGATCTGTCTTCTTAACCCTAACCAGAGGAAATGGCGGGGACCACCTGCGCATGGATTTAAATATTTTCAGAGGGTGGCTTATTTTTGGGAAAACGTGGCAGCAACATACTGCTTTGTCTAACGTACCAGTTGTTCCTTCTGCTGCTTCTGAAATGTACATTTCCCTGTTAGTGTTTTCAGTTCTGAGTTGTGGGAAGAAATAATGCTAAAATCCAATGTGATTTGATGCCTAAGGGTGTTGTTTTGTGAAAAATAAATAGGTCCTGCATATAATGCTAAGATGCTGTAATGCTGTAACTATAGAAATGGGCATGTGGTCTCTATGGAATTTGTGAGTTTTAATCTAAATAATATTTTAGATTGAGAATCCTCTTAAACATTAAATAAGTCCTAGATTACTATGTCATGTTAGGAAGAACAACCAGGATCCAAGGGCCAAAAAACTGATAAACACTTTTTTTTTACTCTTTTGTATTAAGAGATTAAATCTTGAAGTTACTGTTTTGTTTCCCAGGGTGTACTTTGAGTATAGGATAATACAAGTAGTACTTGACTTATGGCCATAATTTTATAGTGACCCCTAAATTTATGTTGCTACGTGAGACATTTGTTAAGTGAGTTTGCCTCAGTTTATAACCTTTCTTGCCACCGTTGTTAAGTGAATCACTGCAGTTAAGTTAGTAAGACGGTTGTTAAGTGAATCTAAATTCCCCACTGACTTTGCTTGTCGGAAGGTCACAAAAGGAGATCATATGACCCCAGGACACTGCAGCTGTCATAAATGAGTCAATTGCCAAGGATCTGAATTTTGATCACATGACCCTAGGGCTGTAAGTGTGAAAAATAGCCATAAGTCACTTCTTTCAGTGATGTTTTAACTTTAAACAGTCACTAATGAACTGTTGTAAGTTGAGACTGACCTTCCCAAGGTCTGGAAAAGTTTCCATGTGGACATTTAGCCAGTTCATCATGGAGCTGTTCAGAAATGTAGTCCCTTGCTGCATGCTTTTTCTCTTCCCACTAGTAGTCTTTAAACAAGGGATCTCCAATCCCCAGGCCACAGCCCACTACTGGGCCTTGAACCCTTCGGAACTGGGCCGAGGAAGTGGCAGGCGAATGCTCACGAATCTCCACTTGTGTGAGCAGCGGGCAAGCACATGTGTACGTTCCATTTGCACGAGCAGCATGTGTATGTGCCCACCCCTCACACAAATGGAGCTGTGAGTGTGCAAGCATCGGGGAAAACACATGTGTACGTCCCATTTGCGCGAGCAGCATGCGTGCATGCTCACCACTCACATAAATGTGCGTGTGCGAGCTTACCACTTGCACAGTACCGTCCCCTCTCGTCCTCTCCCATCCCAACGGCCGGTCTGCAAAGCCAGAAAGGTTGGGGAATTCTGCTTTAAAGGAAGCTGTTGTAATGCTGCTTTTGATCTCTTTCAGGACGCATTTCGGTTCCAATTGACCTGAAGAAATTGGATGACTTTGATCCATTTGCTGTCCCCACTATAGGGTATGGGTCATCTCTTTGGGATTTATGGCAAACATGCGCCTAGAAAGTGTAGGAAAGAGATAGTGCTTAGGTTCACACAACACATTAAGCTATGGCAGGGGTCCTCAAACTTGGCCACTTTAAAACTTGTGGACTTCAACTCCCAGAACTCTACAGCCAGCTATGCTGGGAGTTGAAGTCCACAAGTCTTAAAGCTGCCACGGTTTGAAGACCTGTAAGCTGTGGTTTCTTTATCCGCTGTTTTGTTGCATAAAAACAATTGGTAGGATTAAACATCATAGAGCAGCGATGGCAAACCTATGGCACGGGTGGCACATGGAGCCATATCTGCTGGCACACGAGCTGTTGCTCTAACTCAGCTCCAACATGCATGTGTTTGCTAGCCGGACATTTTTTGGCTTGCACAGGGGCTCTGGAAGGCATTTTTGGCTTCCAGAGAGCTTCCGGGAAGATGGGAGAGGGCGTTTTTACCCTTCCCCAGCTCCAAGGAAGCCTTTGGAGCCTGGGGAGGGCAAAACATGAGCCTACTGGGCCCATCAGAAGTTGGGAAACAGGCCGTTTCCAATCTCTGGAGGGCGGGACAAACTGTTTTTGCCCTCCCCAGGCATTGAATTGTGGGTGTGGGCACTCAGGCATGCGCCATAACACATGCCCGCGCTCTTTCAGCACCCAAGGGAAAAAAGGTTTGCCATCAATGTCATAGAGCAGTGGTCCCCAAACTACGGCCCGCAGGCCACATGCGGCCCACTGAGGCCATTTATCCGGCCCGCCAGTGAGTGACAAGAGCACAGGGAAAAGAGAGAGAGAAAGAAAGAAAAGGGAAAGAGAGTGAGGGAATGAGAAGTGGAGAGGAATGAAGGAAGGAAGGAAGGAGAAATGGAG
The DNA here is from genome assembly GCF_031021105.1 of Erythrolamprus reginae. Taxonomy (NCBI): domain Eukaryota; kingdom Metazoa; phylum Chordata; class Lepidosauria; order Squamata; family Dipsadidae; genus Erythrolamprus; species Erythrolamprus reginae. The sequence goes on along the minus strand of NC_091951.1, from coordinate 181,822,258 downwards.
GGAACAAGAAAGAAAGGAAGGAAGAATGAAATGGAGGGACAGAGGAAGGAAGGACTGGGTTTTGGGGGGGGTGTTAATTTTTCTCTCAACATACATTCAAACAACACAGTGTACCATCTAATTTTCCATGAATAAAAGATTTTTTTTCTAATTTTGTCATCCAGTTACATTTATTTTCTTTTAATTAAATTCCCTCCTTAATGTTCCTTCAAAAAGTGCAACACCAATTACAGTATATTTCTAACTTATTAACCATTATGCCAAAGTGCTTCCTTCTTTCTTTATACATTTTTCATAAGCCAAGAAAACCTTGTATAGCCCATCAGATGTCAACAAAAGAAAATTAAAAACAAAACATAAACATATATGAATTTCAGATCTTCTCCCCCCTCTAAATAGTACGTTCCCATTTTGTTTTTTACTTTAAAACAAGGTATGTGCAGTGTGCATAGGAATTTGTTCATAGTTTTTTTTAATAGTCCGGCCCTCCAACAGTCCGAGGGACAGTGAACTGGCCCCCTGTGTAAAAAGTTTGGGGACCCCTGTCATAGAGCCTACATTCACTCAGGCTCAAGCCAAAGAAAGTGCATAATATCACTGAATGTGATTAGCGTACCTAATTGGTCTCTTCAAACACCAATCAAGAGTGGATCGATCCATTGCACTGCCTAAATTGTCACTTTACTGGATCCAAGCTCAGAGTGAAACAATTGCAATATAGGTTGGCTAACTTCTGTGGGATTTCCAATGTTTTTGTTCTGTTCCTTAGCCAACTCTGTCATGAGCTGGACAAGATTGGAAAAGATGAAGGGAACGGGAAGGAAACTGAAGGTCTACCGGAAAGCTCTCGGAAAAGCCGAGGTGAGATCAGGACAAAGCTTTTAGCCAGTTCTGTGGTCATTGGGAATGTGTGCCATTTCCTTGGTGCATAGGAAGAGAAACAGGTTAAAATGTTGTGTTGGTAGCACTAAATTCTACAATTGTGTAAAATTGCTCTTATTTTATGCCCCTGTATAAAGGTCCCACAAAATTATAGGCTGGAAATGTTTTTAATGTAAAGCTTTTTAATAAGATACAACCGCTTATTATTTTCACTGCCAAAGAATCCAATCAACTAATTTTAGATACCACTAATTCTCATTGGAAGTGTCATTTTAACACAATTTTCCCCCTCAGTGTAATCAGCAAACCAAACTTTATAAATCCACCAAGACTACTTCGGTTTTAATGCCTTTCCTTCCTTCTGCCCCAATGCTATCATTTGGTGACTTGCTGTTGAATATCGGTATGAATTGAAAGGGAAGTGAACATATCTTTTGTGAGAGTCTGGAGATCCTCAATCATCCAGGTTATGGCTGTCCCAAAGGTGCTTTTTCCAAAAACCAACCAGACTTTTTAATTGGGGCGGGAAGTCTTTGAAAATGATATGGAACACTTCATGAACTTGCAGGTTATCCTTGCACAGGGGCCATGCTAATCTTCTGTGTATGGTTCCAATTTTAGCATATGTGTAGCCAATGTCAGCATTTTTTTTTCAAAGAAAAAACAAAGTCCAGTTGCTTTTTGGAAAAACAGCTTTGGGATAGCATGTGTGAGAGATTTGCTTTTCGGGGAAGTGTGTGAAAGGTAGACATTTGACGAAGATTACTCCATTTGTTGTAAAAAATGAATACAGTGATACAGTACCTTGTCTTACAAACTTAATTGGTTCCAGGACAAGGTTCTTAAGGTGAAAAGTTTGTAAGATGAAACAATGTTTCCCATAGGAATCAATGGAAAAGCGATTAATGCGTGCAAGCCCAAAATTCACCCCTTTTGCCAGCTGAAACACCCATTTTTGCACTGCTGGGATTCCCCTGAGGCTCCGCTCCATGGGAAACCCCACCTCCGGACTTCTGTGTTTTTGTGATGCTGCAGGGGAATCCCAGCATCACAAAAACAAGTGCTTCGCTGGCATCGAAAGTCCAGAGGTGGGTTTTCCAGCAAAGGGAGCATCAGTGAAATCGCAGAATTGCAAAAACACCGAAGTTCTCGAAACCCCACCTCCAGACCTCTGTGTTTTTGCGATGCTGCGATTTCACTGAGGCTCCCCTTGCTAGGAAACCCCACCTCCGGACTTCCATTGCCAGCGAAGCGCCCGTTTTTGCGCTGCTGGGATTCCCCTGCAGCATCACAAAAACACGGAAGTCCGGAGGTGGGGTTTCCCATGGAGGGGAGTCTCAGGGGAATCCCAGCAGCGCAAAAACGGGTGCTTCACTGGCAACAGAAGTCCGGAGGCGGGGCATCCCAGCGGCGGCGGTGGGTTTGTAAGGTGAAAATAGTTTGTAAGAAGAGGCAAAAAAATCTTAAACTCCAGGTTTGTATCTTGAAAAGTTTGTATGACAAGGCGTTTGTAAGACTAGGTATCAGTAATAAGCAGCATAGCAAGACAGATGGTTAACTGAGATGCAAGAGGTCAGTTTTCTGAACTGTTTACAAATAGAAAAAATGGCATATTTAGAATTAAATCTGCATGTCCTTGGTGTCAAATCAGGAATGCATAAAGCATCTGGCCTGGAAGTGAGGTTAGTCTTTTTCATATTGATTGGAGCAAATGGACAGCTGGGAGCCAAACTTAATTCCTTAGTTCTGCTTAAGTAGTAGGGATTTTAAAACTTGAAAATGAAATGAGTCTTTCCTTTCTTCTTCCCTCCCTCCCAATCTTTTTTATTTTTAACAGATTATAAGAAAACCAGTCTAGCTCCGTACGTGAAAGTCTTCGAACAGTTCTTAGAAGAAATGGAGAAATCTTACAAAGGACAACGATCGAAAGATAGCGGTAAGGGCATGTTTCAGAAAAATGCCAAACTCCAACTCCCCAAATTGTTTTAGTGACATCAGGGTCGTGATGGCGACATGGGCAGCGACATAACTTGATACAAAAAAATATGCTGGGTTTTTTTCCTCTTTGTTATTGGCTATTGCTAACAGAAGCTAAATTCGCACATTACATTAAATGTGAAGTAGCTTTTTTGAATTTGACATTGTACTTTGTAAATGGTAGGATGTGGGAATTGGGCAACTATGGCTTCTTTAGTAAAACAGTTAAGCAATCTAGGACAATTTCTTGTGTGTTCAATCACACTCGGCCAATAAAAAAATATATTTTATTTTACTCTACTCTACTCCGAGTCTTCTGAGAGGGGTGGCATACAATTATTATTATTATTATTATTATTATTATTATATTATATTTACTGGTTCCTAATATGATTTGATTGCTTATTTGTACCCAGACTATCATTAATTGTTGTACCATATGATTCCTGACAAACTTTTATTTTATGTACACTGATATGCACCAAGACAAATTCCTTGTGTGTCCAAACATACTTGGCCAATAAAATTCTATTCTATTATTCTATTCTACTCTATTGTATTATTGTATTATTCTACTGTATTCTATTATATTCTTGCTTCAAGTTGTGAATTGGGTGGCTGGGTAGCTATATCAGGAAACGTATTATGTATTAAAGAAGAAAGAAGAAGATGATGATGATGATAATAATAATAATAATAATAATAATAATAATAATAATAATAATAATTAGATTTTATGCCGCCCATTTCCGAGGCGGCATACTTAAGGTTACTTGGGACAGAAACTCTTATCCTATTGATGCATGACCTTGAATCATAAAAGTCAATTCTGTAGCTGTGGGTTGTATAAATCATAAAATCAGTTTATGATTCAGTGCTATCATGTTAACTCAGAACATTTGGATAATTAAATAATCAAGAGAGGGCAATTATACAAGCCCAGGAAAGGGTAGGTCTACTTTAAAGAATTGCAAGTAGGTGCTATATTTGCAATCCTGTTCCACACTGAAGCACATTTTTTGGAATTTAATCCAAAGTATTGCTCAGTAATTTTGGCTTCATTTGATAAATACTTATCATAAATCCACTCTGGTTGCCACTTATTGCCTATTGTAAGGAAATTGTAGACATCTCCAAATTATTTGTGTTTTCAAGTTCAAAGAAGTTTTGCAAAATATACTTCACCCTCTCTAATACCTTCAACATTAACAACTAGATAGTCCTCGAATTACAACGGTTCATTTAGTGACCCTTCAAAGTTACAAAACCACTGAAAAATGTGATTGTTGACCATTTTTCAGTTACCACCTTTGCAGCAATTCCCCTAATCATGTGATCAAAATTCAGGTGCTTGGCCATATTTATGACCATTGCTGTGTCCCAAGCTCATGTGGTCACCTTTTGCGACCTTCTGACAAGCAATGTCAATGGAGAAGCCAGATTCACTTAACAACCAGGTTACTAATTTATCAACTGTGGTAATTCACTTAACAACTGAGGCTAACAGACATTTTGGACTCAATTGTGATCATAAATAAAAAAACTACCCGTTACTACCCATCTTCGGAGAGGGGCGGCATACAAATCTAATGAATTGAATTGAACTGAACTGAACTGAAACAGCCTCTCCAAATATGCTGGGCTACAACCCCTATCAGTTGCCATTTTTATTTCCATGCAGGAAAGGTATTGTAGTTAATTCCTCTGCAGCTTGGAGGAGATTGACATAATTTATTCTATAACATATTAAGTTTCTTCACATTATGCCTTAATTGTGTTTAAAATAAATTTTTCCTTTTTTTCCTTAAAGATATGCAGATGGATTTCTGAAGTTGGAAGACATGGTGCATTGTCTCAAGGCAGCTTCATGTGGCCAGATAATTGTATTCAAATACAGCAGAACTCTTGACTCTTGCTAGGTTTGTGCACAGATCAGCCATTTACAGACAAGGTCAAAGCAGGCTTTTCTTGCTGAAGAAGAGACGATAAAAGTATGAATAGCCATTCAGGTTCCAACAACTGAGCACCATATAAAATAAATACTTGATTTTGCATAACATGGGAGTATATAATCAGAGGGATACACATTTATCAAACAGGAAACAATAGGGGTTTATATTGCAGCATGCAATATGTAACATACACATTTATGCTTTATTTAATATGACATTACAAGTAAATATCAGGCAGTTTTGACTGGTGACTATGGTTTTTAAGAATTTCAGGTAATCCTTGACTTACAATGGCCACTGGGACCGGAATTTTCATTGCTAAGCAATGCAGTTATCAAGTGCATTAGCATTGCTTAGCAACAGCAATCCCCAGCATTACCATTGTTAAGTAAATCTCAAGGTCATTAGCTGAGTTCTTCCCACAACAGTCAATGAAAAGACCAGAAGGAAGCTGCAAATCCCAGGCAGGCGGATAAGTGGCTGCTGCTGGGGAGGGGCTGGGGCTGGGAAGTCTGAGTGTATATCAGGTGAGATATAAAAGAGGCATGGTGTGCGTTATGTGGGATATGAGGGAGGCATGGGGAAATCTGCGGAGGATATGCAGATGTGCACAAGCACACAATAGTTGAAGCGGGATGCACAGGTAGGAGAGGCTTACCCAAGAGGTTTGTGACCTCTGCTGGTTTCCCCATTGATTTTCTGGGGAAGCCGGCAGGGAAGTTTCTAAATGTTGTGCAACTAGTTTTATGTGCAAACCTGCTGCGAAGTGCTTAGATTGTGGTTACATAGCAGCAGGAATCCTGGGATATCTGGAATTCTGAGGACTGGTCATAACCATAGTTCCCTCTAAGCTGAGCAGTGAGCAATCGCTCACTTAAAAATCATCAACTCAAGAGTTTTCCAAACCTGCCCAGAAGCCGAGAGGGAAAGAGTGAGAGGGAAGGAGAGAGAGAGGAAGAGAGAGAAACAGATAGAAAAAAGAGGAAGGAAAAGAGAAAGAAAAAGAATGGGAGTAAGGAAGAGAGAAAGAAAATCAAAATCTAGTTTGAAACTAGCTCAACTATTTAAGTGGCATTTTGATATTGATAGAGTTGCCCTATTATGAGCTCACTGTTATAGACACACAGTACAGTATTTTATTTTGAAATTCTCTGAGGCAAAACAGGGTGGGTTTTTTATTTGTTTGTTTGTTTGTTTATTTGTTATTTCTGTGCCGCCCAGTCCCAAAGGGACTGCCGCTCAGACACTATACTTTTCCGCCCATCCCCCCAAAAAATTAGAGGGAACTCTGGTCATAACACCAATATAATTTCAAATAGTCATTCATGAATGAACATTTGCCAAAGATTGCCTGTAGATCTGGTTTTTATCATCCAGTCCTTCACCAAAAAGCTAAAGCAGCCCACTTATAGGTGGATTTCAGCTCAGGACTATGATTTTTCGCTTTTTCAAAGTAAAACTGTATATCAGGGATTTCTAAAATGAAAACATACAAGTATTGCAAACTATAGCTTTCAGAAGACATCATCCTGTTGGAATCAGTTGAATGAGTCAAAAATGTTATATATGGGGGTGGAATGGAGGTCCACATGTCAATAAATGCTGTCAGTGGATGTGCACATAAACATTTATAGAGTAGCTATTAGTAATTATTCAGTCACACACAGATACACTAAGTTAAAGTTTACTTTAAGAAATAGCACAGTCCGATAAACAGTCCAAGTCATACACGTAATAGTCAGAATAATAGTCCAAAGAATATCAAATTACCAAGTCTTCTTACCAGTTATAGACAGTAAATAAAGATGCCACACTTAAACACAGTTTAGCTACAACATATAGAATATCAGTGAGGAAATAGAGAGCAGAGGGAGTAAGGCAGAGAGAATATAGGAGAGAGCAAACTAACACAACAAACTGATCTCTAGCTCCCTCTTATGGCAGTGCACAGAAGATGCACACTAACTAATGTCAGAAGTAAATGAAACATGGGGTAATTGTATGATTCAACAGTACAGTACATTTATCTTGTTAGCAAAGGCAAATTCTATCAATACTGCCCCAGCTAGCTTAAACTTTTCACTTTTTCTCTATCTACTTTGGTGCTGGACCTAGAGTTAAAAGCAGCAACAAGTTAAAACAGCAAAGAAGAAAAGAATTAAAGTCTTTTCCCCCACAATTTTCTCCTGGTTGCTGTTTCATCTCCATACATAATCTTGTGTGGAGGCTCAGAAGGCTTCTCATCTAGATCTCAGGCATGAACCTTACTCCAAGACACTTTATTTAAAAAGACTTTAAAAGGGGGAGGGATGAGAATTTGTGAAATCAAATGGCTGAGGTGGATATCTCACACAAGTACAAAACTCTAATGCAAGCATATTTATGTAATATCTGTTTTAATAGAAACAACCTGACAGCACCATTTCTGTACAGTTCTCCCAAGGTCTAGAAAAAGCAGGATCCACTTAGGGAGTCTCCCACTGGGATCCCTGAGCCTTAGTTGTGTTTTAACCAAGATAAGCTTTCCCGACCTGAAATTGATAGTAACTCCTGCCTGAAATCTATTTCAAGCGCTGGAAAACAGTATATTCTCCACTGCACCTGGAAGGAGAGTCCAACATGGGTAATTCTCTAATCCTATTGGTAGAGGCTGAGTTTAAATTAACATATTAACTAGGCACCGCCCCTTGCCTAGTTTTAAAAACTCAGTCCAAGTAGAGAGACTCACGAGTTTAATCTAGAAAAATAAATTATTTAGAACATTGACTAACATTTCTATTCCTTGTTTTTTTCTATTTTTCAGATGCTGTAGAAGATCAGGATGGGGTCTCTGCCCTCTGCGGGCACACACCCCTCGTTTTCCCCCACGAGGCCTCTTCCCTCAGAGATTACTGTCTCATAAGGGGATGTCAGCCTAAGGTCACTGGCCTCTGAGGCCAAACCCGGCTGTGAGCCAAAGGTGGGGGGGTCTGCCCCCCCCCCCCCACTGGGAGGCTTGGGGACTTCACGGAATCCCCCAAAGAGCGGAGAGGTCGCCTCCGCCGGCTGAGGAGGTCCAAGAAAGTGGGACACCCCAGGGAAGGCAACCGTCACCGCTTTGCAGCTGACGAGCCGCCCGACTAATCTATGTGTGTGCCGGCCTTAAAAAGAGCGCTTGAGCCACCGCCAGAACTGTCAAGGAAGCTGGTAAAGGCCAAACGCGGCAAACGGAGAGATCTGGGAAGCGGAGGTTACTGCCTCCCATATGTTCAGCGGCTGTCAAATGAGCCGCCGGAAACTGCCGCCGCCACCAAATTGCCTGGGAGCCGATGAGGACTCTGAACGTGGCAAACTGGGAAAGATTGGAGGAGCGGTGGGTATGCTCCCCATATGATTGGTGCCCCCCCTCTGGCTTACTTAGAACACAATAGACAGCTGTTGGAAGTCAGGGCCGCCATTTTGAAAGGCCTCACATCGCACCCACCATTTGGGTGGCTGGCGTGAAACCCGCCCCCCTCTTTTTCGTTGTCAGCTGATGGGTGCGAAATAGGGGCTGAGGGTGGAGAACACATGTGCACCCCGCCCAGAAGGTTGGGAGCCATTTTGTGGTAAAAAAGTTGAAGGAAGGTTGATAGCTTCGTCTGAAGACTCTGAAAGAGCATGGTTTTACTATCAATGTGCCCAAGAGTCAACTGTCGCCTTCCACCAAACTTCTATACCTGGGATCCATCATAGACATGGCCTCAGGTATCGTGTCTTCTCTTCGGCGACACCAGTGGGTCTCCCTGGCCTTGTCCAAAATTCTAGGGACTTTAGTTTCCTGCATAGGGATTGTACCGTCGGCCAGGCACCACATTCAGACTCTGCAGTGGTTCTTACTCCCTGCCCAAAGGGCAAGAGTAAGTCACTCGAACAAACAAGTTCGTTTACCACGAAGGGTCAAGGAATCCCTAGCCTGGTGGACGTCCCCAGCGTTGCTACAAGGGTCTTCCTTTCAAACTCACAACCATGTCACCCTGACTACAGACACAAGCCTGTCGGGTTGGGGCACACATATCGGCCTTCAGGTTGCACAAGGTCTCTGGTCCAGGGAGGACCTCAATCCTATAACATCAATTTCCTCGAGCTCAGAGCACTGTTCCTGGCACTTCAACACTTCGTGTCATTGATTCAGGGCAAGCATGAATTAGTCCTAAAGGACAATGCTGCAACCAAGGCCTACCTCAATCATAAAGGGGGCACGAGGTCGCGTCGACTCATGCAGGAGACCATGGCTCTTTTCGATTGGGCAGAAAACAACTTAGCCTCCTTGTCTGCGGAACACATCGCCGGTATCAACAACATCCAAGCCGACTGGCTAAGCAGAGCCACTTTGGATTCGACAGTGGAGATTGGAACCGCAGCTGTTCCAGGAGATCACACTTCGCTTCGGCACACCGCTGGTGGACCTGTTTCCAACCCACCTCAATGCACAGCTGCCCAGATTCCACACTCAATTTCCTTCGCCCAAAGCGGAAAAAATCAACACCTTACTCTCAAGTTGGCCACATGGCCTCTTATATGCCTTTCCACCAACAAATCTTATACAGAAAGTTATCGACAAAATACTGCAGGAAAGGGCAGAAGTACTACTGGTAGCACCTCACTGGCCACGTCGCCCGTGGTTCTCAGACCTAGTGGCACTGTCAATCTCGTCCCCATGGAGGATTCCGGACAAGGACATCTTCCTCAGCCAGGGGTCTATCTATCACCCGGATCCTCAATGGTTCCAGTTAGCCGTCTGGCATTTAAAGGAACAGGCTGAGAGAACATCAGTTGCCTGACAAGATCATCTCCACGATGCAAGCAGCCCGCCGCCCATCCACATCAAGGATATATCAGGCAACGTGGTCGGCCTTCTGAAAATTCTGCAACGACAGGAAGATAAATACGGAAACAGCTTCGGTGATTCTGGTGCTTGAATTTTTATAAGCTGGCCTTGAGCGGGGCTTAGCTCCAAACACCCGTACGAGACAGGTGGCGGCACTCGCAACCGTTGTTCGAACGGAGGAATATCGGTCCTTAGCCTTCCATCCTTGGATAAGAGATTTCCTCCAGGGTGCTTCGAACAAGCATTCCCCTCCAGTTCATAGATTCCCGACTTGGGACTTATCACTTGTATTGAAGGCACTAACGGGTCCTCCATTTGAGCCCCTGAGGACAATCTCTGTTAGGCTTCTTTCCATCAAGACGGCTTTTCTTGTCGCGATAACATCGGTTCAACGAGTTTCGGACTTATCAGCATTGTCTGTCCATCCGGACAGACTCGTTCTGCGTTTAGATCCAGCCTTTATACCTAGGGTTAATTCGCTGTTCCATAGGAAACAAGAACTTGTGTTGCCTGATTTTTGCTCACACGGAAACCACCCCGCAGAGCTCAGGTGGCACAAAGTGGACATCAGACGAGCGGTAAAGATATACATCAGAAGAACAGAATCATTCAGGAAATCAGAAACATTGTTTATCTCTTTCTCACAGCCGAAAATGGGACTCGGAGTATCTCCTAGGTCCATCAGTCACTGGATCCGGGATTGTATCTGTGAGGTTTATAGGGCAAGTGCTCAGACTCCTCCCCAAGGGGTCATCGCACACTCTACCCGCAGCGCAGCCACATCGGCAGCTTGGACGACATAGGCCTCCATTGACGATATACGCCGGGCAGCGACTTGGGCCGCACCGTCTATGCTTATCCGCCACTATAGACTAGACTCTTACACTTCGTCAGAAGCATCATTTGGGAGATGAGTTTTGCAGAGGGTGTGTTCCTCTCCAGCTACCTGAATCTACACTCTCCCACCCATGGAACTGGAACTTGGGTATATCCCATGTTGGACTCTCCTTCCAGGTGCAGTGGAGAAGAACTGTTGTACCTACTTGAACGGTCTTCTCGATGCACTGGAAGGAGAGTCCAAACCCACCCAGCATTACGCTTGATTCAGGGACGCTGGGTTTGGAATTTCTAGTTACTATAAGTTCTGCGTTTGGTTTCAATAAAATTGTGTTGGACTTTAAAACTGAGCTCATGGGGGCAGGTAAGGGGTGGTGCCTAGTTAATATGTTAATTTAAACTCAGTCTGTACCAATAGGACTAGAGAATTACCCATGTTGGACTCTCCTTCCAGTGTATCGAGAAGACCGTTCAGGTAGGTACAACGGTTCTTTTCCCAGATTTTTCTCCTTATTTTCACAACCATGCTGTAAGATACATTAAGATTTTCTCCACTGATCCAGCATCTCCCTGTTGACTTTATCAAGACAAGTGCATCTTTTTGATATCCTAGTTCAGCTGCCGCCAGTTACGATACTACCAGAGATGCTTAACTACAACTCTTCATAATTCACAGCCTAAACAAAGCCTGGCTTTAATCTTGGAAATTTATTATTTTTTCATTTATTTATTAATCTAGTTGTTTTCGACTTTCATCTTACATCGATTTTCTCCATGATTAATCCTTAACCTGGTCTTTCCAGTCTCCCAACAATGTACTCATCACCACTGTAACTGATGTTCGGAAATAAACCGTGCAATTTAGAGTGCAATACTGCAGGAAATTTCTGTTGACTGCTGGTTGATTGTAATATGGCAGTTCAAATCTCACCAGGCTCAACGTTGACTCAGCCTTTTCTTCTCCTGAGGTGGGTAAAATTGTTGGGGGCAATAGTCTGACTCTGTAAACAGCTTAAAGAGCTGTAGAATGATAGGTAAGTTTAAACGCTATTGTTACATTGATCCATCCCAGCTGAGGTCAGGCAGAGAAGATAGGTTGCGGATCACATTGGTTAAAGAATTCCAACAAATGGGATCCAGGAAGTTTTCCTCTGCTGATGCTCCCATCCTTTGGAACATCTTACCCAAATATGAGACAATGCTGTCTTTTGGTCTTCTGGAAGCTCGTCAGGACTCTGGCTCTACTAATTAGCGTGGAGGTTTAAAGAGTGATAGGCAACCCTGGCAGCTTCAGCATATTTCTTACATTTATTTTAACCTTTTAAGCAGTTTTTTAACCTGGCTTTCATTGTTTTTAATCTCTGCGCTTATACTTTTGTATCATAAACTCCTGTGTCACTTAAAGTGAAATTGGTGGTGCAGCAATCAGATAAGTAAATAGATACTATGAAATAAAGCAAGTATTAACACCCATCTATTGATAAACACTATGTAATTCGTCTTTTTCCTTACTGTCAATGATTGATTGGTGTCTATCAAGATTCTCAGTCATCCAAGTCATGGTTGTCCCAAAGGTGCTTTTTTCAAGATGCAACCGGATTTTCTGTTTTTTTTTCTTTGAAGAAATTTCGCTTCTCATCCAAGAAGCTTCAACCGACCATCCGGTCAGAAGTGAAGAATCTTGGATGAGAAGCTAAACGTCTTCAAAGGGAAAAAAAATCCTGTTGCCTCCTGAAAAAAAAACAGCACCTTTGGGAAAGGGGTGTGTGTGTTGGGGGGGGGGGTGTCCTTAGGAATCCAGGCTCCTAAGACTCCGATGGTTCCAATAAAGCCGGGAGAACTTATATTCTTGGACCGGTTATGGTTTGTGCTCACTTGTGGAAACTTCTACCAACTTTTGCTTGAAGCATCTGAAGCTTTAATACGCACCTTTCGGGAAAGACCGGAAGCATCGCTGACAGAGCACGTGACAAAAACAGACTTACGACCCGGAAGTTGTTCCCGCGCATACCGGAAGTCGTCTTCCTTTCCCCTCTCTTGTCTCTTTTTCCGCCATCTTGCGCCCGGATCGTCTCGGACGGTAAGCTTCGCCGTTTCTATCCGCCGGCATCTGCTCTCTGACGGCTCCGTAACCCGGCCGCCGGTCAGCCGTTCGAATGGGCAACGCTGCAGTGGCTCCAGAGGGTGGGCCGAGGGCGGCGGGGCTACCTGGGACGCTTAGATTCGGCGGAGGCTCCGAATAGGCCGCTTGGGCCATTTGCTCTGGGTTATGCAGCGTCAGGGCGGCCTTGCGGTTCAAGGGATGAGAGAGGCGCCCTGGGATTTGGGGACGGGAGACTGATGTAATGAACGCGCAGGGAGAAAGCGGCCCTCCATTAGGAAGACTCCGGGGCTTCTGATAAAGCCGGGATAACTTAACATTCTTGGACTGGTCCTGGTTTTTGCTCAATAGTAGTCTGTGAGTGGACTGGGCGCGGGGGGCTCTGCCAAACGGCCCCTCTTTTTCCCTGAATATTGTTTTATATAAAGAATTGAAGGGGAGGTTGTAGTTAGAGTTGGGTTGGACTCCTTCTCCACCACCTAAATCAGAGGTCTTCAAACTTAGCAACTTTAAGACTGGAGAATTCTGAGAGTTGAAGTCCACAAGTCTTGAAATTGCCAAGTTTGAGGACCCCTGGCCTAGATTTTCTGCGTGGGAAAAATCTGGGAGTTAAAGTCCACAAGTCTTAAAAGTTGCCAAGTTTGAGGACCGCTGGCCTAGATTTTCTGCATGTGGTCAAGCAGGATTTTTTTGCCAGAAGAGTGAACTCCTTGCTGTTCACACATGCACAAACTTCATTCTTGGAAGACAGTCCAATCAGATCAAGGTAACTGAAGCAAAGATGGGGCAAAAGTTAGTAATAAAATTTGCATTATAAGTGGAATACTGTAATGATGGTGATACTGTAGTGTCAACATGCAGACAGGCATCATTTATTTAGTGGAAGGGAGAGAAAACCCAAGCTGTTCCCTTGTCTATCACATCCTTTTGAAGTGGCACAGGAAGGGATGTTGGCTTTGTTAAAAAAAGTACACCTTGATGGAAATGTGATAAAATTAAAAACAAGGAGCTTTGCTATATCAGAAGCCAGTTTCATTAGGAAAGGAAAGTATGAGCAATATCTAGCAATGAAAGTGGCTGTGGAGGCTTCTGTTAAGTGCATAGAACTTCCACAGAATATACACTAGTAACTTCAGACTAATAATTGGACCTGATTTTGTTGTTGCTGAATCATAAGCATTGACAATTTAACTGAAATAATAAGACTACAAAAATGAAGAATAGATTAGTGTTTTTTAATCCTTTAAAACTTGAACAATCACTAAGCAAACTGTTTTAAGTCAAGAACTACCTATAAATTGCTTTTTTAGGATCTTAATACAGTATCTAAAATTCTCACGTGTAAGTGGTTTGCCTGGATATTGTGACTGCAACAGATTAAAACTTTATTGTAGTAAAGTATTTTTGTCTGAAGTCGTGTTGGGTCTCCTGCCCAAGCAGGGGGTTGGACTAGAAGACTTACAAGATCCCTTCCAACTCTGTTGTTGTTGTTGTTGTTATTATTCTACAATGTTATAAAGATAATACAATAGGGCAAAAATAACTTATGTTTAATTTTGCTCTTGTATCAGAAATGCCTGGAGAAGCCACAGAAACTGTCCCGGCAACAGAACAGGAGCTGCCCCAGCCTCAGGCTGAGACAGGTTAGTATTTTAGATGATTTATATACCTTTAGAATACATTCTTCATCAGCATGGAGACCCATAGAAGTCCTTTGTGGAGCAAGTTCCATGTGTTTCCCCAATAGCCTTAAAGAAATTGTTTGTTAATTTCATCCTCTTATCTGCAGTAGTGGTATTAAAAATAGAGATTTACCTTCTAGAGCTGTTGTATGGTTAAATAAGAATTTAGGGTAAATATTAGAAATGACTGCATACATGTTTGAGGGATGGGATACAATGTTTTTGGAGTGAGCAACTGCATGATTGCAAGCTGGAACTAAATGCTCTGTTTCATTGACATTTTGGAGCAGCTTTTCTTCCATTCCCCACAAGTGCTGACTAAGTGTTAATTTGTGCTTCTATCCAGAACATTTGGAAGTCATTAGGCCCATTAAAATATATTATAAGGACAAAACTAATAATTAAGCTGCTGGATTTTTTCTTAGTATATTTATTTGTTGGGGTTATCATATGAGATATTAGAGCTGTTGTTAGATATTAGACACTCGCTTAATATTTTGGTTTTTATATCAGTGAATTTACAGAATAATTGGGATACTTTAAAATGATATTGCTAGTAAGTGAGTTTTTTTTCAGGAAAGAAAAGTGATATTTAATTAAGAAAAATATAACCATATTTTTAAACTAAAGAAATCAAGAACCCAGTTTCAAAAAATCTCAGTGGCTGTGCCTGACTATACATGAGATTGACAAAGAGAGTGCCTCATTTTTGAAGGATTAAAATTGTGAGCTATAAGCTTTTTTTAAAAACCTGGCTGTATTTTAGTGTGTTTGTCTGTGTTGTGTGCATACCCTTACTGTATTGGATTTACTAACTTTGAACTCCACTATCTATTATGGTTCAAGTGATATGTCCTGGGGGAATTTTGGATGTTGGATAGCAAATAATTTGATTTCATTATTTGCCACATTTCTGGCTGGAAGCTTAAGGGACTACTGCATGACATATGACTTGGTTTGTCCTATATACACACACATACACATGTGTGGTGGAGCTGTTGTCCATTACTGGATTGTTATTTTTTTAAAATAAATAAGTTAATGTATGTATTAAAACATTTAAGAGCTGCAAAGAGAGAGAGAGAGATTGAGAACTAGTCGATAGAGTTAAACAGGAATTAAGCATAGGATTTACAATTACCATAAAAGCCAAAATTCATTATTTTATTGTCCAATTCTGAATTGTTAATATAGCGCCAAGGGTGGCAGCTTTGATTTGAAAACTCAGGGGAACTTTGGGGTTCCATTGAGTGTTCTGTGAAGAGTGGTCTGGGCAGCAGAGATGTTGTCCTTCTGGGCAGCCAGCAAGTACCTGTTTCTACTCCCACACCAGAGCAAGGGCATTCAGAAATAAATACACATCTCCTGATTGCAGAGACCAAGAAAGGGTTCTGAAGTCACTTCCTGTGGAAGGCAACATTTCACTGATCCTGGTTTCCTCTGGAGAGTGGACAAGCCTGCAAGCTAGCATGGCTAGAACCATTCTGATGACACTTTTTTCCTTTACTTTCTTTAGTTTTTATGGCTTTCTCTTTCCTTTTTTGGAGACCTTAACCTAGTAGTTAGCAATCTAATGGATAGCAACGTAGGGTCTGGAGATTCCTACGTGGAGGCCAAATAAGAAGTTTAATTTCTAACTTTCTAAGCCCATGCTTAATCTTTTCAAGAGAATTAAGCCAACATAGTGGTTCCCAGATCCAGCAGATTTATTACTGCTCCTTTAGCTAACGCGATGGCCAACACACTGCTCTATTTTTGAATTGGTATAACATACAACATTCCTAAAAATAATCTCATGCCTTTAGCAGACCCCTTCCTCCCAAGAATGCAATTTCTTCATGGTCACGTAGACCAACAAAACATCTGCTATAAGCTATCATCAAATCACAGGCTCTCACTCATGTGTCCTTTTCAGTAGCCCCAGAGATCACATGGGGAAGAGAGTTTGTGGTTTCTTCTCCATATTAATAATAAGATTAAAACTGAAAAGAACAGAGGATGTCTTAGCATATCAAATACTACATGTTGCAGATGGAAAACTTAATAGCCAGTGAGTCTTCAGGAAAAAAATATATGCCATAGGCTTGCTAGACTTAACAGGTGGCCCAGTTATCCATTCCAATCAAGAACATCCTTGGGTTTCAGCATCTGGGGATTTGCCATTTAGCCAGTCAGCTTGCAGGATATACAGGGAGGAGATAAAAACTATCGTAGTCCACTTCAAATCAAAGTGAGTACATGTGTACTTCTGGGTAAATAACCTGCTACTCAAGTTCCCCTTGACTGAACAGGCAAAGAGGGATGTATGAATCATGATTAGACCATCAAAGAGTCAATAACATATTTTTAATCAGCACATGTCCTACAGCACCTGAACACCATCTTGCGTACCAAAGAGATCTGATCTCCCTTGCAAAGAAGAGAAAAGATATCATCCAACAAGTGGTCACATAATTCCTCCAAACCAGCTGCCTGGAACCTATGAATTTCGCAGTCTCCAGGGTTCAACACATGCCTGTATCAATGTATTACTGAAATTTCCTTTCCTGAAGTAAAGGCTGCTTCCTTTCCAGAACCAAATAGCCCAAATATTCAAAAGACACCTATCAATTCTACTGAAAGTGAAGACATCTTTCACATTGTGACTGTTGGGACAGGAAAATTGACTCTCTGACTAGGTTTTCTTAATCAGAGGCATCACCCTCAGGAGAGAAGGCTGGTTTGCTTAGGAGAAATAGTTTAAGAATAGGAAACTCAAAGCTTCTATCTTCTGGGACAATCTAAAAGGACTTTTGAAAAGATAGCACCACCAAAGCTGAGCAAATCAAAGCTTATGAATAAGACAAACTCCAGGGCATCAAATAAGTTCAACTGTTGAGTTTTAGAACTCAGGTTATAGACCTCAACTTCAGAATGTTCAAGCAAATTGTGTTATGTTTAACAATGGATGTTCTAATAGCTCCCATCTGCTAAAGGCAAAATAACTTCATCTTGTGTTCCCTATCTCAAGAAATATGGGCAGTAAACATCTTTAAATTCACATGGCCTAAAGACTTGCTACATATCTTCCCCATCCCTCATTAACTTAGACTCCTGAGACTAGTTCAGAATTAGAGAATAGAATTATATCAAAAATGCTAATAGTACCCAACTGTGCCAGGAAACTGATACTTCAATCTAGGCAACTTATCAGTTTCTTAAAAAGAGCTTCTGGTCACTACTAAATAAAAGGGGATCATCTGGTCACAATTATGTGCAAGTAGATTTGATTTATCTTGCCAACCAAGAAATAGTTACAAAATCATACATACTATTATAGAATCCAAATGATTCTCTACCATCTACTCCCATGAATTCACATGGGAAACTTTATACTACTGAGCCCAAAATGAATGGAGGCTCTACAATAGGGCTGTCATATTCATGGACTGGTTGCATCAGGCACTGGCCACCTCCACACCCGGTTTACCGAAAGTGGGAAAAGTTGTGACACGTCATGTGACAGCGCTGTGACGACACAAGTTTGACAACCCTGCTCTCAGATTTTATTGCCAGGTCTTGCCTTTCCTACATGTGGACTTCAGCAAGGTAATGTAACCAAGCCCTCTGGATGTAGTTGTCCCTATCAGTTCTAGCATCACAGAGCAATGAAGAGCTCTTTGCCAATCTCACATCAAGATATTTTTAAGGAAGTTTTCTCTGCTATTTATGAATGGTCATGGCCAAATCTTCCACTAACTCTAGAAGTACTTGCCCAGTACTTATAATTCATCAAAACAATCATTTGGCCAATCAATCAAATAAATAAATGCAGAAGATAATTTCCAGCATGGGTGATTTGCCCATCCCCACAGCCCAAGATGGACAAATATCCCAGAAAATTCCCTGACCCCATTATAAGAAAAAGGTGCAGTAGCCTTTTCTCCATAGTGAAAACGGGGTATCTAGAACACTGAAGTATTGAGAGCAGTGGAGAGATTAAGGACAGGGGTTCCCAGGCTGTGAACCTGTACTGATCCATGGCCTGTTAGGAACTGGGCTGCACAGCTGGTGCTGAGCAGCAGGCGAGAAAAACTGCCCACACCGTGGGATCTAGTTTATCTTCTCGCTCCCCAACCTGGAAAAATTGTCTTCCATGAAACCCGGTCCCTGGTACCAAAAAGTTGGGGAACAGTAAATTAATGGACCTGCCAGTATAAGTAGTCTTTATTTAGAATCAAAAGTTGGGATTGGCAACTTGGTTATTAAGCAAAGCAATTGCCAAATAACTATGACTTTGCTTATAATCTTCAGCTTTGCTTTGCTTCACAGACCTGCAAAGATAAAAAATGCAAGGATTGGTTCTAAAGTTTTTAATCATTTTAGCTGAGCATGGTCATTAAATGAGGTAATCACTAAACAAGGACCATCTGCATTCACAATCATAGACTCTTAATTTGTCTCCACTATACTGTATTCCAGTAGCTTATATTTACTTATCTAAGCTTATAAACTGGCCTGTAATTATGGGATTAGTAAAACCCCAGTTAAACTGGTTTAAACCAAAGTAATTCGTTTAGTTATAATTTATTAGACTTGTATGCCGCCCCTCTCCAAAGACTCAGAGCGGTTTAGATATGAATTATCAGCTAATTTAAATCTAAACGAGCTACTTTGGTTTTCAGTATATATTATTGTACGTGATTTCTGACAACTCTTTTTTTACGTTACCCTTTACTGGCTTTTATCCTATGGTGAAGTATTGTATTCATGCCTGCTAACACACCATGAGTTCATCTAGATTGGCTTTTGATGCATCATTATTAACATTCAGCAGCAGCTGTTAACTTGAGTTCAAATCAGTCAGAATCTGAGGAAACCATGAAGATAGACATTTCATTACTTCAAATCTGCCAGTACAATGGCACTTATTTGGTTAGAAAGTTGATTTGATTTGTCAAATTCATTTCTAATATAAACAGAATTGACATTTTCTATACTAGGTTTTTTTTTAAATTCCTGTGCTTTTTGTCTTTTGTAACTGAGTTTAATACATCTTTCTGCATGACTGGATATATTTCCACTTGAGCAGCTGACCTCAAAAGGCATATATAGTGGTCTTGTAGGATTTCTGAATGGTTGAAACTATTGTTGTAGCTCCAGCTCCTGGGGCCCCCATGGAAACGATGAGCAAGCCAGTTGCTGCCAAGAATCCTGAGGTAGGAGGCAAGGATTCTCGGGCTGGGACTGCTTTAGAGTGTTCAGGTAGGTCTGAAATTAAAGCAGCAGACTAGAATTGCCACGTGTATATCTGACTTAAAATGGAAGAAAAGCACTGTAATACACCACTGTTTCTGAAATACCAGCTCTGTTTAATCTGATGCCTTAGATTCTATTCTTTCTTGATAAACTGCAAAAAATTTGAAAAAACAATTAAATGCTCTTCATCTGGTCAGTGCCCTAGCTGATCCTTTCCTAAAGTGTTATAAATAGTCCTTGACTCATAACTGAAAGCCTGGAATGACATTTGTAAGTTGTGCCAGTCATTAAATGGGTCATCACATGACTGACCCAATTTTAAAACACATTTTGCTGCACTCATCATGGGAATCACCATAATCGTTAAGTGAATTCGTGGTCATTAAGCAAAACCATTGTCCCCATTGGGCATTTTTGCCAGAAGCTAAAAGTCAGTGCCAGTTTCTGGGCAAAAAAATAATAATAATAAATCACGGTCACATGATTGCACGACCTTGCCAATAGCCATTAATGCGGGCTAGTTGCCAAGCAATCAAAATGAAATCACATAATGGGGTGGCAGCCATAGGAACTTAGAATCCAGGTCACAATACTTTTTTTGTGTGTAGAGGGAATCCATTATACTTTCAAAGGGTTGCTAAGCGACTTGTAAGTCCAGCACAATTCCTACTAGCTTTGCCTTCTGTCATTTGCAATAGGCATTTTATTTGGAAAGTCAGATGAAATGTTTTGTCTTAATCTTTTCTAAAAAATTTCTAATGGTGGGAACATTAATAAATAATCCTTTTCAAGTTATTGCGAGACTCATGGGTATGTACAGTCCTTCATATACCTACTAAGATTTAATTTAATTTATTCAAATTTAATTTATTCGTAGGACTCGGCGGCTTACAACAATAAAAAATAATACAATAATACAATAATAAAAGGAAATAGAACATCAACAATAGATTAAAACCCCATTATAACCCTAACAAGCCCATTATTTAAAAAACCTCAAAAATCAATCTAACAAACATACACAACAGCCAAAGATTATTTGGGCACGTCTGATGTTAGAGTTCACGGCCCCCAGGCCTGTCGACAAAGCCAGGTCTTAACAGCTTTTTGAAAAGCCAGTATAGTGGGAGCAGTGTGAACATCAGGGGGGAGGAGTTGGTTCCATAGAGGCGGGGCGGCAACAGAAAAGGCCCTCCCCCACGGTCCCGCCAACATACATTGTTTAGGCGATGGGACCTGGAGGAGGCCAATTCTGTGTGATCTAATAGGCCTTTGGGAGGTATGCGGCAGGAGACGGTTCCATAAATAGTCAGGTCCTTTGCCATGTAGGGCTTTATAGGTGATAACCAACACCTTGAATTGTGACCGGAGACTAATCGGCAGCCAGTGCAGCACACGGAGTGTTGGGGCATGGCATGGGGTGGAGATATATAACTGGATATCATCAGTATGCTGATGATACCTCACCCCATGCTGTTGGATGATCTCATCCAGCGGCTTCATGTAAATGTTAAATAGGGGGGAGAGGACAGAACCCTGCCCCTCCCATTAACACCGACTGCGAACGGCCAGAGAGATAGGAGGAGAACGACTGTAAAACGGTGCCTCCCATTCCCAATCCCTCCAGCGGTCGCAGAAGGATAACATGGTTGATGGTATTAAAGGCAGCACTAGGATAGAGAAATATCCCCTATTCTGGCCCACCAGAGATCAGGCATCAATAGAAACAAAGCAGTTTCCATGCTGTGACCGGTCCTGAAACCAGAATGAAAGGAGTCAGCTTCATCCAAGGACCATCAGAGCTGGAGTGCCACCACCTTCTCAACAACCTTGCCCAGAAAGGACAGGTTGGAGACTAGCCTATAGTTTTTCAATTCGGCTGGATACAGGGACAGTTTCTTGGGAAGGGATTGTACAGCCACTTCTTTCAACAGCTGTGGAAACGACATCTCACTCAAGGAAGCGTTAACACCTGGATCCAGCCACGTCGCCTCCCAGCTAGCTGAAACCAACCAGGAGGGACACGGGTCCAATATACAGGTGGAGGAACTGACAGCTCCCATGGCCTTGTCCACTTCATCAGGAGTTACCAGGTCAAACTCTTCCCAAACAACAGGATTAAGACCCCATCCTGTCACGTCAGTCTGAATTGCCCGATTGGAGTCCAGATCGTTTTGAATCTGAGCTACTTTATCTGCAAGAAACTGAACAAATTTCTCAGCTCGACCCGTAAAGGCTCATGGGCTGCTTTGCTCCCTTTTTCCAAAACTTTTTTTACTCTTTGTTTTGGAATATATATTGAATTCACCTATTCATCATGTGTTATAACTAACTGCTGCACCAGTTTTGGTAAAATTTGATGCATAGGCATTGACTGGAAGCACTAATCTTTTAATATGACTGTTTTCCTTATTAAATGAACTTTTAAAGAGCAGTTAAGTATGCCTTTTTTCCTTCTTTCTTATATTTGCCTAATGGGAAAATATATGATTAAGACTAGGTGAGTTCAAAGTTTATAAAACAGTCATTTATGATGAGATTGAGGCTAATCACTTCCATCTTGTGGATCTCATTGGTTTTATTTATTTATTTATTTATTAGATTTGTATGCCGCCCCTCTCCGTAGACTCAAGGCGGCTCACAACACAATAAAACAGTTCATAACAAATCTAATAATTTACAATTAAAGATATTTTTAAAACCCCATTATTAAGCAGACATACGTACAAACATACCATACATAAATTGTATAGGCCCGGGGAAGATATCTCAGTTCCCCCATGCCTGACGACAAAGGTGGGTTTTGAGGAGTTTACGAAAGGCATATTTTCTGGAATATAGTGATATCTCGTCTTACGAACTTAATTGGTTCTGGGACAAGGTTCGTAAGGTGAAAAGTTTGTAAGACGAAACAATGTTTCCCATAGGAATCAATGGAAAAGTGATTAATGTGTGCAAGCCCAAAACTCAGCCCTTTTGCCAGCCGAAGCGCCCGTTTTTGCGCTGCTGGGATTCCCCTGAGGCTCCCCTCCATGAGAAACCCCACCTTCGGACAAACGGGTGCTTCGCTGGCAACGGAAGTCCAGGAGCTCAGGGGAATCCTAGCAGCGCAAAAATAGGTGCTTCGCTGGCAACAGAAGTCTGGAGGCGGGGCATCCCAGTGGTGGCAGCTTGGGTTTGTAAGGTGAAAATAGTTTGGAAGAAGAAGCAAAAAAACTTAAACCCCGGGTTTGTATCTCGAAAAGTTTGTATGACGAGGGATTTGTAAGATGAGGTATCACTGTACTTTGAATTAAGATATGAGCTTTTAAGTGCAAGCAGCAGAAAGACATAAGCTTCAAGATGGAATAGGATTGAGTTTCATATATTTGGTTTCCATACTGATATAGTCTGAGCACATGCTTGATCTAGCTTTTACATCGCTCTTTTGCTATATTTGCCTTCAGTTTTGGATATCATCCCAGCCCTGTCGTCATACCATCTCACACTATTAAGAGTTATTACACTAGCAAAAGGTTTTGCTCAGCTGACTCGTTAGTTTAGCTAAAGGAATAAAGGACTCTTGAGCGTATTATTTTTTTAAATGAAATTGCAAGCCCACATTGTAAAACTTTTTTCTTTTCTTTTTTCTTTTGCCTTAGTTTTGGAAAAGCAGTCCAACATAATGTATATTGGATTTTGGATTTTGTATTTGGGATTTTACTTGCATAAACCACCTGGAGTCACTACAAGTTGGGTAGCCATATAGGTTCTATTAATGTCAAATAAAATGACCTAGAGGAAGATTTCAAGATACCAGAGCCCTTAAGTCACATCAGATTTTCTTGTTCCACGCTTCTGGCTTTTTCTATATACAGTACTGTAATTTTACCGAGGAGACTTGCAGGTCACTACAGTTATCTGCTTTTCTGTTGTATGTGAAGTATATAAGAACATAGGCAAGTGGCCTATTGGATCACAACCCTGGCTCATATAGTCCAGCAATCTGTTTTCAAAATCAACCAACTGTAGAAGGAAGCCCACTTTGAAGTCCCTGGCTTCAAAGACATTTACTACAATGCCGTCAGAACTAACTTTCATGACTAAAGCACAACTTCCATGAATTGATCCAAAGTCCTTTAATTGTGGAGGTCTTGTTGGTTGTATTGATCGAGTTGAAAGAATAGAGTCTTCTCAATTGCTCTAGCTCCTGTTTTATTGATGTGCTGTTTAATAACTGTTGATTTTGCTTATTCAGCCTCTGCCACTCCTGCTTCTTTTCCTGGTGCTGCTGAAGCACCTCAGCCTCCCATTCTAGCATCAGGTATTTGTTCTTAATATTAGCATATGCCACTTTAAACAGTATATTTAGAGTGTTGGAGTAATACAGTTTCTCTTATATGGCATACAATCTGATGGGAGTGGGTGGTAGGTAGTATCACTGCACTTGAAGGCCAGGACAAGTTCTCTCCTTAGCTTAGCTTATCCTTAGCCTAGGTTATAATGTTTTGCCTGAAATGGGAATGCTTCACATTGATACAGTATGATTTTATTTACTTGAGGCTTCTGCAATAAACTTAATTTGAAATTACAGAGGCTTCCCTCGTTAAAAAGGATGACAAAAGTGTCCAAATTCCAGTGCACCACAAAGGAGTGACTGCTTCAAGCTTAAATACTGCAACTTGTTTCCTGAACTAGCAGCTTTACTATCTTAAAATGAAAGCATAGAAAGAAAAGACTAGCACATGTTAAAGGGTTAGATTTATGGTAAGATTCATTTGTGCCAGGAATGATAACTACAATTAATCCTCACGTAATGTCCAAAATTGGAACTGACAATTCCAGCCTTCAGCAATGTAGTTAAGTGAAACTTCACATGACTACCCAACTTACAACTTACACAGTTCCACTGCTTATAAGCTTCCCTTATTGCCAGAATTAGGCTGTTTTTAACCAATAGCTACCTAAATAGCTTAGCTATGGTATAGTGGTTTGCCTGGCTATTTGGCAGCATCGAGCTGACTTAGCTGGTCTCAAAAAAAATTAAGTTGAGTGGGAAACTATGAGAAATAGCTAGAATGAGAAAGTAATATCTCAAAAGAAAGAATTACATGGATATGTCTCTAAAATGAGTAGGAAATGAGTTCAACTAAAGAACATTTATACTTTTGCTTTTCGAGTGCTTAATTTTACATGTGTCCGTGCGAAATGTTGAGTTTTTCTAAAGTGTTATGGCTGCAAAGACAGTTTCATTTTATTCATCAAATGTGCATGCTGCCAAATTGGAATACAGTGATCCCCCGATCATTGCGAGGGTTCCGTTCCAGGACCCCTCGCAATGATCGGTTTTTCGCGAAGTAGCGCTGCGGAAGTAAAAACACCATCTGCGCATGCGCAGATGGTGTTTTTACTTCCGCAGCGCTAGCGAGGAGCCGAAGATTGGGGTTCCTGGGAAGGGGACTCAGCTGGGAAGCGGCGCTGGGGTTTCCCCACCGCCCACGCAAACTCCTCGCTGCCGTTCGCCTGCCCTTCGCCCACGCCGCTCGCTCGCGCCGCTTCCCAGCTGAGTCCTGAAGCCAATTCGCTTCAGGACTCAGCTGGGAAGCGGCGCGAGCGAACGGCGTGGGCAGGCGAAGGGCGGGCGCGGCAGCAGCGAGGAGTTTGCGTGGGCGGTGGGGAAACTCCTCGCTGATGCCCGCCGCTCGCCCTCCCACCAGCAAGAGGGGGAAGACCCAGGGAAGCCGCCCAGCAGCTGATCTGCCCGGCGCCATCTACGCATGCGTGCCCATAGAAAAAAGGGCGCGCATGCGCAGATGGTGTTTTGACTTCCGGGTTGAAAAATCGCGATTTAGCCCGTTCGCAATGATCGGGATCGCGGTACCCGGGGGATCACTGTACACTAAAATATAATAACATCTTACATAATAAAGAGTAATACAATACAATAGAGTACACCAGAGCAAGCCAGTGATGTGTGGGCTAAAGATTAATAAGTGTCCAAGATTAAATGTCCAAGATAAGTTGCTTGAGATGGGTGAGAAAAAATACTTTCTGTCAGTAGCTGTAATAATTTCTCTCCTACAAGTAATAGCGTTCCATGTGGGAGGCTTTATAGATAACTAATTTTTTACATGTTCTTTTTCCAATGCTGATTTACTTTTTCTCCTTTAGCAGCGGCTTCCACCTCTTCTACTTATAGCCCCCTCCACCCTTCCTCTTCGTGCCATGATGCTAACTCTCCCCTTGCTAGCCTCTGTCCCTTTACTACCCCACCAGAACTGGTTACCTCTGTCTCTTCGGTAAAAGCCACTCCTGATGCTGCCTTGTCTTCTGCTGACTCGGTTATGTTATCTCAGACCCTTTCTCCTGTGAAACCACCAGTTATGTCTGGTGCTGCACCTGTTCATATATCCTTACCTTTAGGGCCTGTGGCTTCTCCCCCAGCCTCCGTAATTTCCTCTGAACCCTTTCCTTCTGCTCCATCAGCATCCCCTATAATCCCATCAGGGACAACTTCTGCAGCCTCAGTTTCTCCAGTTCCATCGTCTCCTGGCCCAGCTCCTTTCATTCTCCCAATTGCTCCTGTGTCTCCTATGGCTACAGCTCCCATCCCCACTGAAGTCCCAGCTCCTACTGTGGCTTCACCCTCTAGTCCAACTCCTTTCCCTCCAAATTCTGCAGGCGCTCCTGCCTTATCACCAACACTTCCTACCCTTAATACTGCAACCCCTACTCTCGATCCAGTGGCTCACGTTTCATCCATACCCATCAGCTCTGTTCCTTCTCATCCTGATTCTATGACCGTTCCCAGTTCCACCATTTCTCCAATGCCTGTATCAATTCCGGGATGTCCTGCAGGGTCACCTACAAAGTCTGCATCTCATCCTGTGACTCCATTAGCACCTATTTCCAGTTCTGAGACCCCGGCTCCCTTTCCTAAAGTTTCTGGGGCCGATCCTTTGTCTCCAGCAAAGCTTGCTTCTGCAATACCACCTGCAAAGCCTACTTCTGGTCCTGAACCCAGAATCAAGTCCCCAGCAAAGCCTGCTCCTACACCATTGTTACCCGAAGGTCCTCCTGGCAAACCTGTTTCTGGTTCTCTACCACCTGTGAAATTGGTATCTGGTCCCGCAGCCCCAGAAGTATGCCCTGTGTCTGACCCACTACCCGTTTCTTCTCAGCTACAAACTCCTGTTTTGGCCCCTGTTCCCGACTCCGTAACTACTTCTCTAGACAAAGCAGTGCTGGCTTCTAAACAGGTGGCTCCTGCCAAGTCCCTTGTGAAACCTTCCCCCTCAGGACAGCCTGCTGATGCTATGATCACAGCAAGTCCAATAGTGAAGCCGCCTCCTGGGTCTGGAGCCCCAAGAGGCCCTTCTAGTCCCGTGCCACTCTCTTCACAGCCAGAGAGTCCCACTTCAGTTGCTTTTTCTGGCTCTGCTTCACCGGGCACGGCAATGTCTAAGCCTAAAGAACTGAGTATGGCCCTTCCTTCTGCAAAACCAGCTTCCTCTTCAGAAATTTCTTCGGATCCCGTGTCCTTGTCAGGCTCTGTTCTTACACCTTCGCTTCCTCCATTGCCCCCAGTGAAATCTGCTTCTTCGGTGCCTATTCCTGAGTCCATTTTCCCTTCTGCTACAGCAGCAGGGCTCATCTCTGCTCCAGGACTACCCAAAGGGCAACCTGTGAAAACCGTTTCTAGTCCTGTGGCTCCTGCAGGAGTCCCTGTGGAATCTGCTCCCGTTCCAGCCCCTCTTTCTAGTCCAATGGTGCCTCCAGTAAGCCCTTCGTCACCTGCTTCCAAGATGGCTCCATCTGTTTTGGAACCGGCTGCTGCTCCTTCAGTATCTGCTTCTGTAACTCCAGGGATACCTGTTTCTCAGCCTGCAGCTGTTTCTGGCCCTGTGGCTGCAGTAGAGCCTGCTCTTGTCTCCCCGGCATCTGCTATGAAGCCAGTCTCAACTTCTGAACTTGCTTCTAGCTCTTTGTCTATGGCAGAGAATGTTTCTAGTCCGGCAACACCTACTGCCCGTACTCCTGGACCTATTTCTGGATCCACAGCTCTTTCTGTGGCCTCTGAAGGAGTTACTCCTAGCTCTTTGGCACCTGCCTCCCATCCAGCAGCAGCTTCTAAGGTGCCTCCTGAACATCAGGCACCGGCTATCGTTGTAGCAGAGGCTGCTTCAGCTTCAGTGACACCAATGGCACCTGCCCCGATACCTTCTCCTGTGGGCCCAACAATGGCAGTTTCTCAGCCAGCACCCTCAGCGATGCCTGCCCCAGTAACCGTTCCTGGAACCCCTGCTGCTTTTCCTAAATCTCTTTCCTCCCCTGACCATGTAGCCTCGGTCATCCCTCCTCCTGGCATTGCGCCTCTGTCTTCTGCAGTGACCCCTCCCATTTCCCCTGCAGCAGCAACCTTTAGCCCTGTCTCTAGCCCCAAACTGCCCCCTGTCTCGGCCTTAGACACGCCTTCCCAGAAAATGGCACCTTTGCCTCTTGCGCCTGCTGATCTTCCTGTTTCTGTTCCTCCTGTTGCCAGCAGTCTCACTCAGCCAGCTTCTCCTGCACCCTCCCCTTCTACCCCTGTGAAAAAGCTAGAGCCTTCCTCTGTGCTTCCCAAGCCATCCCCTGTTGCACCTGCACCTGGTTTAGCACCTGGAGTTACCCCCAGCCCTATCTCTACTACCTTTGAAGACGACGAGCTGCCACCCTTGATCCCTCCAGAGGTACATGTTGAGGAGTCACCTCTGCAGCCAGTCCTGGTGGACTTCTCTCCTAAGACAGCTGTGCCCCTTGCTGAGGTTCCAGCAACTGCTCCTTTACCACCACCTCCTCCTCCTCCTCCTGTCAAACAGCCTTTCCTGAAGAATGACAAGGGTATTTGCCTCTTTGGTTTGCTGTGTGCATGGATATCAAAGGCCACTCACTGAATACTAACTTAGTTGTACAGGCATGGAGTGTGAATTCCCTCTGCTTTAACTATTAGACTAGAAACACGCCATTTAAGTCAAAATAAACCTAGATTAAGTTATCGTAGCTGAAGTTTGTTGTGCACACTGTGATTCGTGATTTGTGTTTAAGAACATACACTACTAATGTGAAAGTAGACTCACTGGGCATGATGTGTGTGTTTAATAGATATGTCATAAGCCTTGTCTGAGCTGACAGCTCTGGAAGAAAACTAACCTAGAGACTGTAATCACTTCTTTGTTTTCAATGGCACACTCATTTTAGCCTGCTTTTTTTGTTTCTAGTGTTTTGCCTGTGATTGCATATCTAGTAGATTTTGTTAATTGCAGATGCATTTCATGACATGTTCTGTGCTATGAGGTGGCATTTTACCCTCATTCTAGAAGAATTTGTGGTCTAATGTTGATGTCCTCCTTCAGTTTATTCTTCAGTGTCTCTATCTGCAACTGCATTTTGGATGGGTGTGTATAAATAGGAAAAACTCTGTTAAATACTTTCCTAGACTGTGTGTTAAAAGTTCACGTGTTGTCTGTTAGAGAGTAGAAATGAGTAGTCCGGTGTTTCTGTCCAGTTTTTGGTCACTTAAATGTAGTCATGCACATGCATATGCAATTTGGGATAAAGGTGTCATCACTTGAAATTAACGTTGTATTAGTGGGACAGATGGGAACGTCAGTTGTGCTTGTTCCAGAAAAACTCTGCCCGGAATATGCTTTCTCGTCAGTAATCACATTTATTCTTCCCTTCTTGCATTGCAGTCACAGATGCTGAGGCATGTCAGCTAGCAGTTCACTGAAACTTGCATCCAGAGATGGTAGTCATATAATGGTGGTGGAGAGGATTCTCTTGAAGTTATCTCTGTGAAAGACAGAAATGCACAAACTATTACAAGATTTTAAATTACTTTTACGTTTTAAGCGAATAATCATTTAGCGTTCACTTTAATTCTTGCAAACCTCTTTCTTAAATTTGGTGGTTTTAAAACCTTGGGAACACGCCGTGAACCTGAGCAGTCTTTCTTCATCTTTCTCTCCCTTGCTCATGTTCCTTTGTTCTTTGATGCAGGAAAACCAGTTTGCCAGAACAAATTTAAACCATACGTTTGAATAATATACTGTGTACTAAACCGGTATTTCTTTGGCTTACCATGTGTGTGCCCAGCTGCTTCAGGACACTATGATCAATAACTCATAAAACATGGATTAGTGTGATATCTGAATCCACTTTGAAGCAGTCTTAATTGGTGCTAGCTGTTGTTTGTCCTATGTATATATCATGCTACACCATAGGTCTCACAAATTGTGAAAAGGAAGGGAATCTATGTATACTGAGGAAAATTGTTTAGGTCCATAGCATATTTATAATCTCCAATCATGGGCCAAATTATGCCAAAATCAGATTGTCATGTTCTTCCTTTTTTTTTTTTAGTACTAGTTAAATCAAATGATATCCTTACCCTGAGAATGTGATCAACTCCTTGCTCTAAGAAACTTGTTCTTCCTGGGAAACTTGATTGAACAAAGATAAACTCTCTCTTATATTGCCACATAAGTTAAACCACTATTATATTAGATTACTGCCATTTCGGAATTTAGTTTTCTATAAATTACTTATTTTCTATGTGTGTGGAGAATGTTGGGGATATGTTCTTTTACTACCAGACATTTCTGAAGTATATTGGCTTCAAAGTATTTTTTTTAACCATGTTCACACAATAAAAGAATGAAGGTTTCTTCATGAACCAAGCTGCAAAGCTCTGCATGTTTTGCCTGGGCCTGCCTGCCAATCCTAAGAGAGACCAAGTTCTAAATAAATTATGCATATTGATTTCTGTAGGTTCTGGAACAGAATCTGACAGCGATGAATCAGTGCCAGAGCTTGAAGAACAGGACTCCACGCAGGCCACCACACAGCAGGCGCAGGTGAGAAAGGGAAAGAACGCCATAAACTGTATTTCATATGCTTGGTCAGGGCTATAAAAGTAAGTATATCTCAACCTCTGAAAAACCTCACACAGCAATTGGGAATACATAATTTAGTAAGGTAAGAGCCACAATATTCAAGGCATCCATTACAACAGGTGATCACAACTTGAGATCTTACCTGCATGTAAACATCACTTTCTGAATCCTGGGGTGTAGCCCTTGCACACTCCAAAATTAGCCACCACATTGTAATTTTTATTAAGACCAAGAAAATGAGTAAAAGCATAAGGAGATAATGCTATTACATTGGCACAGCTACAGTTGTGCTTTTCTGACCAAGGCGAACATCCCCTATGTTCTGGAATAACCTGGTCAGATAGTCACTATCTTCGATGGACTCCCAACTGCTGAGAGGCCAACACTTTCTACTACTCTTTAAAATAACATGCAACATTTTAAAAAATTGCACAGCTGCTAAGTTAGGATCAGCAATATCAGGTTTGGATAATGCTTACTCATTCTAAATCTCATTTCTTCTCATGTACTAGCATGAAGGTTATGAAAAGTTAGCCATGATTGGCTAAGTGGAACTTGTTAGGCTTTGTGCTGTTCCTCCCTAGCTTTCATTTTATCCATCAGTTCAAGGCCAATGTGCAAACCTCAGCTCAAAAAAAAATATTGTGCCCTGATTTGCAATAATTACTTTTGCACATTAGTGCACATTCTAATTTGTGCCATGGTTATAACGCAATTTTATCCATGTTGGTCTATACCAGTTAGAGAAATGGTAAATACAGTGGATATGTATCTAAAATTGGTATGCTATGATTCCCAAACATGAAAATAGGGGAAGAATATCCAATATACTATATTTTTTGGAATATAAGACGCACGCGTATAAGACGGACCATAGGGGGGGAATCTGCCTACCAGGTATTCATCTGGCTAGAGTCCTTAGTCTGGTCAGCTTCAGCACATTATTTTATCCCCTGGTTAGGGCTTTAAAAAACCTTATTCACAGAGAGTAACAATGAAAAAGCCTGCAAGTGGGTAAGAGCTAGAATGTTCATTAGCACCTCATTAGGGCTGGGGGGGGGAAGCTTCGAAAAAGCTACATTTAGAGTATAAGACCATTTTCAGCATATTTTAGGAAGGAAAAGTGTGCATCTTCTGAAAAATACAGTAAGACATCTTGATAAAATACAGTAAGTAATACATTTGAAAAACCTTTGAATAAATCACGTAAAGAACAGAACAATTCAGGAATTAGATAAACTACAATGGGTGCTAACTGGGCAGTTTCCTGAATTTGTTTCTGCTATATATTTTTTCCAAAATGTGGAAAAAAACCTGTTGCTGTTTTTGGGTTTTTCATTATGCCCTGCTTCCTTTTCTTTGTTATTGTTGGCTTTGTTTTAACATTTGAGTGCTGTAGTTATAGATAATATTGTAAATAAGGAATTTCCCTGCTGTGGATTATAATGTTTGTCATCCTGTCTCTGACCTCGGCTCTGTATCTCTTCTGAAGATACTTGTTTCTCTTCTGAAGAATGCACAGGGAAAATTCCAAAGACAGAGGACACTATCTAATAAACCTCTTTCTCCACGGATCATTGTAATGGTATAGAAATAACAGTTCAGTATTTGAAGTTGTGCAAGAAACTGGGAGTTGCCTGGCAAAACTCAGGCCCTATATTTTAATTTGGAGGCTTTTTGGTGAAGATATGCATGTGCACATTCTCATGATGATCAGCATTTTTTTTGAAAAAAAGTATGTGGTGTTCTTGGCAGCTTGCAGCAGCAGCTGAAATAGATGAAGAACCAGTTAGTAAAGCAAAACAGAGCCGGAGTGAAAAGAAAGCACGGAAGGTAAGAACAAATTAACAATTCCTGGTGGCTTGCTTGATTTAGCCAACAAAAACTGTTGGTGCCCCTGAATTTTTAATCATACAAACATATACCACCTAGGGTTGTCTTGCAGTGCCTGTTCTACTGCAATTATCAAAACTTGGATTTTTGTTGATATTCCTACAAGTCATTTATTTTGCAAAAGCTGTTGATTGAAAGAAGGCTTAGGGTAAGTTAAAAGATACCGATCAGAGGTGGGCAGCTAAGGTGGAACGGTGACGTGTGCTCGCCCCGTGGCTCTGAGTACTAGTAGAGTCCAGCACAATTCTGCTACCTGCACAGCTGCAGTAGCAGAATTGCACTGGACTCCGCTAGCACTCAGAGCCACGAGGGTGAGCACACGTCACTGTTCCACCTTAGCAGCCCACCTCTGATACCAATGAACCCATTATTTCCGTTTTCTTTTGGCAAAGCTCCTGCTTGTCATACTGGGAAATGTTCAGGGCATGAGATAAACTTTTACACTCCACTTGTCAAAAATTCCAAATTTTTGTATAACATCACAAAAAGGAATAAATTTGAATACATCTCTGTTGGCTTCTCTTCAGGGACTTTTTGTGCCCAGAGAAGTCTTATTCTAAAAACAATCAAGTTCTGAAGTGCAGTCCTTATTTTATAAAAGGAAGTGAAATAGAGATAACTGATAGTTGACCATATTACTGGCACAAAATTCGGAGTTTTTTAAAATTCTGTGTTTTGAGAGGGATGTGCCATTTCCCTTTCAAGAAAAGATTATGGAAGTGTTCTCCATTTATCAAATAATAAAGAGTGTGTCTTCCATTACACTGGCCATCTTATAGTCCTTATGACCTCCAGATAATAACCATTGCAGTATGCTGTACATGAAGCCCTTGAGGAACAATTGGAGGCCTCAGCTAATGCCAAATGCAGTGGTACAGGCAGTTAATCGCATTGTTTTTTCAGTGCATGGCTTCTAAGCACAATTCAAAGTGCTGGTAATTGCCTATAAAGCCCTTCACAACTGTGTTAATTTATGAGAATGTCTTTCCCCAATTGTTTGTATAGTCCAGTCCAGTAAGAGGGACATTCTCTGAGTGTCATCAGTTGAGGGGGTGTAAGCTGGCAGGATGCAAGAGGAGGGCATTTAATGCCAGGGCACCTAAACTGTGGAGCTTCATTTCCCCTTAATCCCCTATTGGCCCTTTTTTAAAACTAAAAACCTAAGTTTTTGCCCAACCTGGAACCCGAGACTGTGATAGAGGCTGCTTCTTGGCTTTGTTGACCATTACTTTGTGAAGCTCAGCTGCCATGCACTTTTAGATAATATATTTTAATTGTTTTTGTCTATTTTACTGTAAGCTACCCAGAGTTAACAGGTTTGAAGTGGGTGGCTATATAAATTAAATAAACAACGAAATAAAATTCTACAAGTAATTTTGCAATGAATTAGATTTTTTTTCCCACGCGGTGAAAGGAATCGTGAAAACCAAGCCACCTGCTGTAATAAAAAAGAGATTTATGACAAGTCCAATGTTTAGATCTCACTGTGGCCTATTACCTGCAGTTCATTTACTATTCTAGCTCAGCTGCTCTGCACCTTTTACTCAGGCAATTATGTTTTGTTTTTAAGGCGATGTCCAAGCTTGGCCTTCGTCAGGTCACAGGTGTAACCAGAGTTACCATCAGGAAATCCAAGAATATCCTCTTTGTCATCACCAAACCAGATGTATATAAAAGTCCAGCATCAGATACCTATATAGTCTTTGGAGAAGCAAAGGTAAGGTGAAATCAGGAAATCCCCAGCAAGGAAGTCTTTATCATTTGTTTCTACAACTATCAGTAGATTTGCTGCTAATTAGAATTTTGGGGTTACCATTTAAACAAACAAAAAATATTTGCTCTGCAGAGCCTTTCTGACAACAGGTTCATATTGATCAATGTGGTTTGTTTTATGGGAAGGGTTAAAGGTTTGTGAAAGGGAAGAATTCATTCCAAACTGCTGCGCCCATCGGTATCACTATTTATAAAGTTCTCTATTTTGCTTTCGTTGTGTTCCACTAGCTTTGTCAGTTGTTAACTACCTGATTGTAGATAATCAAAAAATCTACAAGTCATTGGCTTTTTTTTACCCCCTCATCTATTTCTATCAGATTGAAGATCTCTCTCAGCAAGCACAGCTGGCTGCTGCTGAGAAATTCAAAGTGCAAGGAGAAGCTATTTCAAACATTCAGGAAAACACACAGACTCCTACTGTACAAGAAGAAAGTGAGGAGGAGGAGGTAAGCATTACTCTTAAATATGTGAGCTGGACTTTCCAGGATGTTTGAGACATGTACCTAGCAGTTTATGTTAAATCATTGCTGCTAATTTTGTCTGCTGAGATATGTATGGTCAGAAGAACCTACCTGTGGATATAAAATTAGGTACTGGGGTAGTATCCAACTAAACAGATATCAAACTGAAATACCATGTTTTCCAGAAAATAAGACATGTCCCCATAATAAGGCCAATTAGCCTTTTTAGCGCATGAGCTGAAATAACCCACCCACCTCTCAAAAATATCCCCCAACTACTTTCCAGGGAAAGGGGGGACATGTCGGGAGTTGCACTTTTTGTGCAGCAGGCACTCTTTGCTGGGAGAGCAAGAGTAAGCGAGAGGCAGGTGCACGCAAAGCTCACGGGACTAGGTCGGTTCCTCTGGGCTCTGCCTACGGCAATTTGAAACACGTACCTGCCTGCGAGGAAGAGGATGCATGCATCGATCCCTGCCTCGCTGCCTCCTCATAGGCAAGAGTACATTTCAAAATGCTGCCGGAGGTGTGCGCATACCCACCTCTTGCTTGCTACCCACCCACCCCTTCCCGGCCAAAAGAATGCCTGCCAGAGAAGGAATGCGACAGAGCTACAAGTCCAGCATCTGAATGGAGCAGGGTATTTTTTTAAAAGAAGAAAACCAGTTGTTATCTCTAGCTTCAATGAATTTTTGCTAGAGGCATCCATTTGTTAACTAAGTTATGTGCCATCAATGATCCTAATAACTATAATTGTGCTTGCGTTTTATTATCCCTTGTTGGATAAGTTGCCATTTACTGATGTCACTGTCTGCTATACACTACCAGTTATGGGATTGGCTTGTTCCCTGCAGTGCACATAGACTTCTTCTCCACCATTAGTAGCAGATGCCTAACATGGACTGGGGTGGAGCAAAGCTCAGAGTAGGAAGTGCTTTGGAAATGTGAACATGTATATATAACCTACCTATTAGTCTACTCTGTAATCTTTTTTTATCCTAATCAAGCCACCCTCTATATATATGAGATTCAGGATTCAGTTAGGTTAAGCTGTTGTATTTTGTTCATTAAGTTCTGTTTATATTTTAGAGTTCTTAGATGTGTATGATACTACATACAGCAATGAGTCTCCATTTTGCTCTTTTTCTTGATTCATTTTTTAATTATTATTATTATTATTATTTATTATTATTATTTATTGGATTTGTATGCCGCCCCTCTCCGTAGACTCGGGGCGGCTAACAACAGTGATAAAAAACAGCACGTAACAATCCAATAGTAAAACAACTAAAAAAAAACCTTATTATAAAACCAAACATACATACAAACATACCATGCATAAATTGTAAAGGCCTAGGGTGAAAGACTATCTCAGTTCCCCCATGCCTGACGGCAAAGGTGGGTTTTAAGAAGCTTATGAAAGGCGAGGAGGGTGGGGGCAATTCTAATCTCTGGGGGGAGTTGGTTCCTTGGATTTTATAGCAAGCTCTCTATTTTGGTATATTTTCCCCAGACCAGGAAAGCTCGTCATTCCGTGCTACTCATGAGATTAAAAAAATGAAAATAGATGAGGTTTTTAAGTTTACCAGAATGTCTGTAACAATCTATAAGGTGTCATATTTTGTGGCATCTTAAGAAGTTACTAAAATCTTGTGGATTAAAGAGTAATAGAGCATGTCTTTCCTGGTTGATAGAAAAACCTGGCAGATGCCTTGAGAGATTATCTTCTTCCTTCCAGGTTGATGAGACTGGCGTTGAGGTGAAAGACATTGAGTTAGTTATGTCCCAAGCAAATGTTTCCCGGGCAAAAGCAGTTCGTGCCCTAAAGAATAATAGTAATGATATCGTAAATGCAATTATGGTAAGTGCCTGATTGAATGCTATATATGACTAGGTTGCTGTACCACAAAATCTAGAAGATAGTTGGGAAAATTGACCATCAGCATTTTTTAGTGCTTATTTCATTTGATTATCCAGCTCATTACAAGAATAATGTTCTGTTTTTATTCAGTATGTGTGCTAGGGATTGTTAGAATAAAGGGGAAATGGATATCAAGATGTCATATATTCTAAAAATTAGGTTAACTGCTGTAGATTAACTATGCAGTGAAACAGAGAAGTGACATAGGAGAAATGTCTGTTTCCAGATAGTCCAGTTAAACCTTTTAAAGCTTCTAATACAAATACAGCAATATTGTTTCCTCAGGGGTTACATAAATGTCTTAGTGCTCAATGTTATATCCTAGGCAACAATTCAGGAACTAGGCACAGTATCTTTGCCTGTGCTTTGTCACAGCAACAATTGCACCCTTGCTGTTCCTTGACCTCACAGGCAGCTATAATAATAGCTCTCAGGGTCACTTGGCTGTGCTGGGTACCTAAACAATTTGCTGTGAACATTCCCATCCCACCACCTAAGTGAATAAACAAAAAGGTTGTTTCTCACTTGCTCTTTTCTGTTTCTTTTCAGGAATTGACGATGTAGCCATCCAGAAAGGACTTTTTGGTGTTACAGAGAAATTACATCTGAATTAAAAATTTGTACTATTTCTATCAGTTAAATAAAAGTGGTGTTTTAAAAAGATTTTACACCTATTTGCTTTCCACAATATGTTAGAACCCTCAAATTTGTGGGGGAGGGGGATAGTGACTAATGATCCTGGTTTGAATTTCTTATTTGCTGGAAAGTTTATACTTATTCTTTGAAATTTTGCTAGAGTGCCAAAGAAATGGCTTGATGTGAATCATTTTGTTCAATTCTGGTAGATGCAGCTGCAATCATAGAAACAGTGGTTGTATTCGCTATTTTTTTTTTTTTTGTTTAATGATCTCACTAAAAATATACTTGATAAAGAAATGTCTCTGTTTCAGCAATCCGTGAAAAGATTTTGATAGTTTCTGTGGTTACCATAGGTCTTTAATCTAATGCTGATTCATAATTTGGACTCCTTCCATTGTTTATTTTTGTTGATTAATATATATATGAAGTATTCTACCTAAAGTGCAGCCAAACAAAATGTAGCTGTCACTATAGCTTCTCATTAGAAATTCAGCAGTAGCATTATTTGTGTATGAATGCTACTTAATTTTTTTATGCAGAACTAATTTGTGAAGAGAGCCAAAGGGGGAGGGGGGGGATCCTGCAGAAAACATGTTCTTGAACAGATTGCATCCTTGCAACATTGGTGCTGATTTTGCAAAGAATTTAAATTTAAGCAGTATAATTGTTCAGGGAATATGACAGAATGATAACTTGTCTTTCCTCAGGCTTAAGGAAGCAGTAAGTTACAGCTTTGCTTGTTTTCCTATCTTGAATATTTCTTTATCATACATTGGTTTGAGCGGTAATATGGAAAATTAAATTTCAGTGGGGAAACATAGATTTTGTCCCTTCAATAAATAAATTTGCTTAATTTTATGATTTTTACATTTGTTTTGTTAGGAGTAAAGTATGTGCCCTTTTTCTACCCCTGGAAAATTGCGTAACCATCTGTACATTTTTTCAGATACATTAAAAATGCAGCTTTAAAAAACAAAGAAAAAAGTAGGAAAAAAATCTGTAATATAAGAAGACATTATATTAAAGAATGACATTTTGGTGCTCTTAATCGTGCATAAGGTTGTTTTCTGCTATTTGAGGTTTTATTCAGCTATCCTATCAACATATTTGTTGATCCATTTTATATAGAAAAAATACTATACATCATGGGTGTCAAACTCGAACACATCACATGACATATCATGACCTGTCATAATGTTTTTGCCTTTGCAGAACTGGGATGGGTGTGGTACATCTGGCCCATGGGCCACCAGCTTGACAAGCCTGCTGTAAATAGAACTTTCAAACAGCTGGTGCGTCACTACATATGTTTTATAATCCCATTTTCTGGAGTCCGCAGTGATTTTTCCTAAAGCATCATAACCTTAAACGTGAAAGGAATCAAAGTAGAGAAAGACACTGGCTTCTGTACATTGTCCTATGCCAGTGATGGCACGCGGAGCCATATCTGCTGGCACGCGAGCCATTGCCTTAGCTCAGCTCCAACGTACATGTGTGTGCCGGCCAGCTGATTTTTGGCTCCCACAGAGGCCCTGGGAGGGCACTTTTGGCTTCCTGAGAGCCTCCAGGGGCTGGGGGAGAGCATTTCTACCCTCCCCTGGCTCCAGGGCAGCCTTTGGAGCCTGGGGAGGGTGAAACGAGCCTACTGGGCCCACCAGAAGTTGGGAAACAGGCTGTTTCCAGCCTCCGGGGGGGGGGGGGGGCAGGGGAAGCTGTTTTCGCCCTCCCAAGCCATTGAATTATGGGTGTGGGCACTCGCACATGTGTAATAGCACCGTCCACACTCTTTGACACCCGAGAAAAAAAAGGTTTGCCATGCTGTGAATAATGATAGAGCCATATCCAGCAGTTTTATTTGGCATTACATTAAAAAAATGTTTAGAGTTAGAATGCAACTTTTGCAATGACTAGGTTCTCTAAAATGCTAATTAATGTGATTTTCCTCTGGCTTAACGTGTATAGTAAGCCATTATGCTTTAGAATGATACAAAGTTTGGTCAGTGTGGTTTGTTCAAATCATGTTTTTAATATTCTAGGATAGAATGAACTGCAAACACAGTATTTGTTCCCAGGTATCTTGAAGAGAATTGATTCTTACAATTGTAGGTGTTCATGGGGAGCAGAGTGGCAAATGACACATGCATTAAAATGTCAATATGCATATTATATGATTTTGGTACTTACGTCAAATATAATTGCATATAGTAATTGCACCATTGTGGCTTGATACAGATATTCTCGGACATAAGAGTTAAGTGGCTCGTGTAACCAATTCAAAGTTTATAGTAAAAGAAAACATAGAGTATCTTGAACTACTTATTTCATTATACACATTTATATGGCTATCCAGCTGACAAACAGGTGGATTTGGGTAGCTTACAACATTCATTTGTTATTTATTATTGAACTAAATCTGCAGGTCCATAAAAAGGAGTCTGCTATTACTTCTATTTACTTGTAAAACACATTACACGAAGTAAAGAACATTGTGCAGGAAATATTAACATTGTTAAAAAGATTCTTACTAGTGTAGTGTAAAATTAACCTCAACTAATACTATAGAAGTTGGGGGTAGTGTTAGCAAAAATCTCATTAAGACCTCTGATTTTACACTTAGAAGTAATCCAAAACAGCAAACATCTATAATTATTAGCAATAGAATCAAAGTATCTGAAGATAAAGGTTGAGATAATACATATGGCATACAATATGTAACCCTAGAAACTGATTATTTTTAGATAACATCTGCCTTTCAAAAATCCTGATACTTTGGGTATTTTGCTGCATGCAATGAATTATTTTATAGTATTAAAAATGTAAACATTCCAAGGTGATAAGTTCACTTGCAATATATCCAGAGACAATCTGATAAAAGGATAGAGATTCTGCTTGAAAAAACACCTGGCAGAGTAGACAAGTATGCAATTTACAGGTTTCCGTTGTTGGGAAAAGCTCTTCATTTGTGGATTCCATTTGTTTCCCTGTTGATAAATTGGTAGGACAGCAACTATTCAGGATTATTGTTTTGTGGACCTTAGCACAGTACGGTGGTACCTCTGTTTACGAACTTAATTTGTTCCATGACCAGGTTCTTAAGTAGAAAAGTTTGTAAGAAGAAGCAATTTTTCTCATAGGAATCAATGTAAAAGCGAATAATGTGTGTGATTGGGGAAAACACAGGGAGGGTGGAGGCCCTGTTTCCTCCCAGGAGATTCCTAGAGAGGCCCCACAGAGGCTTCTGCCCGCCTTTTCTGGCCCTGTGTCCTCCCAGGAGATTCCTGGACAGGCCCCATGGAGGCATCTCCCCGCCTTTTCTGGCCCTGTTTCCTCCCAGGACATTCCTAGAGTGGCCCCAGGGTGGCTTATCCCTGCCTTTTCTGGTTACAGTTTCGGAGGCTCGGGTTTGTAAGTGAAAAATGGTTCTTGAGAAGAGGCAAAAAAATCTTGAACACCCAGTTCTTATCTAGAAAAGTTTGTAAGTAGAGGTATTTGTAGGTAGAGGTACCACTGTATTATGACACATATATATCCTTACTTATTGATAAATCTGGATTGCTTATGTATATTCAACCACAGAATAGAAAAATGATTTGGATCTCCTTTGCATCAGTGCCCTTCCAGATAAGATTGTTCTGCAACCTTTAGGAAATTAACAGAAATATTCTAACAAAATATTTTGTTTTATTTTTGTTATTTCAACTTGTATGGCCATCCATCTTCCTATAGCAACCCCAGGCAGATAACAGTTAAAATAATATAAAAACAAAATAAAACCACAATTACGCAGGCTGACTGCAACCCCGAAGCCTGTAAAAATACAGTTGAAATAAATATGTTTAAATCCTTCAAGTCTTTGGAGAAGGGCGGCATACAAATCTAAATAATAATAATTATTATTATTATATTCTAGGTACCATTTACTACAAATTCCACTTGTTCCAAAATATCTTAATTTCATTCAGGTGGCTTGACTTGTCTACTGTTGAAATGGTGTGTTATTTCTACTGAGAGTATAAGGATTGACTAATTTCTAACATTAGAGATGGGTTAAGACAGTTTCATTCTGGAGCCATTTGCAAAAAGGTTTTAAGTTTAGATAAAGATGAATGTAGGTACTAGTTTACACTTTTATATGCGTGTTTACTTTTATATATATCTCACCTTTATTTTTATAAATAATTCAAGGTGCAAATGCACACTATTACTTTCCTATTTTCCCCAGAATTCTGGGCCAGTGACTGCCCCAAACTTACTCAACAAGCTTCATATCTGAGGCAGGACTAGAATTGTATGTGTGTATATGTATAAACCCAAATTTTAAATTTGTACCTGATTTGATTAATGAGTTACATTAAAATATAATGTAGTTAAAATATAGGTGTTTTTTTAACGTTCAGTCCTATAGTAATGTCATAATTTATATTTTTACTTTCCCAATGTACTGTAGTTGTAAAATGTTTGCTAATATCTTATTATATGAACCAAATGATAAAATAACCTGATCCAGACAAGGTGCTTATTTGGAGAAGTGTTGTTTGTATGCTTACATGTCTGTATAATATATAATTTTAGAAAGATCCAGTAATAGAGGTTTTTTCCAAACACTATTTTTAAGGCAATTTTAAAAATTAGGAAATGTTTAAATAAATAGCTAAATAAAATTTATTTCTTTATTTTAAAGAATTAAAAGTTAATATTGTACATATGGGTAACATTTTTGCCTTCATTTTTTTAGTTTTCTTAATGCATCCCCATATGTATGGTCCTTGGAGATCATCTTCAAATAAGTTAGAAACAAAAGAGAATCCACACTTGTGTTAATGAAGGCATATTTAGATGCACTCTATTTAACAAGAAAAAAGATTCTAAATCCTATTGCTTAAATGTACCAAAAATAATGGCAGATTCCTAGAAGAACCAAAATTAAGTTGTCAGTTTCGTAGACTGAAAAGTGTCATGGAGATTAATTTATATTGCCTATCATAATTTAGATCTTGAAGATGGGAGGGGGGACCTCTACCATAAATCCCTGGTGAATTGTCTGGGCCTAGTGCTTTTCCTAGCTTCTGTCTGTGAAATAGATTTCACAGGGATAAATCAGGGATCCAATCCAGAATGAAAAAGATGACATCTGGGGGGCCTCAGGCTTCTCATAGTTTTAAATTCTATGAGGGTATAAACATGTTAGCTTGTCAGTAAACTCAGTTTCTAATTTAGACTTCTTTCTAAATAATATGAAATGAATTAGATATACATTTTTAATTGGTTTCATCTGCAGAAAGTATGATCAATTGCACTTTACACTACTATCTAGCAAGGGTGGAGGTTAAAGACTAAATAGGTTGAGGAAATAACAGTACAGTTAATAATTAGGTTAAAGCTTACATTATTTTATTTATTTATTTATTTATTTATTAGATTTGTATGCCGCCCCTCTCCACAGACTCGGGGTGGCTCACAACAATAATAAAACAGTATACAATAAACAAATCTAATTTTTTAAAGGTATCTAAAAACCCATTAATTTAAAAACCATTCAACGCAAGCATACTATACATAAAACTATATAAGTCTGGGGGAAATGTCTCAATTACCCCATGCCTGACAGCAGAGGTGAGTTTTAAGAAATTTGCGAAAGGTAAGGAGGGTGGGCGCAATCCTAATCTCCAGGGGAAGCCGGTTCCAGAGGGTCAGGGCCGACACAGAGAAGGCTCTTCCCCTGGGTCCTGCCAAACAACATTTAGTCGACGGGACTCGGAGAAGGCCAACTCTGTGGGACCTAAGCGATCGCTGGGATTCGTGCGGCAGAAGGCAGTCTCGGAGATTAATGTCATTGATCTCTAATGGATGTCAAATAAATACTGTACAGTATTGATGGTAACTACAAATGTCCTGGCAATGGAAAGCTGGTGATGGAAGTCAGCTGAAAGAAAAACAGACCAAAAGGGAGCCATCCTTGTACCGTTTTATTTATTGTTGTAAGCCACCCTGAGTCCCAATGGGATTGGGTGGCATAGAAGTAAAATTAAATTAAATCATTCCCAATCCACTGGATACTGCAATGATGGACTGATTTCTAGCAGTCCTCCCACTTTCTTGAAGTAATTTTCCTGTAATTTGAAAATTCATTTGCAGTTCCCTGCATTAGTAATCCAAGTTTCTTGTGAAACTGGTAAGTGACCTAATGATAATGTCATAGAGTAGACCAGGGGTAGGAACATTGGCTCTTCTATGACTTGTGGACTTCCAGAATTCCTGAGCCAATAATGCTACGTAGCATAGGAATTCTGGGAGTTGAAGTCCACATGTCATAGAAGAGCCAATGCTCCCTACCCCTGGAGTAGACTTTGAAATCCTGGCCTAAGATTCTGCCCAGCCATTATGTCCTGCTCATGAGAGAAAATGCACCTGTTTCAATTATTTCTGTTCATTCATTCAGCATTCATGGTTATCTCGTTGCC
Source organism: Erythrolamprus reginae (assembly GCF_031021105.1). Classification (NCBI taxonomy): domain Eukaryota; kingdom Metazoa; phylum Chordata; class Lepidosauria; order Squamata; family Dipsadidae; genus Erythrolamprus; species Erythrolamprus reginae. The sequence continues at coordinate 181,778,682 of NC_091951.1, read as the reverse complement.
AGGAGGAGAGGCCTGGATTTATTTAACTCCATTCTGGCAACAACTCTTACTTTAGAAATATATCCCAGCTACCAAAAGAAATAATGAGTTATAGAGACAGACAACTTTAAAATTAATCTTTTTAACATGTATGGCTTAAAATAGAGGTGACTATTAGAATTTATGGCTGTAGGGCTGTATATGCATGGCCTCCAATTTCCCTCTCAGACCCTTGCCCACTCTTCAAATTTTCCTGTTCTTAAAAAAAAATCTCAGTCCTTGATGGAGCACATGTACTCTGTGGCCCTCACCTGTCAAAATATAAACTACAACTTCCAAACCCTCAAAGGTTGCCCATCCCCCTACTTAAATATCAAGTGAGATTTGTGGTTTAAGAAATCAATTTCCTTTAAAATTGACTTCTTAAAATTATTAATAAAAATATTACAATGTGTTGTAAAGCTATCAGTCAAAAAGTTGATAAGAAGATTCAATTATTGAGGACTAGTTATAGGATGATGGTCTGGCTTGGATAAATGGGCTTTTTTCTTGTTTTGTTTCTGCTTCAAAAACAGCTGGTGCAGCAGTTACACCCTTGGATAGAGACAATTATCTGGCTATGATTCCCAATTTCTGATGATATCCTATCTAGAAGTTTACAATACAGTACAAAATACTGTAAATATACTGGAACAAAATGAGAAGTCGTACTGATTTTTTTACCGAAGAAAGGAAGTGGCAGGAAAAATTCTGTTACACATCTGCAGTAATGTGTTTTGTTTTGTGTATGTTTGGTTTTATAATAGGGGTTTTTAGTTGTTTTTTATTATTGGATTGTACATGTTGTGTTTATTATTGTTGTTAGTCGCCCCGAGTCTGCGGAGAGGGCTGGTATACAAATCCAATAAATTATTATTATTATTATTATTATTATTATTATTATTAGTTTTGTTTTAACAACATTATTTTCAGAATACAGTGAAGAAATATACTGTATATATAAGCTTTACAGTGAGCATTAAAACATTTAATAGAGTTAAACAGTCGGTGTTAGTGGGGGGCCAGAGGTCGACTCCTGGGTTTCTCCCTTGTGGGGTGCCTCAGGGGTCGGTCCTCTCCCCCCTGCTATTCAACATCTACATGAAACCGCTGGGCGAGATCATCCAAGGACATGGGGTGAGGTATCATCAATATGCGGATGATACCCAGCTTTACATCTCCACCCCATGCCCAGTCAACGAAGCGGTGGAAGTGATGTGCCGGTGCCTGGAGGCTGTTGGGGCCTGGATGGGTGTCAACAGACTCAAGCTCAACCCGGATAAGACGGAGTGGCTGTGGGTTCTGCCTCCCAAGGACAATCCCATCTGTCCGTCCATCACCCTGGGGGGGGGAATTATTGACCCCCTCAGAGAGGGTCCGCAACTTGGGCGTCCTCCTCGATCCACAGCTCACATTAGAACAACATCTTTCAGCTGTGGCGAGGGGGGCGTTTGCCCAGGTTCGCCTGGTGCACCAGTTGCGGCCCTATCTGGACCGGGACTCATTGCTCACAGTCACTCATGCCCTCATCACCTCGAGGTTCAACTACTGTAATGCTCTCTACATGGGGCTACCTTTGAAAAGTGTTCGGAAACTTCAGATCGTGCAAAATGCAGCTGCGAGAGCAGTCATGGGCCTACCTAGGTATGCCCATGTTTCACCATCACTCCGCAGTCTGCATTGGTTGCCGATCAATTTCCGGTCACAATTCAAAGTGTTGGTTATGACCTTTAAAGCCCTTCATGGCATCGGACCAGAATATCTCCGAGACCGCCTCCTGCCGCACGAATCCCAGCGACCGATTAGGTCCCACAGAGTGGGCCTTCTCCGGGTCCCGTCAACTAAACAATGTCGGTTGGCGGGCCCCAGGGGAAGAGCCTTCTCTGTGGCGGCCCCGGCCCTCTGGAACCAACTCCCCCCGGAGATTAGAACTGCCCCTACTCTTCCTGCCTTCCGTAAACTCCTTAAAACCCACCTTTGCCGTCAGGCATGGGGGAACTGAAACATCTCCCCCTGGGCACGTTTAATTTATGCATGGTATGTCTGTGTGTGTGACTGTTAGCATATGGTTTTTTTTTAAATATTTAAATATTTTAAATTTGTCTGATTGCTTATGATTTGTTTTTACATGTTGTGAGCCGCCCCGAGTCTTCGGAGAGGGGCGGCATACAAATCTAAGTAATAAATAATAAATAAATAACTAATAAATAAACATTATTGTATAGCCACACGGTATCACTATGACTGAAAGAGTATTGCCTGTTGTTTCTTACATGTAACAGGAACTCCTATCAATAACTGTTAAACAATAGGTTAGAGTGGCAGGATAAAATGAATAATACAATAAAGCTTCAACTAAACGTAGCAGCTTTTAATGCATTTTAAATACTATGAGAGTTTGGTCCAGTGATCAAGACAACAGGCTAGAAACTGGGAGACTTGAGTTCTAGTCCTGCCCGAGGCATGAAAGCCAGCTGGGTTACTTTCAGCCAGTCACTCAGTCCAACTAGTCTTACAAGGTGGTTATTGTGGGAAAATTAGGAGGAGTAAGGTATATTTGCCACCTTCAATTATTTATTAAAAATATAATAATAAAGGTGGGATTTTAACATCTTTAAAAAACATTTCCATTCAGGCATCCTTCTGTTCCCAAAATGACAAAAGTCTATTCTTCCTGAACTGATCTGTAGAAGACAGATTTATGTTAAAGTCTCCTGAATTTAATAACATCTGCAATATACAAATGTAAATTGCTGTCATAACATATTGTCATATTTATCGCGCATTTGGAAATAGCGGATACCCCTGACCCCAAATGGCCTATTAAAATGATTTTTTGTTATGCAGAGCTAGAGATTTTGCAGTACACTATGTTTTCCCCTCTTTCACAATACAGTGATACTAACACTTCTCTGTACCTGGAGCTTATTCCCAATATTAAGTTCAGATAAAACCATACTAAAATCACCATAATAAGTGTTGTGATTCAGCCTGAGGCTCCTCAGGGACCGGCTGGAGCTCTGCCGGATCCATGCCCAGAGGAGGAGGACAGTGACCAGGAGGGGGAGGACCAGGCAGACGGGGGAGAGGAACGTCAGGAAGAGGAGGAGGGAGAGCAGCCTGAGACCCCCCCGGGGGGGGGCCTCTCCCCAGCTAGTAGCCTGGATTCATTGGATGAAGACGCACAGGCTATAATAGACATGAGGCAGAGACGTGCAGCTCAAAGAAGGGGCCAATTAGAAAGGTATTTCCATCCCTGAATTGGCAACAGCTGGGTTTGGGTGTGGTTCTCCTCAGCAGGGTTGAAAAGGCAGGCCCGCCCTTACAGTCTTGTGGAGAGTTATCAATTGGGAGTCCTGTGACCTTGCTTCGATTCTTGGCGTCTCTGATCTTGGCTTGTGGCCTAGAAGGCTGAAAGATTTGGGGGAGGCGTGGGTTTTATTATCTCCAGTGTTGTTTTTGCCAGCAAGAATTCTGTTTTATTGCCTGGTCTTCGTGAAACCTCTGTGAAGCTTCATCGTGTTCCTTTCTGTAAGAACAGTTTTTGTTACCTGTGTTTGCTTTCCAGTATATAAACTGCCTTTGCTTTTTACCAGTGTGTCTGGCTACTCTTTTTGGTTGGTGTTGGCGTCTGGGGGGACCCAGACAGAACAATAAGGAGCCATAAAATTGCAGTGGGGTAGATGTTATAAAGTCAAAATATAAGGATTAAATCCTTAAACCTGTCTAGTTCTGTGTCCCCAAGCAGACTACATAAAGGAAAAATATCTCTCTGCTCAATAAAGGTTGCATGACTATTAGATTTTACTTCATTCTTTCATAAATTTGTTTAAACACATACAGTACATTCTTAAACATTTCTGTTGTTTCTTCTTTTAACACTGATCTGTTTTCACAAACTACAGGGAAGTTAATTGGGTAAAGTGTTTCCCCAGTTTCACTCCTCTCCACTGAATTAGGGCATCATAGATGTTGTTTCAAGTGTTATGTTGAAATACACTGCTCTCTGCAGAATGTCAAGAATGCAAGAGATTTCAGAAATCATGACAACACACTAAATGTTTTCTTTGAAAACTAGCTTTTAAGTGGGGGAGTTTCTTTGATAGCGGTTCACACAGCACTGTGGCAATTTTATCTATCGACATACACTGTACTTTCACTGCATTAGTCAACTCCAGCTATGCCTAAAAATTGCAACATACAACCGCTATTCCAATTGTTGATCCAGTTTCAAAGAATCTAATGCAGATTCTTCATATGATATCTGGATCATTAATGAAGCACAACTATGGAATGTGAGTGATTCATAGCATGGGCTAAGAAGACAATTATAAATTATTTACTTAGTGTATGGCATGGACTAGCAATATATATTGAAATTCCATCTAGATTAAAACAGTAGTAAAACACAATAAAATATAAAAATTTTATAAAGATCTATGTTCAAATACTAATGCCTTGACCATCTCATTGAAATGCAGCATCATTTATATTTTTAAAAAATCAGATACTGGACCAATGTATGTCTTTCGTCATGATGTGATCTATAATTTGACGGGATTCCTCATAGTGAAGGGGGGATATGCCCCATATATACAGAGAGTCCCAGCAAACGCCATGGGAGGTGCAAATCCTATTGTCCAACACAGTGTATTGTTCAAAGCCTGGCATATATATGTGTTCCTAACCATCTCAAAAATAAAATCAGCGTTTACAGATTGAGACTCAAATCAATGACCATTCTTTTGCCCCTATGTATATTCTCTGTGCATAAAAGTTTTGTCATTGATTTCCAAAATACCACATTATTTTGAATTATCTACAATATAAAATCTACAAAAAGACTATCAAATGCAAGCTACAGAATTCAAAGGAAATGTAAAACGGGTAGAAGAGATAACAATTTCAGATCACTCAATTCACTTCTCCCTTGGGGATGAAGGCTTTATCACACAATTATTTTAAAGAAAGCAATAACCTTAGGAAGCCATTGTAGATGCTCTCCAATTTCAGATTGGTTTTAATATGATTTGCAAAATAAGGTATTAAAAATGAGGATTTTTTAAAATGAAAAATGAAAAAAAAAACTGGATAAAAAGATCTCTTTTTTAAAAATTTCAGTTTAAGCACTATAGCAGTGGTTGATAAATAGGATCCACTTGCTCTAAAACGATCTGCATTTATGTTACCAGAACAGCATGTGACTTGCGTCACTGGATTTGATGCAATCACATGCACTTATAAACACTCAACCTGGAATGAAGGACTATGGCATAGTTTCTGGGATCAAGGTCTTGCAGCTAGCCCTCACCTTTGATTTCCAAAATACCACATTATTTTGAATTATCTACAATATAAAATCTACAAAAAGGCTATCAAATGCAAGCTACAGAATTCAAAAAAAGAGGCCAAAATTTTCTGTATCTCTGCTTCCATCTTCTGGCCATCAGGATTTTTGCAGTTTGGGTTGGTCTGTCCTACCATGTAGAAGTATTTTTGATCATGTAACTTTTCACACAATTACACAAACCCAGGAGTCTCATTTGAATGGAAAACTATGACTGGACTGCCACCGGACTGTTTTGCAGTCAATGTCTCAAGTCCCTATCTAATGCTAAGCCAAATTGCAGTTTAATACGAGGTGAAATGAAGCTGTGTGCAAGCAACTGTCACAAACGTTTTCATAGGAATTAAAGTATAGAATGCTTCTGACCAACAGTTGTGTTCATGGCCCAAAATGAACCCTATTCTATTCAGTTGGTCTTACTATTTTGGAAGCATGATTAATTTGCATTGTTATTTAATAAAACTGAAACAATACATCTGTTTATGTGCACTTTTAGTTTGGGGGTTGGTTTTTTTTGACTACAGTACTTTTGGGCTCTGCATCTGCTAAACCAGTGTTTCCCAATGTTGGCAACTTGAGAGTTGGGAGTTGAAGTCCAAATATCTTCAAGTTGCCAAGGTTGGGAAACACTGTGCTAAACCACCCACATATTGTGCTGAAAGGTTTATAAAACAGGAAGGGCTGTATTCCAACTACAAAAATCAGAACCTGAGGGTGACAGCCGCTATGATTTCCTCTTTCCCTTTGCTGCTATCTAGAAATACAGCTTAGATGTGGCATAGCACTTTTATTCCCACTTTTTGACATGTACAATAGAATTATTTTTCTATGCGCCTATACAATATCATGCATTCAGGATTTTTCAAATGGCACGTTTAATCATGTGCTTTGGGAATCATGAGTCCCTCTCAGGTGCAACTCAATCGCACCATTTTATAATAGAGCGGCCTTAAGTCAAACCAAGTGGGTATATCACTCTCGCCAACCCAAAACCGACAGGCGGTGGCCTGGCAAGTAAAACTGGAAATCTTTCTTTTCCGCGCATGCGCTGAAAATAGGGGTTAAAAACCCTCTAAACTAGGTCTAGAAAAAACGAGAACATGAGGGAAAGTTACAAACGCGCATGCGTCACTATCTGAATTGTGACGGCGGGCCGGGCAACAGAATGTGCGCGAAAGATAGCGTTGCGCATGGGTATTGGGAAGGTGAGGGGCAGAGAACGCGCATGCGCGGAATAAAACATCCGGCGGCTTTTGGTTAAGCACGCCGTTGAGGACGACCAAGCGGCAAGGTGGTGGCGAGTAGCGCGCATGCGTAGTTTAACATGACTGAAAGGGATAGTGACTGTGAGGCGAGGGGGTGAGTATTTTGCTGCGTCACCAAGCTGCCTGGGAGCCGCCGTTGCTGGAAGAAGGGGAGAGCGCGCGGGAGAGAGCGCGCGCACGCGCGGCATTGTGGGTAACAGGCCTTTCAGCCCCGAGGACGAGACGCCGCCGCTCCTACCGTCGCCGCCGCTCCCATCGCCACCCTGCCACCACCTCGTCCTAGCAGGGAGACCTTCCGTCCGGCCTTCGTTTTTTCCGGCCCAAGCCCTTTGAAGAGACGGAGAAAGAAGAAGGAACACGTAGGAGCCGCCGTAGCTGCTAACATCGCTCGCCATGTGAGTGAGTGAGACGGGCCGGGAACGGTCGAAGTGGCTTCCGAGGGTCCCCGGCGTGTGGCAGCCGGATGGGTTAATGTCTGGAAACGGCGAAAACCTTTCCCTCAGAGACCCGCCGGTGCCTTTGATTGAGCCTAGATCTGGTAGAGGAGCGTGTGTGTGTGTGTGTGTGTGTGTGTGTGTACAGTAGTATTTAATCATGGAGCGGTGAGAAAAAGGCGGCCTAAGGATGGGGTCCCCCCCCCCCGTTATTTCTATTACCTGGGCGTTGTTTTCTTTAAATCTGTCGGAAAAGAGTGCCTCTGTGCACGTGCGGAGCTCACTTTCTTCGCCGCTGCCTCGAAGAGCTCGCCACCATCATAGGCTCTAACTTTAACCGACCTTCCCTTTAATCTGTATCTAAATTACCGACTTAAGGTGTTTCTTGCTGAGGCGGTCAAAATCCTTGGGAAGGTGGCGAACTAAAACCTGGTTGTGTTACGTAATAACTTAGTACTGTATAGAGAAGTAAAAAAGCATGTGCCGGGCGAAATTGTGAGGAAAATGGTTACTTGTCTAAACCGGGGGCGGGGAGGGGGAGTTAGTCGTAGGGAAGAGAGCTTTAAAGCAGCTTTTACTTTAGAAGGCAAGAGAAGGTCATACAGGAGACGAGGTTTCTGTGAAGGGAGGGAATAAGGCAGCTAAGGAGATCAAAATGTGAATGAAAATAGCGTGGAGTTTTTATGGGTTAGATTTAGAACATAACTGGTCCCCCCCCCTCCCCGGTATTGTACTGAATTAAATTTAAATATTGAGAATAAGACTGGCGATCAGGCTGAAGAATGTGCTTGTACATATTGTACTAAAGGGGGGGGGGGGGCTCCCATGAGCAATAGTGAAAATGAGTAGTGAAACCAAAGGCAAATCCTATTCACTGTTGCCTGGAGTGTGCTAATGGGTAGACTTATAAGAAATGAGAATACTTGGGGCTGAGTTGCAGTGCTGGTAACAGTAATCTCAAAATAAATTGTGGATTCTTTTTTTAATGAGTTTTTATTTGTTTGTTTATTCATTTATTTATTAATTAGATTTGTATGCCGCCCTTCTCCGAAAAGGGATGGCTCACAGGAAGCTCTGGAAATAGTTTGTTCTGATATTAGGTGATGGAAATCCACCTGGCCTTTTAAGGTTCTTTAGAAAGTTTTAAAGGACTTGCCAATATAAGAATTTATGTTTTGCTCAGGTTATGGGCAGTATCTAGTTAACCTTACTTTATTTTAAAATTAAATAGAATCAAATCTGATTAGTCTCTTGATTCCAGGTGACCGCCTGGACCATTGAGATGTACCAGAATTGTATGCTAGATGGAAAAATCAGAAATCCTGGAAAAATGCAATTTGTATCATACTCCCAAGAAAATTACATAGATATATTCATGGAGTCAGCAAGAATTGTGCTATAGCTGAAGACTTAATCTTAATATCTTGAAGTTATATTACAGTTTTGGTTTTGCCTAAGGTTTGCTATAACAATCTTATGACTTGAACCTAACCATTTTCATTTTTCCTATAGTGTAAGGAGGAGGCCTGACCTTCCAAATACTCCAATGAAATTGCTTCGCATTAATGATTTAGGGACATTTTAAAATGTTCTTTTTAAATATGTTTTGGGGCTAAATACTTTTTAGAGGGGGGAATGAAGATTTTTGTATTTAGAATATATTGCTGTTGCTTGATTGGGAATGAAGCTCAGCTCAGTCAAGCCAGAAAGTGTTTTGAGAATGACATTTGACAACATAAATTAACATTAACAAGAATGCAAAATGCTGCTTGCTGTGCAGGTGTAATATGCAGTTAAACATACTGATTTAAAATAGTTCTGAAATTGTACCTGGAAGATCTATGATACTGAAGTATTTTGGCTTAGTACAATTGGTAGTGGCCTTGACCATTTTTTGTTTGCATCACTCTCAAATAATAAGATTAATATAAGAAATTTTATTGATCTTTGGTGAAAACAGGATCTACAGCAGTGATGGCGAATCTATGGCACATATGCCACAGGTGGTACGTGGAGCCATATTTGCTGGCATGGAAGCCATTGCCCTAGCTCCGCTCTGGTGCGCGTGTGCGGGCTGGCCAGCTGATTTTTGGTCTGCACTGAGGCTCTGAGAGGGTATCTTCAGCTTCCAGAGGGTCTCGGGTGATCAGGGAAGGTGTTTTTGCCCTCCTGTGGCTCCAGGGGAGCCTCCAGAGCCATTGGGGGGGTGGGGTGAAAAACGGGCCTACTGGGACCACCAGAAATTGGGAAAGAGGCCGTTTCTGGCCTCCAGAGGGCCTCTAGGGTGTCAGGGGAGGCCATTTTCATCATCTCCAGGCATTGACTTATGGGTGTGGGCAATCCCACATATGCAATGGTCCTCACTACAGTTAGTCCTTGACTTAAAACACTACAGTTAGTCCTTGACTTAGTGACCATTTGAAGTTACAACTGCTCTGAAAAAAGTTACTTATGACCATTGGGAACTGACTCATATTTATGACCCTTGCATTGTCCTGGAGTCATGTGATCTTTTGTGATCTTCTGATTAAGTCAATTGGGAAGCCAGATTCTCTTAACAGCCAAGTTACTAACTGAATAACTGCAGTGATTCATTTAACTGGCAAGAAATGTGATAAAATGGGGCACACCTTATTTAACAAATGTTTCACTTAGTAACAAAGTTTGAGGTCGATTATGGTAAAAAGTCAAAGATTACCTGTATTGTTTAAACATCTCTTGTCTGCAAGCTCATATACTCCTACTCTCCCCTCCCTGAAAATATAAGTGTGAAATTCAGCTCTCACTTCTTAGTAATATCCATGCTGAAATAGGATTTCTGGAAATTGAAGTTTGTGGGAGACCAAATTGGAAAAGTCTGCAATATTCACTTTTTGATTTGATAAACCAGTACATGGTATATTTGAGTCATTCTGTCTTCAAATAGAACTGGAAGCCATTTTCAAACTCTGGTCTTCATGTTTTATGGGTAAGATGTTACATAAACTATGGTCTGTGATTTAGATGCAGAGACAAATTACATATTCAGCATATCAAGAGATGAACTGTTCATTTGGGACTAACTGCAGTTCATACATAAGTTTTATATTAGTTATGCTTACACAGTTAAAGCCTCCCTTAAAGTTAAATTGCCATAATTGATAATTGAAATTACCAACAACTAAGTCCTATGTAGGATTTTTTTTATAGGAATATGGAGTCTTTATAATGGAAAATACATTGAATCAATATCTGCTGTCATATAATGTTAGAAACATAGTTGAGAAATAGGATGCTCCTGCATTGTTGTACATACTTGTGGCTTTAAGAACATGGAGTTTCTGTGACAAAATAACATCTCAATGTTAAACATCAAAAATTGGAAATGCATAACTAGTAAGGAAAATGGAACATGCTGGGGTGTCACACCTTCCCTAATTCACATGCATCACAAATTTAAGATTTACTGTTGCATTGAATTACGACTAACTATTTGCTGCTAGGTATTCCAAAATGAAATAGTAATACTGTACATAGCAGTTCAAATGATAAATTTAGGGCGATGAGAACTTAGTACCTTATAAAATGGCAGTTTGTCATTACATAAGAATTTTGCAGTAATCCTTACATTTAAAGTATTGTTCTTAAAACATAGGGTGAAAAGTAACTTCACTTTTTTGAGGTTTAACTATGGATAACACCTATTTCTTGCCATTTGCTTTTAAATAAGATTGTTGCTTGGTAGTTTGTTGAACTCTTCCTGTAACTGAATTTCTACTGACCAGATTTAATTTTATGTTTTATTCCAAGCAAAATTTGTGTTCTTTGGGATGTTCAGCAAACAGGAAAATCAGGGAATTCATGAAAAAAAAATGGAATAAATCGGGGGGAAACCAAACTGTATTAAAATGTTTAAAAATCAGGAAAAAACCGTTTAAAAAAGGAGGGGATCACGCTGCCTGGCAGAATCAAGCAAAAATGAGCAAAATTGTGGCAACAACTTGCTTCCTCAGCTACTGATATTTCTCCACGGGTTAGCCGTTTGGTATGATGTCATCTACGACTGCGCCTTAACTAGATTACAAGTTACAGAGAAATATCGGAATTTCAAAATGCTTTCCCCCTGGACACCCTGATTCTTGTTGTAAGGATAATTGTAATGATCATCTACTATTCTTAACCCTACTGAATGCAAGTCCAAGCATCTAAAAGTTGATTCTTAGCTATATAGAGTCTGGTGCTTTAAAGTCCAGGAAATGAGCTCAGTATATACCTTTTTTGTTATTTTATGATTAGATTTGTTACATTGAATTTTGAGGAGACAATAGATAAACTGTTTCCGAAACTACATAAAGCATAAACGAAAATAATGCCTTTCTGGCACAATGATGTTGAATTTGAATTGACTATCGGCACATACATTTCTGGAACTTGGTTAATATATTAAATTCTATTTTTGCCATGTACATCAATATCTACAGTGGGTTTCATTGTTTTATATTTTTTTAAATCTCATTTGAGTGCTTAAAAATATATATAAGAAAGTTATTTTGAACCATTTTGGAAAGTCCCTTCACTGAAGAATATCAGTAATGTTAGATAAGCTTTCAGAAAACCCCTTGTTATTAATGCTCTTCCTTGCAGTACAGGTAGTTCACAGTTACGATGACATAACAAAATGACTTATGACCATTGCATACTTGCAAACATTGCAGCATCCCCATGGTCACATGATTAAAATTCAGGCGCTTGGCAACTGACTCATTTGTGATAACTATAATGGGTCATGTGATCACTTTTTGCAATGTGACAAGCAAAGTCAATGGGGAAGCCAGATTCATTTTACAATCATGTTATTAACTTGACATCAGTGGTTCACTTAACAAATGTGGCAAGAAATATCATTAAATGGGGGCAAAATTCTTTTAACAAATGTCTCACTTAACAACATAAATTTTGGGCTCAATTATGATCCTGAGTCAAGGACTACATGTATACATCTAAAGGGTGCTATATAGGTGGGTCCTATGGCAACAGGGCCTAACAACTCAGAAAAAAATCCATATACTTTGACTATTTAATACCATAGTAGATATCAAAAACTAATATATTGCACAAATAATTTCATTGAGAAAAGGGGTAAAGGAAATTAATTGCATGATGCTGATGTCAAAAAACAAATTGTCTAACTATATGAGCATCTGATTGTTGATTGTAATCTGAATGGCTTCAGCTTTTAGAATATAAATCTTTGTCAAAATATGAAGGACCTGCTGCAACACCAACATCAGTCCCTACAAAACTTTGGCTAAGTCTCCTCACAATCTATCTACAGACATTTGTTTTATAGACTACCCTTGAAATCAACTAGGGTTGTATTTACACTATAATTTATAACATAATTTTACCATCTTTTACCATTTTTTATAACCCACAGATTGAATTTTTATTCAGTGGGGGTTTGGGATGGAGGCTTATATTTTAGCTGTAAGCTGCCTAGAGTCCTTAGGAAGTTGAGCGGCATACAATGGATTAGTATGCTAAAAATTTGTGATATTCTAGTTTTGCCTCCTATTCAGAATCTGTATGTATCAGCAGTGGGTTGTAAATAATTTTGCCACCAATTCACTCACACATGATGCGTCCCAGGCAGGTGAATGGAACTTTCCACTACCAGGGCTACCAATTCTAACAACCACTCCAAACCGAGAGCAACCCACTGCTGTATGTAATGGTATACTGTATTTTCTGGAGTATAAGATGCACCTTTTTACTCCCAAAAAAGAGGATTAAAAACTAGGGTACGTACTGATTGCTGGGAGGCACAGGCAGAATTTTTTTCCTTGTTTTCCTCCCCCAAAACTAAGGTATGCCTTATTACTCTGAAAAATACCACAATTTGTCTCCTGGGTAAAACTTAGGATCCCATTGTGAGTCCTTTATGAACATAGCAGTAATCCAGTCCTAAAAGTATTTGCATAGGTGTTCTTGGCTCGTATATTAATGCAAGGATTGTCCAAATAATTGCCATGCATTTGCTTCATTGTAGAGCCAAGAGGTTTTATTACCTTAATGTGAATCACAATAGCATAAATGTGAAGGAGTGCTTCATCTCTCACTAGTAGTAACTAACTTGGTAAGAATTGTGCTATAGTTCTGTAGCACTATCATTTTGAGTTTCCTGAATCAGAAATCTGAAGATACATGGAGGTTTTGGTGCTCTTTGATCTTGGCTGCTTTGTTATATTTCAATATCCTACTAGATAACATCATTAGTGCTGGTGAGTGTGGTGTTTGCTCCTTTCTTATATAAAGTTGCAGAGTGGTTTTCTCTGTGGTAGAATAATCTACTGTATTTTTTGGAGTATAAGACACACCTTAGTTTTGGGGAAAGAAAACAGGAAAAAAAGGCATCTGCCTCCCAGCTTTGCTGGCTGAGGAGCTCTGGGAGTTCCTCAGTCCACAAATCATAAAGTTGCCAAGGTTGGAGACCCCTGGTGTATAAGATGCATCCATGTTTTCACCCTCTTTTTTGTGGTACTTATACTCCAAAATTACGATATATCTACTTTGATTGTCTGGTGTTAGCTGCTGTAAATACAGTGATACCTTGTCTTATGAACTTAATTGGTTCCGGGACGAGGTTCGTAAGGTGAACAGTTCGTAAGACAAAACATTGTTTCCCATAGGAATCAATGTAAAAGCAAATAATGTGTGCAAACCCATTAGGAAAATCCAAGCTTTAAGGCTTAAAAAAAAAGCGACAGGCTGACAAAGTGAAGTGGAGACGGACAGCGAGGAGAAGCGAGGAATGGAGGTCCTAACAAAGGCTAACGCCACCCCAAGTCTCTCCCAAAATCGTCCCTTCAAAGCCTTCCTACGTTGCCCCAAATTCTTCTAAAAATTGCCACTCCAGCCACTTCCTACATTGCCCCAAATTCCTCCCAAAATTGCCCCTCCAGCCGCTTCCTAAGCCACCCAAATCGAAGACAAATGGAGTGAAGAAAGGCAACAAGGAGAAACGAGGCATTTTGAAAGGAGAGGTGATTTGGGGTGGCTTAGGAAGCTTTTGAAGTGGCGATTTTTGGGGGAATTTGGGGCAAGATAGGAAGCTTTTGGGGGAGCGATTTTGGGGGCAATTTGGAGCAGTGTAGGAAGCTTTGGAAGGGTGATTTTAGCAGCGAGATGGGGCGAAGAAAGCGGTAGGCTAGGGGGGGTTGGCAGCAGGATGGGGGGGCGGCTGCGCAGAGCGGAGGGCTAGAGGGGAAAGTGGCAGGGAAATGGGGCAGCTCCAGCGTTCCCCGCCTCCGGTGCAAGTAAAAGGGGGCGGGGAATTCCCATGCAAGCAAATGGGAAATCCCGGTGGTGACCGTCACAAGGCAGGGGAATCCCTTCGGCAGTCAGAGAGCGCATGTGCAGTACGAGACCATAGGCATTGTAAGAGACCCCACGGATCCAGGCTCAGGTTCGTAAGACGGAAAGTGTTTTTAAGACGAGGCAAAGAAATCTTAAACCCCAGGTTCGTATCTCGAAAAGTTCGTATGACGAGGGGTTCGTAAGACGAGGTATCACTGTACTGTATTCGGATCTTTTTGATTCCACCTTAGCTTTTGAAATATTTCCTCTTGAGATAGGTTCAACTATCAATCGACACATAAATCATATCCACACACTCTAAAAGAGACAACAAAAAGGTAAGAATGATTAACTAGATGGGTAATGAAACATCTGCAAGGAAACAAGCAAGTGCCAAGACCACCAAGTAACTCCACAATTCAGCCCTGAACTACATGTATTCTCTTATTGAATATGATGTTTAGAATAAGAAAAAAAATCTACCGTATCTATAGTTTAGAAGTTAGCATTTAGAGAAAGACACAGTGCTATGTGCCACTTAGGATAAATTGGCTATAGATTCTTGTATCTTCAAAATTCTGACAAATTGAAAATAATTGGATATATTCCTAACATTATAAGAATACTTGAAGCAAACCAGAAAGAGAATTCTAGATCTAGTAGAGAGAGGTTTTGGGTTTATCATCTTTCTCCCTCTCCCTCTTAATTTCATTCCTCTGCTGTTTAGATAAGTTGTAAGTTTCTTATACTTGAGAAATCAGTACAGTGGTACCTTTCTACTTACGAACTTAATTCATTCCATGACCAGGTTCTTAAGTAGTAAGAAGCAATTTTTCCCATAGGAATCAATGTAAAAGCAAATAATGTGTGTAATTGGGGAAACCACAGGGAGGGTGGAGGCCCTGTTTCCTCCCAGAAGATTCCTAGAGAGGCCCCACAGAGGCTTCTCCCCGCCTTTTCTGGCCCTGTTTCATTCCTGGAGAGGCCCCACAGAGGCTTCTCCCCGCCTTTTCTGGCCTTGTTTCCTCCCAGGAGATTCCTGGAGAGGCCCCACAGAGGCTTCTCCCCGCCTTTTCTGGCCCTGTTTCCCCCCCCCCCCGGGAGATTCCTAGAGAGGCCCCACGGAGGCTTCTCCCTGCCTTTTCCGATTACAGTTTCGGAGGCTCTGTTTTGTAAGTGGAAAATGGTTCTTGAGAAGAGGCAAAAAAAATCTTGAATACCTGGTTCTTATCTAGAAAAGTTCGCAAGTAGAGGCGTTCTTAGGTAGAGGTACCACTGTAACATTATTATTATTATTATTATTATTATTATTATTATTATTATATTTGTATGCCGCCCTTCTCCGAGGACTTGCGGCGGGTTATATTATACTTAACTATAAAAATGGTAAGATTCCTAAACATATGCTGATATCTTTGGAGAGGGGCAGCATACAAATCTAATAAATTATTATTATCTTTAAATTTAGCTAAAAATTATGGTACTTCCCCAACCACCTACCATAAAGGTCCACCCGATAATGGATTATTTAATTACCAAACTTTGGAAATTTAATTGTACCTATAATAAATAGGGCCAAAGTAGATGGTTATAAATTAAATATAAATTAAGTCTTATTTCAATCTCCATTTTTTAATGTAATAGTCTGCAGCCCGCCAGGAACTGGGCCGTGCAAATGATTAAAGCCTTGCCCATGCACCCTCGGGATCTAGGCAATGAGTTAAACCAGCCCCCCCCCCCCCCAATCCACAGAAAAAATGCCCTCCACAGAACCATTCCCTGGCTCCAAAAATGTTGGGGGATACTATTTTAATGCAAGCCTCAATATTCAAAAGTCTAGAGACGAAAGAAGAATGCGGGATGTGGTAGACAAGCTTGTGGTTAATGAACAAACTGCCCTTTTCTGTTTTCAGTATTCTCATCTACATTATTCCAGTTTCTATATTTTAATAGTTTGACCTAGAGCAGTGATGGCTAACGTTTTTTTCCCTCAGGTCCTGAAGAGCACCTGACATGCTCAAGAACCCACATCCATAATTCAATGCCTGGGGAGGGTGAAAACAGCCTGTTTCCCAACTTCTGGTAGGCCCAGAAGGCTGGTGTTTCACCCTCCCCTGGCTCCAAAGACTTCCCTGGAGCCGGGGAGGGTAAAAACTCCCTCTCCCATCCCCTGGAGGCTCTCTGGAAGCCTAAAATGCCCTCCCAGAGCCTCTGTGCATGCATAAAATCTGGCCGGCACACACATGCACATTGGAGCTGAGCTAGGGCAACAGCTCACATGCTAGCAGATATGGCTCCGAGTGCCACCTTTGGCATCCGTGCCATAGGTTTGCCATCACTGACCTAGAGGGATCAACTGCAAATCATTTAAATACATCTATAGATTTTGGTCTACCTTTATGCTTGATTTTAAAGCAGTTTTTTAAAAATAAAAACACTTCCCTTTATTGCATTTAGCCAAAGCTGCAGGGAAGACCTAACTGATAGTCAATATAGTCCAGTTCCAAACTGCAAGTTTCCATAATTGTTTACTACAGAAAACTAAAACCGAATTTGTAAGCAATCTTAATTTCATGTAAAAATGTTAGGGCTGTATGTAAAAAAGCTAATCTGAGAAAATAAAAAATTAGTAGTTATATTAGCAACCAATATTGTATAGTAGTATTGTATGTCAGATGGTTGTTGGGTTAATAGTATTAATCTAATTCTCAAATTATTTTTAGGCAGCCTGCTTCAGCAAAGTGGTATGACCGAAGGGATTACGTCTTTATTGAATTTTGTGTTGAAGACAGTAAAGAAGTTAATGTAAAATTTGAGAAAGTCAAACTTACATTCACGTAAGTAAATCATTTTGTTTCATTAAATTTATTTTAGCTGCCCACTCCCAACAGACTGCTGAGCATGAACTGCATTGATATGAATAAATTGCCTCTTTTGTTGATATTGAGAGTACTTGATTTTTTTATTTTCTTGCAGTTGTCTTGGAGGAAATGATAACTACAAACATTTAAATGAAATTGAACTTTATAATTCCATTGAACCAAACGTAAGTTCCTTTCTTAATCATACACTTAGTTTTAGCATTTTACACAGCCAAGGTGATAATTATGTAGAATAGTTAAGGTGCCAAATTCTCATCCTTATTGTTTATTCTTATTTATTAGTATAATGCCAAATTTTTAATAAAGCACATTATACATACCTGCTTGTTTGTAAAATTCCTAGACATACCTTACCATAAGGAATTGTGCATACATATTTGATTTTTTTTTTACTGCTGTTCATTTCCAGGGCACTTTAATTTGAAATCCTTACACTGATGCACTTGAATTAATATTTCTTCTTCATCTCCATTACTGCCATTCCTCTTAGAGAGATGGTGACCAATTACAGATTGTATAGTTATTTTATTCGGAAATAAATAATTGTAGCTGCCTCTGTTAATACTGAGGAATATACATTGAAGAGTTTATGCTGTTTGGGAGTTCATTTAAGCAGAGCAGGCTCTTCCATACAATTGAAAATATAGTTTTATTCTACCATATGGTATACAGTGATCCCCCGAGTTTCGCGATCTCGATTTTTGCGAAACGCTATATCGCGATTTTTCCACCCGATGACGTCACTTCCTTCCTTTCTCATCTTTCTTTCTCTCTCTCTTTCTCTATCTTGCTTCTTCCTCTCTCACTCTCTTTCTCCCTCTCTCATCTCTTTCTTTCCTTCTCTCTCTTTCTCTATCTCTCCCCCTCTTGCTCTCGAGCGGCGGGCGGCACCCAGGGAAGGTTCCTTCGGCCGCCCACCAGCTGATCTGCTCGGCAGCGCAGTAGCAGCGAGGAGCCGAAGATGGGGTTTCCCCTTTGTGTGGGCAACAGGGAAACCCCATCTTCGGCTCCTCGCTGCTACTGCGCTGCCGAGCAGATCAGCTGGTGGGCGGCCGAAGGAACCTTCCCTGGGTCTTCAACTCCCAGAGCAGCGGACAAGCGGCGGCCGGACAAGCGGAAAAGCGGCGGACAAGCGGCGGGCGGAAAAGCGGCGGGCAGACAAGCGGAAAAGCGGCGGGCAGGCAGGCGGCTCCTCAGCTGCTGGGTCTTCCCAGGTGCGGAAGTAAAAACACCATCTGCGCATGCGCGGCCATGGAAAAAGGGGCGCGCATGCGCAGATGGTGTTTTTACTTCCGCACCACTACATCCCGAAAAATCGATTATTGCGAGGGGTCTTGGAACGGAACCCTCGCGATAATCGGGGGATCACTGTATTATGTTTATGCATTTGCATCATTTTTATTGTACCATATTATGGGCTGGGAGCTATGTGATTGAATACACTTTCATATTAAAATGGTCTTTTTTACATTCAGAAAAACCATGCAATGACAAATTATTTTTAAAAAACCTAATATATGGTGGGAGGGCATTTAATCGGGTAAATCTGATTTCTTTATAATATAACCCAGGAATAGCTTTACTCATATGTTATAAGAAGTAGACATACACTGATTATAAAGGAACTTTTTAATTTTTTTTTAGGAATCCAAGCATAAAAGAACAGACAGATCTGTTTTATGTTGTTTACGAAAAGGAGAATCCGGCCAGTCATGGCCACGGTTAACAAAAGAGAAAGCTAAGGTAAAAACTTTCACTGTACCATTTTGTACCACTCTTAAACTATTAAAACAAGCCCTCCTTCTAAACACACTTTGTATTTTTTGAATACTCAGCCCTACACAATATGTTGGGATATGTATAAAATAGAAGATATATTTTAATTGATTATTTAACAGAATAGCTAAGCTTCAAAATTTAAAATCCTTCAACAGTTACCTCTGGAAATCAGGACTGCCCCCACCATGTTGGCCTTCCGAAAAGTAGTTCAGACCTGGCTTTTTTGGCAGGCCTAGGGCAGTTCTTGCGGTTGTAATCTGCGATATCCAACCATAGAATGATATATATGGGTTTTAATTATTTTAAATGTTTAAGATGTTTTTAATATTTTATTCTGTTGTTAAACTGCCCTAAGTCCTTGGAAGTTGGGCAACATAAATTTAATAAATAAATAAAATAAATAGACCCTCTTTTAGAGGGGAAAAGGTGCTTCCTGTACTCTGAAAAATACGGTAAGTACCTGCCCCAAGCTCTAAATCAGCCAGCCTGACACATTTTGAAAGAAGTAATAATATAGAATGCCTAATGACAATTCCACCGTGATATTCTTCAGTCTTGGATATACTGTATTTAAAAGCATTTTAGAAATTACAAAAAGGGCATGGAAATATACCTAGCGTGAAGCCCACTTAGTAGAACAAACCATTCTTTTATCTAAGAATGTTCAAAAAGTACATGTTAACAAAGCTCAACAAGTCAACCAGGCCAAACTTTGCATTTACACAACTTTAAAGTGTATGTCTTTGTGTTTGAATATAAAATATTCCCTGCCTTGGAAATAAGCCATAGCACAATATACGAAACAACTGCTTTGTTTCAAGCTCAGAACATTTGAAATGGTTGTTTTGAGATTATAACATTTATCAGTTATTGTACAGCTGTCCTTTATGTGTTTATTCCATGTCTTTTATAAGCAGTCAAATGTGCAAAATCATTTCTTGTATGTTCCATGATGCATATTCAACATTTCATTCTCTAAGAAAGAGATTGGCTGGTCTTTGGTCTAATTTTTCCTTTCCTTACTTGTTGAACATATTTTTAAGTATAAATATTGAAGCAGGCATATTAAAGAATGCTTTTCCCAGTCAGATTGAAATTATAAATACTAAGGAATTGCAATACAATGGGGAAGACATTAATGAAGTGAAGACTTTTAATCATTGGTGATCTATAGGCTTACTCAAACCAGCAAAGTGGAGAGGACATCATTTTGTTTCCTTTTCCTCTTAGTTTGGAATGGAAAACATACCAGTAGAAGAGAAGAAAATAAGCATTTTTCCATTCGAAGGTTCCTGAACTTTTCACATTATGTAACATGTTCACTTGATTACAAGGAGCCTGAATTAAATGTTTACTTTCTATATCCATAGCTCAATTGGCTTAGTGTGGATTTTAACAACTGGAAAGATTGGGAAGATGATTCTGATGAAGATATGTCCAATTTTGATCGCTTTTCTGAAGTAAGTTGAATATTTATATAAGAATAATGCTGATTGGAACCTGAAAAGGTTTCAATGCTTTCGGATGGCTTAATTGATACTAAGCTATTATTGATGCTAAAGTTTAATTCTTGGTATAAAAAGGATCAAATCTTCCTTTAGGTTAGGGGATCAAACTGACGGCCTGCAGGCCGGATGAGTCATGCGCAGGTCACACCTTCCCCAGTTCCGCGAAGGGGGAAAACAGAAATGTCACATGACAGCAATGTGATGTAGCGAGTTTAACACCCATGCTTTAGGTTGCTCAAGTCCAAAATAACAATCTGAAACTTTACTGAATATTATATTGCTTTTGCAATTAGATGATGAACAACATGGGTGGTGATGAAGATGTAGATTTGCCAGAAGTAGATGGAGCAGATGATGTGAGTAGCTTTCTATAAGGCATATTTTACCTGAAATATTAACTATGAATGTTGATAACATCATGTAAACATTCATAGGAATTTCTGTGGGGATCATACTAGAAATTTCTTTTGGAAATGTCTACATGAACTTAATTTGAAACAAAGGTGATATTTGCACATTTTGCAATATTAAATTTGATGTTAAAATGACTTTTTACGGAGGCCACTGAGATAATTTTTTATATTTACTGTACTGCTATATGGCTTTTTAAAGTAGTACATTGAATTTACTTTTTAACTTTGTCTCTTTTTGTCACAGGATTCACCAGATAGTGATGATGAAAGTAAGTTGATTGCTTAAGAACATTCATTCTGTTTCTTGTAAAATTAAGAAAATACTGGGAACATTTTAATATTTACTGGTTTGCCTCTTCCATACTTCATCCTTTCTATTTCAATCAAGGATAGTTAATGTTGCTCTTGTAGATATTTTTTTAAAGGTTTCCTTTGTACAGTGAATATAAAAAGTTTACACACCTGTTAAATAGCACTTTTGAGTTGTTAAAAAAAAAAGACCAAGATAAATCACTTCAGAATTTTTCCACCTTTAAAATAACATAGAAGTGGCACAATTCAATTGCAAAACAAATTTCCGTTTTTGGGAGCGGGGAAATGACAATAAAAACATACAATAACATGGTTGCATAAGTATGCTTGGGACTCAGAATTAACTAATCACATTCAAACAGATATTAACTAGTAATCAATAGACACCTGCCATCAATTTAAGTCACTCAGTTGCTTCAGGGATCTTCTTGTTGGAAGGAAAGCAAGGAAACAGTGAAAACAATCATCAAGCACAAATGTACCTCCTTGTTTGTAAAACAAGTCCCCCCACCCAATTCCGAAAGGTTCCCCCTACTATTAACTCCGCGTCCGGAGGTCTCGCCTGTGCAAAAGTAGGCAAGGAAGAGGGAAGATCTTGCTCAATGGAGGGGCTCTGCTCCCCTCGCCTTCCAAGCAGCACTAGCAGCAGCCATTCATTGTCAGCGGAGCCTAGGCAACTCAGCGGACAGCAGCGCGCCGCCAAGCCAAAACTCCAGCGCTGTGCTCCAGCTGCTGACTCGTTCGGGGCAGCATCACCACACCGAGAAGATGGCATACAGCACGGGACAGCAGGCCAGGCAGCCGGAGCTGCTTTCCGCTGCATGCGCTGCTCCATTTCCACTACCGGAACGGCATGCCCTGCCCTGGTCAGAAAAGCAGCCCCTCACTGCTTTTAGGTAGGGTGGCTTTTTTCAAACAAAGTAAAAAATCCAAGCCTGGTTATATTTTGAAAAGGCCTACATCAAATAAAAGCAAATGGGGAAATGTGCTACGGTCCAGATAAGGCCAATGTTGAATTTTTGGGCCAGAACTCCAAAAAGGATGTTTTGTGTAAAAACAACACTGTACGTGATCAAATTACCCGCAGTGAACCATGATAGTGGCAGCATTATGCTTTGGGGCATACTTTCTTCAACTGGAATTGGGATTGTAGTCAAAGTGAAGGAGATTATGAACAGTTACAAATATTGGTCAATTTCACCACAAAACATCAGGCCTCTGCTAAAATGAAGAAGGATTTTACCTTTCAGCATGACAGTGTTCCAAAACACCTCCAAAACTAAGCACCTCCAAAACGAAGAAAATAATTTTTAACCAGTTTTTTATTTCTGTTTATTAAATTTCTATGCTGCTCATCTCACTGATAAAATGACTAGGTGGCATAGAAATAAATTCTATTGCTGAGGTCTAGTTGGTTACAAATCCTCAAGTGCTGCAATCAGTTATTTTCAGTTTTCTTCTGACAGTTCATACTTCATGGGAAGAGGTAGTACTTGAGGCTTACATTCACCATCACTCTTGCTCACTGTGGTACCTTACGTAGGGTTTGAGTGGATATCAGTATATATACCAGATTAGACAAGGTTGTTTACATAATATAGTCACTTGATTGATTGAATCGCTTTCACCACCTGTATTTTTCCTTCTTTGATATTTAATGAATTCCTTTCTTTATAACCGGACAGTACCCTTTAGTGCCCAAACGATAGAATTCTCTTTTGATAGCTAACTGCTCCTCCTTCCAAATATTTTATGAGGAGTTGGCTTTTTTCAAGTTTTGGTTTAGCAGAGGTGATATCATAAACTATTATGTATTACCCATCAGTGTAATAAACCTTTTGAGTTTGTTGGATTTATAAATTACCAATGCAAAATCTATAAAAATCTATAATGACTGCCTTTGGTTTTTAAATAGCCTGTCTTGTATTTGCATAACAATCTATTCTTCCCTGCCCCCAATCCTGAGCAATAGAAATGCTGGAGGAATGGGAAAGAATTAGTGTGTTTTGCACTGTGATTGGAAAATGTAAAGCATTGTGGGAAATTGCCAGTACTGTATATCCAGATCTTAGCACATTTGGGAAAGAATATATGGGTAATCATTGATTTACAACTATAATTGAACCCACAATTTCAATCAGAAATTGTGACAATCATAAAGCGGGTCATTACGTGACTGCCTGATTTTACAACCTTTTTGGCAGCAGTCATTAAGAGAATGCAGCAGTTGTTACACAAATACCACAGTTGTTACATGAACTCATTCTTCACCGCAGGGTGGTTTTTGCTGGAAAATAGAAGTAAATGGCCACAAAAGAGGGCCGAGCACCCATAATGCAGTCATGTGGTCATGGGTTGGTATGAATATTGAAATTCTGGCTCACAAATCTTTTTTGGGGTTTATCGGAACTTCAAATAGCTGTTAAATGACCAGACATTAGTTGAGGATTACCTGTATGCAACTGGACATATTCTCATTAAGGGTAATAATCCAGATATCTAAAAGCTATCAAATCTTGTATAACTTAACTACGAAATGGTATAGTGTCATTTTTCGAGGTTGAAAGTATTAGATGTTTTTCTTGACAATAATTAGGCTAGTGCTATAAACCACAATATCTTTTTCTCTTTTTTTTCCTTTAGAAATGCCAGACCTGGAATAAAAGAAACTGACAGATGTTGGGGTTTGGGGAAAGACTTCATCACAACATTTCATAATTGAGATAAGAATTCCTGAGTTGATAGCTCTAAAGACAGAAAATGCATCCTTTAATTCATCTTCAACCCATTTTAAGCAGCTTCATTGATTGGTGCATACCATTGTTCAGGGCAGTCTTAAGCTACATGAGGCAATAATGTTAGCATGAAAGTTTTCCAGACTTCCAAAAAAAGGAACAACAACAACTTAATCACACAAATATCTGAGGTATAGGCAATCAAATCAGTTGCAATAAATGGGTTTATAATGCCTCTTTGCCTCATCGTATGATGTTAAATGGGTAAACGCAATTTATATGAAGTGGTAAATGTATACCTTTCCCCCTTACATTGTGGACTGCGGACAACTCAAGTTCCCGATTTTGTAGCTGGAACAAAATTGGCTGAAGCAATGTTCTAATTGGCTTTTGAAATTTAAGCTGGTAAAATGCTGTACCTCCAGGGGTGTCTTCAGGGTATGTTCCACTAATGTTTAATGCTTTTCACTTTGTTGTATTTAATCACTAGTTAGTGTTCAAGATATCCTAGCTAAAACTAGCAATCCCTTTAAAACTTAAAATGGGTGAAGCGTGTACACTTGGTTTTTTGATCCTCAGAGCTCACGAATCTCTTGCAATGGAGATGGGAGCATGTACATTGTTGCTTATCAATCTGTACATTTAGACCAAATTGTATTTGCACTGTTGGTATGAAAGCGAGTGACAAAATGTTAATACACTATTGGATCTTTTGTTTTTTGACCAGCTTATAAGCCTAAAAACCTCAATTTGTGTTCAAAGCAGTGGGGATTTTTTAATGTCTACATTATTTCTAATAAACTGTTGAAGACTCCATGACTGTCAACTGTCTGGCTGGCTGTAACTTCATGTATTCTTACTGTGTGTTGGAATGAAGTACTTTTTTTCGAGTTTGGGATAGTAATATACCGGTAGGATTGTTCAAGCTGTTTGAAGGAGGGAAAAATTAATATTCCCAAATGATTCCCCTTAAACAAAATTGGACTTGTAAGTTTTGAATACTGACAGCAATTTAAAAGAAGTGTTGTAATTTGATTAAAATAAAAACGGTCATCCCTTAAAAATTTGAGCTTCTGCATTTCACACATGATTTATGCAATTCTTATTTTTTTAAATGAGCATATGTGACTGCAGTTTGACCCCCAAGAATTTACAGAAGAATATTGAGTATAGTTACTAATTCTGAACGGAGAAACATTTCTAAATGTATGTTTCAATGCACTCTGCCCCCAAGATCCTGTCATATGCTGTTTCCAGTTACATATTTTGGTTAATGTTTTTGGTGTTTTCAGTTAAGCTGTAATCTTATGTGCATTTTATGGAGGTCAAACGAAAGTATTTGGAATAAAATTACTTGGAAATCAAGGGGGGAATCCTGTCTTTTCAGCTGGATTTGTTTCATTCTATAGTCAATTTTGAATGTAGAGTTGGCACAAGTCATCTCTTGACAAGCTGGCAAATTTGGTCCTAGCCAGAACAAACATTCTTCCATTTCAGCACCAGCAAGTTAGGCAAGAAACCTTTAACTGTAATTTAAAGTAAGAATTGAAGAAACTATAAAATTAAATTATGGATTGGGGTAGTTTATATTATTTTAGTTTGAAGGTTAGTCAAGTCGATGTTTTGCTGGACTTAATTTGTGGGATAAACAGCCTGCATGTATTGACCACCAAAAAAAATCACATCTCATTTAGGTATCTACCATCTAAGCAGAGCTTATAAACAGTATAAATTATAAATTTGTTAACTGCCATGACTTCCATGAGAGCATATTCAGTAACAGCTTGGCTTTTATTCTCTGGCTCAACAAGACTACGTAATGTTCAATTGCTCGGTGTTGATACAACAAAGGTGTACTGTATAGTTCAGATTTAAATTCCTCAGAAATAGACCCTCTGTCATGATCATCTATCAAAATCCTGAAATGTCTTGTTGCAGAATTGGCTGTTTAAGGGGACTTGTAATTCTGTTGAATTACACATTCCTTTAACTTCTGGATTCTCATCCAGCTCTTCTTTCCTTTTAAGCACTAACCTGAAACCCCAACAGTTGTAATCGGAACTCTATCCACTGTGACCTGTCTCTGAAAATAGTTGCTTTGAGGAATGATCATTCAAAACTGATGCCATTATCATAGCCAATTTCAAAGCAATTGTTTCACTTAAAATCTAATTATTTTAACCTAAGCAGAAGTTACAGCTTGAGCAGCAAAATACAAGGCACTCCTTTAAACCCAAAGTTCACATTGTGAGTCAGAATTTTCCTCAGCTCTGTGTGTTTCCTAGTAGACATCGATTCAGCCCACACATTTGCAGGTTAGTTGACTAGAACTTCCCTATTGTGTTCATGCTGTAACCCAAGTAGTGAAAAATCCTGTCTGTACCTTTCTCATACCTCCGTAACAATGTTCGCTGCCAAACATCTAACTCTAAGATTCCTCCTACCCCAAATCAGTCCTTCACTTCCTGTAGTCTACAGATTGCTAAAATAGGAAGTCAAAACAATCACAATAATGATAGTAAGGATCCAACTATTATTCTACATGCATCAAAGGCAGGGGTGGGCAATTAATTTTGTCATGGGGCTGCATGAGAAATTGGGACGGTTTTAGAGGGCCGAACTAATATAATTAACTCAGTTCTACCCAATACTGTATACAGTATACATATGCTATCTTTTCATAAACAGTATGTTAATGCAAAGATTTACAATACAATGAAAATACGGAGGACCTAATTACATCATTATTTAATGATGAGATGATGAATTGCAACCAGCTTGTGATTGTTCACTTTAGAAAATGGTTAACTTTAACTGTTTGGAAAAACTTGCTATTTTAGGTCAAGATATCATGTTAATTTTTTAAAGACCGGCATACCTGTACTGCTCACGGGATTTTTTCAGCGCTGACCACTCTAAAGACCCAGCCCCTGGCCTGACCTAAACATCCAGACCCACTCTACAGACCCTTAATTGTTTGCTTTACAGTAACGCAGTGCACCCCAGTCATTGCGCTGGAGTGTTTGCGTGGTTTCTGTGCTTGGTCGCTCTCAGTAGGAGGTCGGGTCTCCGCTCCAGTGCGAGGATGAAAGAGCTCACCGCATCTGCCGGGACTCCTCCGGTTCCTGCTTTCTTCATGATTCATCGGGAAAGCAGGAACCAGAGAAGTCCTGGCAGACATGGTGAGCTCTTTCATCCTCACACTGGAGCGGACCCCGACCTCTACGGACCGGTCACAGATAGCGGGCGGGCTGGATGCGGGCCACCCCTTGCCCAGGTCTGATCAAAGGGATACCAAACTAGTGCTTTGATCTCTTTGAACACAGCCTCCCTATAGCTGCACCAGAAAAGGCATTTGGAGAGGAAATATGACTTTGTTTATGATATGCAAATGCTATCATGTAATATATTTGGATCAGTTTGCAGTATTTTGACATGATTTGTTGCAGTATTAGAGCTATAACAGCTCTTATGGGAAAGCTAGTTCTTACCCAGTCAAAATTAAACGGCCTGATACATGATTGGACCAGGATCAGATTGAAAATTTACCTCTCACCCAACAGAACTTGGCTTCAGTTTGGAATGAAAAATCTCAACAGGTATTAGTTTGCATATGGAACATGACATTTGCTGGAATTTTTTTATAATGATTTCAGAGTTCTTTTTTTTTTAATTTGCATTCCTTGTATCCTGACAAACATACCTTAATAGTGTTTTCTCTTTTTAAGGAAGGCCTGACACCTTCCAGTTTGAGAAGATAAGGATTTTGCTCCAATATTTTTGGAGGGCAACAAATATGGGAGATCTGATAAATATGACCACTGTCATTTGTTAACTGCATGCTACACTACCAAAAACACTTGTGTAAAAGAAAATCTACTGAATCACTTAACAAAATTCTACTCCAAAATAAACCCACATAATTTTGGATTTGTCAGTCGCAGGGAAACTATAAGGATACATTTGAGATTGGCTATAATAGGATCTTGCAAGTCCTCTCCCATTTTATACTTGAGTGAATCAGGGAAGTGTCCACCTGAGTTCCAAATATTGCCTTTCTGTTTCAGCCTCCTTTGCTTTGTTAATGGCTTTTGCATATTTCCATCAATATCATGTTCCTTGTTGCCTACAGCAGGACTGTCAAAACTCATAGCCCACATGTGTCACGTGCTGGCCATGCCCATGGCTGGGTTAGCAAAGGAAAACAGGTTTGGGTTTTTTGGTTTTTATTTATTTTATTTATTTATTCGATTTTTATGCTGCCCTTCTCCTTAGACTCAGGGCGGCTTACAACATGTTAGCAACAGCACTTTTTAACATAGCTAAGCTATTGCCCCCACAATCTGGGTCCTCATTTTACCCACCTCGGAAGGATGGAAGGCTGAGTCAACCTTGAGCCGGTGATGAGATTTGAACCGCTGACCTTCAGATCTACAGTCAGCTTCAGTGGCCTGCAGTACAGCACTCTACCTGCTGCGCCACCCCGGCTTTTGAAAGGTCACCATACTTGGTCTGTTGTATAGATGTTTGGTTGGTGCAGGGTGGGGAATTTGTAGTGGGTGGGGAATATTTATTTTTTGGGGGGGATTGTTATGTGTGTTGGGACTGGTCTCTGGGTGTCATGTGACTCGTCAATGACAAGTTCGTATTAACAATGACAATAAAGTATATATTATAAAGGAAAAAAGTCGCAATAGATTACATGACAAAGTAAGTTTGACACTGCGCTCCATAGGAATAACCGATGTTTTAAAAAAGGAATAGGAAAGGACACACTCCCTAGTAGTGCTCAGTCAAAATATGACTTTGTGGCATTAATACCAAATGATTACCTAGAAATTGGCTTTCAGATCCAACAAAACAAAAACGGGACCTGGAATGAGAATTCAGCATTCAAAAAGATGCAGCAGACAAGACAGGAATATGGGTTTTATTAATATGCCCTTGCTGTCTTCCAATTTCCACTAACGGAGAGAAAAAGATTCAGTTTACAGATCTTTGGACTCAATAGGAAAAATCCCTATTCATCTGAGTTGCAAAAAAACCCAAACATCCAACAATTTTCACAGATGTTTGTGCTAATCTCGGTTTCCAAGAGTAATCCTACCAAACACTTGAATATTTCATGGTGCTATCTTTGAAGAGCATTATGAAGCTACAGCTGGTGCGGAGTGTGGCAGCGCACTGCTGGTTACCAGTCTGTTTCTGGATGCAATTCAAGATATTGGTGATCTTTAAATGCCTTCATAGCATGGGTCCAGGTCAGGGGTAGGCAAAGTTGGCTCTTCTATGACATCAGGACTTCAACACTCATGATTCGCTCAGGAATTATGGGAGTTGAAGTCCACAAGTCGTAGAAGAACCAACTTTGCCTACTTCCGGTCCAGGTTACATGAGGGACTATCTCACCCCACTGGGATTGGCTCATACTGAAAGAGGAAGCATGTTGTGGGTCCTGTCCACTGGCTTATTCCAGCTGGCTGGGGAAGGGCCTTCTCTGGTGTTGCTCCTGCCCTCGGGAACATCTTGCTCCCCTCCCCTCTCTGGGGGTGGGTTCTACTTACCTTCCCTACCGGTTTGCTTCATGATGGAAGTGTGTGTTTTGCGCAGGTGAATGCCCCCGTCATGTCACACAAATACAGGGGTGGGCTGCTGCCCGGACGGTGGGGGGGGGAACACAGTGGGGTAGCGAAAATGGAGCTCCACCCAAAAGCACCCAATTTGCACTGAAAGATGTTGAAAGAAAATACAGGGCATCCTGCATAAGCCATGCCCACAGTGGTAGTAAAAAATTTGGTAGCCCTTCACTGCACAAATGACAGCTGCGGCAACCAGAGAACCGGTTCAGGGGCGTGAATAGCTGGCCATACAAGTCAGCAGGTTTGTATGGTTGGAAATTTCTGCCACTAGTACACGAGAACCGGTCCAAATCGGCAGCAACCCACCACTGTACCCCCTCCAAATATGAGGTTGGCTCCAACCCTCCTATCTTTTCATAAGCCCTTCATGGCATCGGACCAGAATACCTCCGAGACCGCCTCCTGCCGCACGAATCCCAGCGACCGATTAGGTCCCACAGAGTGGGCCTTCTCCGGGTCCCGTCAACTAAACTGTCAGTTGGCGGGCCCCAGGGGAAGAGCCTTCTCTGTGGCGGCACCGGCTCTCTGGAACCAACTCCCCCCAGAGATTAGAACTGCCCCTACTCTACCTGCCTTCCGTAAACTCCTTAAAACCCACCTTTGCCGTCAGGCATGGGGGAACTAAGACATCTCCCCCTGGGCATGTTTAAATTGTGTATGGTATGCTTGTGAGTGTGTATGTACTATATGGGGTTTTCTTTTTAAATCTTAAACGTTTTAAATGTATTCAGATTATTTATGATTTGTTTTTCTCTGCTGTGAGCCGCCCCGAGTCCTCGGAGAGGGGCGGCATACAAATCTAAATAATAATATAAATAAATAAATAAATAAATAAATAAATAAGGGCTTAAAAGTGCCAGTGGAGGAACAGTGTAATGGAGGTGGTTGATTGAGTAATAACATCTCACTACCACCACTCTGCCCCTGCCCCCTCCATGTGACTTTGGTTTTAAGGTTTGATTTTAACATTTTGTTTAAATAAAATGTAACT
Source organism: Erythrolamprus reginae (assembly GCF_031021105.1). Classification (NCBI taxonomy): domain Eukaryota; kingdom Metazoa; phylum Chordata; class Lepidosauria; order Squamata; family Dipsadidae; genus Erythrolamprus; species Erythrolamprus reginae. The sequence goes on along the minus strand of NC_091951.1, from coordinate 181,748,024 downwards.
AAGTTACCCTATAATAAGGTGGGCAGCCAATAAATTTTATACATAAAGTTTACTTCTAAGAAACAGAAAGGATTGGTCTAATTCCTATGTGTTGTTCTAGGTTTCAGAAATTGTCCAGGCAGGGTAAGCTATACCATCCATCTCAATTGGGTTTAAATTTAGAATTGCCGTAAACGCCAAAATAACATTGAAACAAGCAGAATGTTGCTTGAAGAGGCAAATGTAATGTCTGTCAAATGTTTTGTTTTGAGTCTCCGCTCTTTCATCCATAGATTTGGATACCATAAGCAAAATTCTGAATTTCTGCAGCTTGCAAAATAATACCAATTGGAAAAAAAGCAAAGATACTATTGCCTGAAAATGCTAAGATTGCTGTCCACACTCGGCAAACAACTGCAGCCAAGCAGGAGCACTTCCCATTCTTTTTCCTACATGGTTGCATTCATTCATTCACTCCAAACTTTACTCACTAGCTTCCATGCTGGCGGCATTCTGACTGCCTGGAATAATTGAGCCGTACCCTGGAGTTTTCAAAGAGTGATGACGTCTAGAGGCAGCCACCACCACCACCCCGCTCTCAGCTTACAATAGCAAACAATAAGGCAGGTGTGTGTACAGTATGTGTGTGTTGGTAGGAAAACATACAAAAATGGCATAAAATAAGATTATTGTTATCAAGATACTAAATAGAGATAGAAATCAGAAAGGGAAATAGAGTACTACTATGAATGTTATATAACATTCATAGTAGTTATATGAATGGAACCAACTCCCCCCGGAGATTAGAACTGCCCCTACTCTTCCTGCCTTCCGTAAACTTCTTAAAACCCACCTTTGCCGTCAGGCATGGGGGAATTGAAACATCTCCCCCTGGGCACGTTTAATTTATATATGGTATGCTTGTGTGTGTGTCTGTTAGTATATGGGGTTTTTTAAATCTTTAAAATTTTAAATTGTTTGATTACTTATGATTTGTTTCTACATGTTGTGAGCCGCCCCGAGTCTTCGGAGAGGGGCGGCATACAAATCCAAGTAATAAATAACTAAATAAAACATCAAAATCAGTAGATAGATGAAAGAAGTTGAACTATGATATATAATCATCTTTCAACTTCTTTCATCTATCCACTGATTTCTTATATAAAGATGTACAATGTTATTAGAATCATGAACATGATTGATGTAATGTTATCAAAATTATCAATTTTATTATTATTTGGTATCAAAATTAATACCCAGAAGCCACACTGTTCATGTATTCCATACATATACTATTCAACGGCACCACCGTTAACAACCTTTGCAGCATCCCCATGAGCATGTGATCAAAATTCAGGTGCTTGGCAACTGGCTCATATTTAAAACTTGCTGTGTCCCAAGAGCAGAGATTTCCAGAGTTAACACAGGAGCCCATATTCCCTTCAGATTATGCGATAATTAGTGATAATCTATATCCATAGCATCACATTATTGCACTTATTGTCAAGTCATGATTATATACAAAAAAGCCATCCATCATTAATGGGCAATACTGCTTTTGTCAGACTGATCTCTTTGACATACTTGCAGATACTATAAATTCAATATGAAATATGCAGAAAATCTAAAAAATTAGAAAGATAATCTCAGGAGATACCATTATACTCATTCTTTTGATAATGGAAATTATTGCCACTACAGATTTATAAAATAAACGTTCACTGGTTGGGCTCATAAAATGTGCCAAGCCATGAACTATGAATTACAAGCAACGCAGCTGGGCTTACACAGCATGCTAAATCAAAGTCACCAAATCACATTATGCCTTCACATATTGGGTGAAACACCATTGCAAATATTTTAGTCAAACATAACATGTTGACATAAAAGAGGTTAGAACCGTAGCCACAGTCAAAAGTACTGGGTTCATTCCACGTGTATTATTTCAGTTTGGCTTACCCTGAAGTTCATCTTACTTAATCTTGTTCACCAGTTGTGCCTTTTTTGAAGTCCTTTAGATGGTCAATTATGCCCTGGTCATCACACAACTATACAATTGCAATGTGCTACTCTTGAAAATCATCTGGAAAGTACAGCTGGTACAAAATGCAGTGGCTTGAGCGGTAAGGGACACTTCATATTAAGTCCACATGTCACACCTGCTATAGTATGTAAGCCCCAATGGTTGTCAGTAGGCTTTCTGGTGCACCTCAAGTTGCTGATTATCAGCTAGCCTTTCCTGATTCAGGATCTAGTTATCTGAGGGACAATTGTCACCAATTGCTTCTGCCCACCCTTAGAGAGTGGGTGCACTCCACATCCCTTCTGCCATCTGATGGACTGAAGTGGGCCATCATTGTTGCTGTCCCTCTGGAAGAAGCATTCCCCACTCCCCTACCCCGATATAAGGATGGTTTAGCAATAGCACCGAAGACTTATGTACTGCGGCCCTCTCTAAGCAGTTTACAGAGTCAACATTTTGCCCTCCAACAATCTGGGTCTGGATTTTACTGACCTTAAAAGGATGGAAGGCTGAGTCAACCCCGAGCTGGTGAGAATCGAACTCCTGGCAGTGAACAATGATTTAGCCTGCAGTACTGCATTTAACCAGAGCATCAACACGGCATTGTATCGTCACATTACATAAATGCTTAAGGCTTGCCTGTGTTCCAGGCTTGAGGTTAATGTATTTGCAGGGTCTCCAAGGTACAGTATGTGTGCTGTGTGGTTTATTGTTCTGGTTGTTTTAGTCCATACTACCTTTTGATGTGTGTTTAATTGCTTTTACTGTTTCCTGGGTTTTTTAAGCTGCCCCAGTGTCTAATGGGGTTCACAATTACAACAAATAGATTAGATTAAAATTATGTGTAAATTCAGGCATTATAATTTGTGAATTCTAATGTGTTTTGTGTAAGAATCAGGCCTCTGTGATGTATTCCAAAAATGAGTTTGACAGAAACAAGACCCTTTTTTTTTTGTACAATACAGTGGTACCTCTACTTACGAATTTAATTCGTTCCATGACCAGGTTCTTAAGTAGAAAAGTTTGTAAGAAGAAGCAATTTTTCCCATAGGAATCAATGTAAAAGCACATAATGTGTGCGATTGGGGAAACCACAGGGAGGGTGGAGGCACTGTTTCTTCCCAGGAGATTCCTAGAGAGGTCCCAGGGGGGCTTCTCCCCACCTTTTCCAGCCCTGATTCCTCCCAGGAGATTCCTAGAGAGGCCCCACAGAGGCTTCTCCCTGCCTTTTCCGGTTACAGTTTCGGAGGTTCAGGTTTGTAAGTGGAAAATGATTCTTGAGAAGAGGCAAAAAAAATCTTGAACACCCGGTTCTTATCTAGAAAAGTTCATAAGTAGAGGCGTTCTTAGGTAGAGGTACCACTGTATTTGAATTCAACCGTGATTTGCACCAGGTTTGTGGTGGAAAAAATAACTATATTTTCTTCATCAGAATACTGTGGCCCTTTTAATCATGTGCCCTGCACTGCAGTTGTTCCTAATGTGCTAAATACTAAGTTGCAATGACTCCCACACACATCTTTTTTATTACTCCCAGATATTTGGGAGAAGCCCCCAATATTCTTGCAAATAATGCTGAAGGTTTATGCTTTGACAATGTCAGATTCCTGTTTAATGTCTATTAGCTAAAAGTATCTTAAAAACTAAAGTCAGGAAGGCTGGTGAATGCCAATTAAGTTGTCCATTGGCACACTGCCTTCCTTTATCTATAAAGGGCAGATTACAGTTTCAAGGCAAATATTAGAAGAGATTAATCTTCATTTCTGCAGGACTGATTTTTGTTTTGACAAAATAGCTTTGCTAATGCTTAAAATCTCCTCTTTGACAGAATCTAGCCACCCTTCTTGCATTGACTGGGCACATTGTTCCCACAACTCCCAGATCATCATTCTCATCATTCCTATCACCCATTTCCTCCCATGTTGACTGTATGACTGTAACTTGTTGCTTATATCCTAAGATTTTTTATTAATATTGCTTCTTCATTGCTTATTTGACCCCTATGACAATCACTAAGTGTCGTACCACATGATTCTTGACAAATGTATATTTTATTTTATGTACTCAGAGAGCATATGCACCAAGACAAATTCCTTGTGTGTCCAATCACACTTGGCCAATAAAATTCTATTCTATTCTATTCTATTCTATTCTATGAAGATATGGGAGTTGATCTTTAAAAATGATCTTGAACTGCAGAGATCAGTCAAGATATTACCAAGGCAGGGAGATAAATTACAATTTGGTGCAATAGATAAATTACTGTTAAAATAACAGATAGGGACCGAAATGTTGGCAGTCAATCAATGGAATTACTATTGTACAAAACGAGTACCGTATTTTAAGGGACAGTTTTTGGACCGCTGCCTAATGGAATCACATTTTACAAGCTGATGTTGGCAAAGCATTCAGCAGAATCCACTTCCAAATATACGGCATATCTATGCATATATTAAGGATTTAGGAGTCAAAAACATTGAGTTAAAACATAAACACGTGAGGCTAAATATGGAAAATTATGTTTCTATAGCCCCTTAGCTTCTCAAATTAATTTTTAAAAATTATTACTCCAGATTGGCTACTCTAGTGAGAATTCTTAACAAATGTGGCATTTTTGCATCCAGCTATCTGGAACATCTGCTTCATGTGTGGTACTCATGTGTTGTCCTGCCAATCAGGTAAAAAAATATTAAAACTGGTAATGGAATTGATTTCAGAAGAGCCTGAACGCAACAAAAAATGCAACTTGCCAAGAATATTACACAAACAACATTCTTAGTGCCAATTTGTCTGAGCTGTACAAATGCCTGTTAGCTAATCTTCTTTTTCAAAACCTTTAAAAGCTTTTCCACATTTATTGAAATATTTATTTCTCTGTGGGTTGCCAATAATTTGAAGAGGGTGGAGCTTATATGCTTTTAACGAAGACATGACTAGATAATTATATTTGAGAGTTCATCCGCCATTGATGAATAGTACCATGGTAGTGATCCGGATGACCTCCACCCTATTGGCCTTTTCCGACAGGCCTGTGGCCATTGATCCTATGGTGGTAACCAGCGAGATCCGTCCATGAATGGTATGCAGGGGTTTAAATATATTGTAAATTGTTTTTAAAGGTTTTAGTACTATTATTTATGATTTTATATTTTCACCGCCTAGAGTCCTTAGGGAGTTGGGCGACATAGAAATTGAATGAATGAATGAATAAATAAATTGATATTTGTCAACTTTTTGAAATAAAAAAGAGGCATTAAGCGAAGGTTTTGCCAAATATTCAAATGACTCCTCTTCCTTGCCTTTAACTGTGGCTTGATTTGTGGCTTGATCTAATTTATCCCTCCAACAATCTGCACCTGTTAATTGCTGAAGATCCGGCTTCTATCAAAGGCCCAGTCACTAGTTTAAAAAAAATAATCCACAGACAAACAGTCATTCATCCACCCAATCAAATTGCCTTTATAGTGGGTCTAACAGCACACAAGTCATGCTAGCTGATTTAAAATTTATCCTGAAAATGTATAGCATGTATAAGACCTTCAGTTAATACCAGTTAAGGCTTCATAACATAAGCAATTACAGTATTCTTCACTGACTAGGAAGGGAGCAGGGGGAAAGATAATTTGTCCTGAAATTTGGTGCATGCTAGCTGTCTTTCAGAGCTAAATCTAACTCCATAGAAATTAGTTACTGAACCAATTAACCACTTCTGGGCATTTCGATAAACAGATTAACTTCCCATTGAGATTTTGGAAAAAATATCCATCTGGAAACACGGAGGCTGATTGGAAAAATGGTTCAATGATGAAGCAGAACCACCAAGCACATGGTTCCAGTGCAGCCGATCACATGGAGTTGAAAGCAAGAGGTTTTTATATCTTCTCTTGGGCTTTGCACTTGAACTTCCTGTTTTTGTGCAAGAACATGTATTCTATTGGCTGTTGCGGTGGAGGCGTAGTAACACGTGGACACAGTGGGTAAAAGGGGTCACCTTTAGTAAGAATTTCAATCAATTAATTAATTGAGCAATTAAATGATCTGCGGAGGTGCAAAAGACTAGAAACGTTTCTAAGCAACTTTTGGGTGAAAGCTCCTTGACCGGGCAAAGGGGAGTGGGTACCTTATCCATGCCCCCATCCCTGGGCCATGCCACTTGGTGTGTGGGATGGCTCACCCCCAGCCTCTGGGTAGCCCTGGCCAGAAAGCCCCAAGTGTGGTCCCCCTCCTCCATCCAGGCCGGCCTAGCCCTGTAGTGAGGCGAAGGGCCGTCCATCACCCCCCAAGGGGTGCCCTAAAGGAGATCATACAGTTGCTGCTTATGCCTCTTTTTGCCCCTTCCGACACCAAGTGACCACAGGGGGTGTTGTTAATATTAGTTGGAAGAACGTCCCCCTAACCACCCTTCCCCAGCGCAGTGTGGAGTAGGTGAAAAAAGGCCGTGGCGAAGCCAATTTGCCTTGACTGCAAAAAATTCCTACTCAGCCCCAAAAAGTGACCCAACATATGCACACTGAAACATGGAGCGGGAGGGCGGGTGTCTTCAGCTGGTCCCGGCTTCAAAAAGGGGCGCCGCGGGGAGGAGGCCTCCTAAATACCCTCCTCCTCTGGCCCATCCACAAGACAACCGGTGCCTGTGCGCCCCATGACATCATGTGGGTAGTCTCACTCCCTCACGTGAGACTGCCCACTCTGCCCATCAACATGGTGCCCTCCTTGCTCCCCTGTCCCCACCGCAAATGCCGCCGGCCAAGTAAGCAGCCAACGGTCCCTTGTCAGGCTGCCATGGAGCCATGTAAAATCCTAGGAGTTTGTCTGAGCTAAGTTTGGTTGACGTGTGGCTAATGCAATGAAGGTGCTTGTTGGGCAATTCCTATTGTGGTTGAGGGCTAATCCCACCTTTGTTCGGACTTTTGCTGCAGGGAGTTTTTGCCTATGAATAGAGCTACCTACATCTCAATAAGCTCTTTATCTGATAAGTGCTGACATCTGCTGAAGGTTATTAAGAAAGATGGGGGGCTGCTTTCTCCCTCTAAAAAAACCATGTTTTTCAATTTCTCATTGAAGGGAATACCTGTATAATATTCTGCCTTTTTAATAGTTCTCAAAATATTTCATTCTTCTAGTCAAGGAGTAGGGTGGGTGCTAGTTTTCTACAGCAATGTTTCCCAACCTTGGCAACTTGAAGATATCTGGACTTCAACTCCCAGAATTCCCGAGCCAGCATTCGCTGGCTGGGGAATTCTGGAAGTTGAAGTCCATATATCTTCAAGTTGCCAAGGTTGGGAAGCACTGTTCTACAGACCTATTATATTGCAGCAGCACACCCAATACTCTCAGACTCCATTATGTTTTTTTGAGGGAGAAAATGATGTTCGTGTTTCATGAGAGAAACCTTTTCCAAGCTTACCACAAAGAAGGTTGTATTTCATTTTGTTAGAATTGGGATATTTTGAGACAATTCTATTTATCTCAAAATGCTTCATTCTCAAGCAATTAAAGCCTAAGCAGAGACTAAATTTTTTCAGAACTGGAATTCTCTTTTCTTTGGGGCAATGTAAATACCAAAACTCAATTGCAGCTCTTCTTTGTGTTGCTATTACAATCGCCCATTGGGTGAGTCATTGTCTGTAAAGGTTTAAGGTAAAATCCTAAACTAATGATACAGGATTTGGAAGAAACATTCCAAGTTCCACCATCACTCCATTCCTGAAATGAACTAGGATTATTTTCTGGGTTAGAGATGATAACATTAATCTACCACTACCAGTGATCCTACTTTCTCCACCAGAATCTTTTTGAAACCACATAATTCAGTAGAACTTTGGAGAAACCGTTATCTGAGTTATAGTCCCCGTCATGCACAAATAGAGAAGTATTGTGATGAAAAAAAACCACACCTTTGTTCTAATTTTTTTGGGAGGGGGGATAAAAAATATATAACTTGATCATTACGTAGGGGCAAGGTTAACAGCATACTTGCCATAGGATAAGTCCTTATCTGTATTAATGGAAATATTGATCTCCTAGTACCGTGGTACCAGGGGTGGGCTACTGCCCGGATGGGGGGTGGAACGCAGTGGGGTAGCGAAAATGGAGCTCCACCCACAAGCACCCAATTTGCACTGAAAGATGTTGAAAGAAAATGCATAAGCCATGCCCACAGTGTGGTGGTAAAAATTTTGGTAGCCCTTCACTGCCTAGTACCCAACTTTTGTGGCTTGGGACCCCAGAGGTGGAGCCTGGGTGCTGGCCCATGACCCCGGGGTTGGGGGCCCCTGTTCTAGTACACTTGCATTCAGCCCTCTTACCCAAGGATGATATTCCCATGTCCAAATAAAAAAAAAATTCCACACTTGCAAAGTATCTGGCTTTTCTTGTAGCCACAATTGAAATGGATGAGAAGATGACCAGTCAATATCTAGAAAGGTGAGTTATCCAATAGCAGAGCTACCAAAGCAATTAAAGCTCTGTACTGTTTTCTAAAGGTTCCTTCTCCTCCCCACTGTTGACGCAGTCCTCAGTTTATAATCATTTGTTTAATGACCATTGAAAGTTAAGGTGGTCCTGAAATAAGTAACTTGCTGTCCATCCTTGTCCTTACAACTTCACATAATCAAAATGTAGGCACTTGACAACCAGTATGCATTTACAATGGTTGCAGCATCCCGGGGTCACATAAATTACTATTTGTGATCTTCCCAGCCGGCTTCCAACAAGGAAAATGAAGGGGAGTGATGTTGCTTTAATATTGTTACAGCAAGGAATGACTTAAAATTCTCTCAGTTCTGGGTTGCGGATGTGATGGAGGCAACATCATAGAGAATACTGTACATAGAAAAAAAAGCATGCAGTAATAAATTTATTTATTTATTTATTTGTTGGGTTTGTATGCCGCCCCTCTCCGCAGACTCGGGGTGGCTAACAACAATGATAAAAACAGCATGTAGAAATCCAATTAATAAAACAACTAAAAACCCTTATAATAAAACCAAACATACACACAAACATACCATGCATAACTTGTAATGGCCTAGGGGGAAGGAATATCTTAACTCCCCCATTCCTGGCGGCATAAATGAGTCTTGAGTAGTTTACGAAAGACAGGGAGGGTGGGGCAGTTCTGATCTCCGGGGGGAGTTGGTTCCAGAGGGCCGGGGCAGCAACAGAGTAGGCTCTTCCCCTGGGGCCCGCCAAACCACATTGTTTAGTCGACGGGAACCGGAGAAGGCCAACTCTGTGGGACCTTATCGGTTGCTGGGATAAAAGAAGCACATGGAAGATTAAAAGGAGCGATGTTGGCAACTTACACTGAACCTAAAAACAACCTTATCAGAGAATAATTGAGAGGTTTAAAATATACATTGTTGTTTTGGAATAAATATGTGGTATCCGTCAATTTCAAGAAGTTGCTAAATTTAGGTGTGCTTTGTGCAAATGATTATGGGGGGAAATTGCTTACAATTTTGCTTAATAATGCACGCAATAAGTTTTTCCCAACAGTGCCTGCTAGATATTTTCCTCACTACAGTGTACTGGTACATCTTTTTTCAATCTCCACTACATGACAACTTTGATCAGATTCCAGATTTCATATCTTGGTTTGAAAAAGTGAAATTATGTAAGTGTTTTCAAAGCAGATGAACCTTCCCCTATTGTATCCTTCTTTTGGGAGAGGTTTGTTATGAGTCCTCTAAACCTGAGCAGGATTGTATAACATCTCTAAAAAAACAGAGGCAGTGCAGCCCTCTGCCCATAGCTGGAAGATAATGTGAAGATAATGTGTCCACTTGCAATTGCATAAACCCTCCCTGTATGACTCTGAGTCACGATCCTACTCAGGCAAAAGGCTGCTGAAAGGAACCTCAAGCAGAAGAGGATTCTGTTGCAGATTATCCCCTTGATGATGAATAACTCTTTCTCCACCAAGAACTCTTCCTCTTTTGGGACAGTTCCCCCCACCATGGACTCTATCTTGACATCTTCTTACTTTCCAGTAAGGGGGATCTCCGAAGCCGAAGGAGGACAGAAGAACCAGCCAGTAGCCAAAATGGTACCAATCGCTGTCTTGTGTGTACTCTGCCTTACGGTGATCTTTGGAGTATATTTTTTAGGTTGCAATTTGCTGATCAAGTCTGAGAGCATAATCAACATGCTGAGGAAGGACAGGAGACTCTCCAAGGAATCAGAAGTGGTGGTCATTGAGACTTAAATCTCAGAGCAAATGAGATATTCCAACAGTTCTTGGAAATTCAGAGATGGCTTTAAAGAGTTACCTGCTTCAATCTTAACCACAGTGCTTTACTGTTGCTAGCAAAAGAGTTCACTGCATAGAAGCAGATATAAGGTGGGAACGAATTCCAGATGTTTAGTGTTTGTGCGCTTTTGGCATTATCTGGATTTTATTGTATATTGTTCATGATTGTTGTTAGCCGCCCCGAGTTTTCGGAGAGGGGCGGCATATAAATCCAATAAAACTTGAAACTTGAAACGTGTATTCTTTGTAATGGTTGTTTTTGTGGTTCCCTGCATGCTACTAAGATGTCAAAGCTTCTTTGCTTATTTTGCCACATTCGGAAATGCTAAAGAGGCAATTGAGTATTCTAGGAATGCATCATGAATTATGGGTTGGGGCTTTTAGATGGTCTATCAACAATGGTTCATATCAAAATGTATATATGATGTAGAGCTTGGATTTCTTTGCTGCAATTGAGACCGTGAGATGAAGTTCAGGAGAAGACGAGAAGAAAATCTACATAAAGACATGTGTGAAATTGGTTGATCTCTGCCAAGCATATCAAGATTACTCCCATTTTTATCCTAACAGATAGCACATTTGGTCATTTCTCTGGCAACAGAGCCACAGATATTGTAAGTTTTATCCCTATGAAATTTTGTATAAACCTAGTAAAGATTTACAGCTTGTGTCCCCTGCCCTTTTCTGAACCTATTAAACGCATGCAACCATATTTTACCTCTTTGTTCTGTTCAAATTAAAATGAGGCTAAGCGTAGTGAATATTTCATTTCTACCAACTCCACGGTAAGTACAGTACATGGGGAAAAGAATGTTGATTGGAAGTGGTGGAGGGCTGGGGCTGTAATTGTTTTACTTACCCTTTATTCCTTATTTTTGGAAAGAGTTCAGACATTAATTTGTACCTTTCATAAGAATCTTCTTAAAGGAGCACAATTCTTTTCAATGTGTTAACGTTGTCTTAAAAAGGGGGATGAGTCTCATTCCATGATCAGAAGTTTGGGGGCTTTTAGGAGCTAGGTAAGTTATCCTCTCAAATCAAAGTCTAAGATAGTTGGCTGGTTTTCATTAGTGGGAGCTCATGATGAAAGAGTGATCCCTGCCAAGTGAAACTCACCCTTTGCTTTTAATATGTGACTAGATAACTATATAGACCATTGGGTCATCCTTTACAAGATATCTAAACAAACAGAATGGCCGCTGGCAGGCAAAAAAAACAGAAATGCTAAAGAGGTAGCAAGTTCCTGCTGATTTCCCCATTGATCTTGATTCTGGGAAGGGAGCATCAGAAATCACAAACGTGCACACACAGCTAACCACTGCAGGAGATCATAACTTTGTAAACACCACTGATGTTACAATCCTTGAAATTTTAATTACCTAGGGGAAACGAATCCCAGATTTTGTATGCATTCTTTAAGTTAGCAGATTTGAAGTACGTTGATTCCAAAATGTTGGGTATAATGCACTGTTTGGGCTAACTGAAGATGGCAAACCACAAAAGAATTTTTGGAGGCAAAGCCTTGAAAAGAAGGTGCATTGTTCTGCACCCCAATGCAGGCCTACTACCTTGTTTGCTCACTGCAAATAAAAGCAGATATTAGAAAAATTAAAAGCACCTAATTTCAGTCGTGTTCACATAATGGATCAGGGCAGAGCATTTGTCTGCAGAAGGCCAATTTTTGGGGATGATGGTACTTTTGCATATATAGACTATATAGACCAGTGGTCCCCAAACTACGGCCCAGGGGCCGGATGCGGCCCACTGAGGCAATTTATCCGGCCCGCGGCAGCACACGAGATTTTACATGGAGCCGGGCATTGGAGTTGGGGGCGGGGAGCGACGAAAGTGCAAGGCCGGTTAAAGTTTTTCTTTTTTTGAGTGGCAAAGGTTTTTCTTATTCTGAATGTTGCACGTGCGTACGCACCCCTTGTGGGCTGGCAGGGGGATGGGGCCGGAGAGACCACAACCGAGAGGCTCGACACCCGCCCATTCGCAGCTCCCTTTCCTTATTGCACTTTCTATGGCTGCCTGGCGGGGCAGTGGCAGATCCCGCTCGAGGAACTCGCGGAGACTGCTGCCGGCTTGGCTGGAGGCGATGGTGGTGGGTGAAAGAAAGAGCCGTGCCCGCGCCCGCCCGCCTGCAGGGTTTTTTTTATAGTCCGGCCCTCCAACAGTCTGAGGGACAGTGAACTGGCCCCCTGTGTAAAAAGTTTGGGGACCCCTGATATAGACCATTGGGTCATCCTTTATAAGATATCTAAACAAACATGAGTTTTTTAAAAAACCAGATGCTTCATTGAAATTCAAAGTTAGACACACTGATGGGTGGGTGGATGGGGGCTGCACTGTATCCTAAACCAGTCCCCCCCCCCCCCCCCCCCAAAAATGGTCCTGATTTCTAACAGACTCATTGAGAAGACATGGTTCATTCACAGAAATATCTATTACAAAATGGTCTGGATAAAAGGAAAGAGATTTTCAGCATCCTACTTTTCCAGAGACAAGAACAAAAATAATCACAATGAGAGCCTTCTGGAAAGCTCAGAGGAAAATTTTGATTTTTGACCTATTTCTTCAAGTCAAGGCCGATCTTACAGACGCCTACCCAAACTGCAAAGATGTCCAGGCAACCTCTCTAATGCCATATCCTCAAGATTCATTACTTTTGTGGGCTTCATTTGGGCGGGCTTCAAAAATTTTAGTAGGGGGTTCTTTGTCCAGTTGCTTGGGTGGGCGTGGCCATGGTGGGTGTGGCCTAGTTGGCCTTTTGCACCACGATAGGGAGGGTCCGTTTTTACCATCCCTGGGCTCTGGAGGCTTTCCTTGAGCCTCCAGGATGGCGAAAACATTCTCCCCAGGCTTGGAGGCCGTGAACGGGCCAAATGTCAAGTAGGCTTGTTTCTCTCCGAGCCTCTGCGCATACCCTGCATTTACCTGCATCCAAAATGGGCCGTGTGAGGACTCCTGGGAGGGGCGGGGTGAGCAGGGCCAGGCAGGAGTGGGATTTGTGGGTTCTCAGAACTGCCCAGAATCTTAGCTAGAGGTTCTCCCGAACGCCTGCGAACCCCCAGCAGGCCACTCTTGACCTCACTTGTAAATTGCAAAGCAAATGCTCCTTAGAGGGAAAATATGTATATTTTCTGCACTCTTTTGACCCAGCATTAATGCATTTCTAAAAAAGGTGCAATGGTATGTTTTTACAGCAAAGAATGAGAAAAACTTAAGAGTGCCTGCTGTGTTGATTGTGAAGACTTAAGGCACCACCTGCTGGCAAATGTGCAGGTAACTACACAGCTGGGGGTTTTTTGGCCAGGATACTCCTGTGTACTAAAACAATTTCCTTTTTCTAGTGGACTATGAGCAGTTGAAAAAAAATGATTGCTTTGTTTTACTGGCCATTTTGATAGGACAGTTTTCCAGTCCAGCCTTTCCCCATAAGGATTAAAGCAAAAGCCACTTAAACAAATGACAGAATGGGCTGGGATATGCAGAGGGCTGCTCTGCACTTCCCTACTTGCCACTTTGTGTTGAACAGGGGAGGAATAAATGCTGTCACCCTCAATCCACACTCACACTGTTGGGAAGATGTCCTCCACCTGGGCTTTTTTAGTCTATATCAAAAGTAGTGTCCTGCCTCTTCAGCTAGCAGGAACAGAAAGCTCTGAGCACTTCGTTCTGTTGTTTTAGACCAGGAGTAAGCAAAGTTGGCTCTTCTATGACTTGTGGACTCCAACTCCCAGAATTCCTGAGCCAATCATGCTAGCTCAAAAATTCTGGGAGTTGAAGTCCACATGTCATAGAAGAGCCTACTTTGCCTACCCTGTTTTAGACAAATATGTGCCTAATTGATTAATATGTGCCTACTTCTTTAAAAAGCTCTCAACCACCATAGCAGAATCTCTTAGCATAATCTATGAAATATTCTTCGGAACCAGGTCTCCTAAATCATGCTCACTAGCCATGGTCATCCCTATCTTCAAAAAGGTTGAGCCCAACCTAGTTGAAAGTTACAGACCAATCTCTTTGAGTTGCATAACCTGCAAAGTCATGGAATCATATATAAACCCTCCACTTAGAGACAAACAACCTACTCTCTAACAAGCAAAGTGGCCTCAGAAAAAAATTGTCCTGCAATCTGCAACTCTTAACACTGCAAAATCATATGGACTTCGCAACTCAACCAGGGTAAAACAATAGACACAATTTATATAGACTTTTGTAAAGCCTTTGATTTAGTGGTATACAAACTACTTCTAAAACTAAAATTTTAGGGCATTTCCGATTCCCTGTATAAATGGATAGCTGCATTCCTATCAAACAGGCAACAAGTAGTCAAAACACCCGATCAAACACTGCACTTGTTGACAGTGGAGTCCCCCAAGGAAGCATTCCAGGACCCACACTCTTTATACCTGTAATAGGTATTTTTCAGAAATATATAAGGACTTGCAAAAATTACCTATGAAAATATGCCTGTCTGTGAGATTCCATACCAGAGAAGTTTGAACCTGCCTAAGTAAGAGCTGTAAAATAAGATCATTTTATAAAATTTACAAAATGCATGATTGTTGTTTTAAAAATTGTTTTTAATATATATTAGCATTTTCAGAATTTCAAAATAGGTAATCAAAGTAAATGTGATTTAAGAAAGTTCAGAAACCTTAGAATCTAGGCATTTAGGAATATTATGGTGTGTTTTAAATTTACACATTACATTAAATCACAATGCACTACTGTACATTTGTTTTCAAATTTAGACTTGATAGCCTCATGAAATGTTTCAGAGATGCTGCCACGACATCACCTTGATTAAAACAGGATGGAATCAAATTTAATAAAATCCCGATTCCCATCTGCAGTTCAGAAAATGTGGCCAATAAATACAGAAACAATAAAAACTAACTTTTTTTATGGAAGTCTTTTATTTATTTTTTACATATTCCACTTTCAAAACGCCTACTTTATACCTCATAATTCACTGGCAGCTGAAACATGTTTTGGTTTATAGAATAGAATAGAATAGAGTAGAGTAGAATAGAATTTTATTGCCCAAGTGTGATTGGACACACAAGGAATTTGTCTTTGGTGCATATGCTCTCAGCGTACAAAAAAGAAAAAGGTACATTTGTCAAGAATCATGTGGTACAACACTTAATGATTGTCATAGGGGTCAAATAAGCAATGAAGAAACAATCAATATTAATAAAAAAATTTAAATAATTGATAGCTCATGGTAAAACCTCTGTACAGCCTGGGAAAGTGTGACTCATCCCTCCTTCCTCCCCAATTCCGCAGAACTATCCTCCCAGGTTGAATTGGGATGCTGCTCCGACGCAGTCGGTCCAAGAAAATATTATACATAATAAGGACATCCTATCTGTCCCAAAGGGGAGAACTCGATTTAATTCAGCTGTTTCTGCTTTGGTACGAAACGTACGGGAAGAACCATTGCAAACCACGAGGCTCCGGTATTTTAACTACTGTATATGAGAAAGGGGGGGGGGGGGCGCAGAGTTGGGAAGAGAGGAAGTTCCTCTGCACATGCTCAGAGGCATGCCTTCTTCCCCGCTTTTTTTTCCCGAAGGAGAAAAAGAGAAAAAAAAGAGGCTCGGCTTCAGGTTGGCTGAGACCCTCCGCTCGCGCATCCCCGGACTTGGCGGGGAAGGTTTCTCCTTGCTGGCCCGCTTCGCCCCCCTCCTCTTCGTCTTCCTCCAATCGCGAGCGCCGTTATTGCTGGGTGGGCTGTTACATGGTAACCACCTTCCCCCAATAATCTAGGCCTGTATAAGGCAGTTTTTAAAGTTTTGATTTCAAGCAACACCCCCCCCCCCCCCCCCCCCCCCCCCCCCCCCCCCAGTTTTTTCCTGATGCAGCATCTTGAGCTATCCAGGGCAGACTTAGTACTGTATCCAAATATGCAGCCGCGGTTGTTCATCACAATACATATAGCCATACCTTACAACTACTGTATGTCTATTACTATAAGCTTTTGTTTTGTTTTGTTTAAATCTGGTGTGTCACAAGCCAAGAACTATCCTTGGTCTTTGAGAGGTATGCAGGAGGTGGTATTATTAGCAAGATCTGCAGTTCTAAGAAATATGATTTACTTTAATGGAAATTACTTTAAAATTATTTAAATGGAATAGTTTGTATGATTGCCTTTATTTAATTTTATCCCATTTCTGTTTTATTAAAAATAGTAAGACTGTCAATTTTGAAGATTTCCTGGAACTTGCATTTTTATGTACGGTATATACTTTTTATCTACCGTAGTTTCCTTCTGTTGGAAGAAATATCCAGGTCCAGTTCCAAGCTGGGAAAAAAGCACTGATGTCAAAATGGAAGCTGACTGGAGAATGGAATGGGATACGGATAGGACAGGATAGGATAGAATATAATTCTATTATTTACTAAGTCTGCACTATTCTTACAATTAGTTTTTTCTCATCATTCCCATCTCCTCCCAATTTATGACTGTATTACTTTAACTTGTTGCTTATATCTTTAAGATTTTTATTAATATTGTTTCCTGATTGCGTATTTGACCCCTATGACTATCATTAGGTGTTGTACCTCATGATTCTTGACAAATGTATATTTTCTTTTATGTATACTGAGAGCATATGCACCAAAGACAAATTTCTTGTGTGTCCAATTACATTTGGCCAATAAAATAATTCTATTTTATTCTATTCTGTATTGGTCAAGTGTGATTGGACACATAATGAATTTATTTTGGAGCATATGCTCTCAGTGTACATAAAAGAAAACTTCCTCAAGAATCATAAGGTACAACACAATGATAGTCCAGGTAAAAATAAGCAATCAAATCATTAGGAACCAGTTAATGTAAATTGTAAGGATACAAGCAAAAAAGTTATAGTCATACAGTTATTTGTGGGAGGAGATGGGTAATGGGAACAATGAGAAGATTAATAGTAGTGCAGGCTTAGTAAATAGTTTGACAGTGTGAGGGAATTATTTATTATTTATTTATTTAATTAGATTTGTATGCCCCCCCTCTCCGAAGACTTTGTTTAGCAGAGTGATGGTGTTCAGGGGGAAAAACTATTCTTATGTCTAGTTGTTCTGGTGTGCAATGCTCCTCTATCTATAATGTCATTTTTAGGGTAGGAGCTGAAACAATTTATATCCAGGATGTGAGGGGTCTGTAAATATTTTCACAGCCCTCTTTTTGACTTGTGCAGTATACAGCTCCAACGTGCATGTGTGTGCCGGCAAACTGATTTTTGGCTCACACAGAGGCTCTGGGAGGGCATTTTTGGCTTCCAGAAAGCCTCCAGGAGGATGGGAGAGGGCGTTTTTACCTTCCCCCAGCTCCAAGGAAAACTTTGGAGCCTGGGGAAGGTGAAACACGAGCCTACTGGGACCATCTGAAGTTGGGAAAGAGGCCATTTCCAGCGTCCAGGGGGTCTCTGGGGGCCCAGGAAAAACTGTTTTCGCCCTCCCCAGGCATTGGATTAAGGGTGTGGGCACTCAGGCATGTGTCTTATGTGCCCATGTTCTTTCGGCATCTGAGGAAAAAAAAGGTTCACCATCACTGGCCTAGAGACTGTTTCCTGGCTGCCACAAGAGGGAGACTGGATAGGCTTCTCAAAGGACATACAAAGGCAACAGGATTGTTGAGCACCTCCTTGGCCAAAGAGGACAGGCTGTGTGACATTTTGTTCATCATTTTAATTTTTTATATTATTGTGATGCTTAATTTGATTTGATTCTCGTGTTAATAATAATTATTGTAATTAAAGTCTATACCTCCCTCCAAACCGTGTTGATGTGCTGGGCCAGGTCGGGCTGGTCACTTGGCAAAGGGATAGAAGGGCCCAACTGCCAGCAATCTTTTGGGAAAGGAGCACTACATATCTATGAAAAAAAATACTTTGGGAGATTCCTTATCAGAGAAATCTATCTGCTTAAAATCAGTTCAGCGTGATCATTTTGTGATATTTACAAGATGAATCTGTGATTTTAAAAAACAAATTTCTAGTATCTTTTAACTTTTTCAGAAGTTCAAAATAGCTAATCAAACCAAATGAGATTTAAGAAAGTTCAGAAACCTGAGAACTAAGTCAAGGCATTAAGGAAGAATATGGTATGCTTTAAATTTATACATTGCAGTAAATCATAATACACTACATTTGTTTTCAAGTTTAAACTGATAATGTATTAAGTTCATAGTTCAAACATCATCTTTGCTGGCTTGGTAACTAGATTGTTTGGAGGTTTTTTTCTTTAAAAAAAACCAACACATTTACTAGGGATTAGACTTCACACGATCTTCCTCATTGCCAAATGAATGTATACTGCTCAAAAAAATTAAGGGAACACTCAAAATAACACATCCTAAATCTGAATGAATGAAATATTCTCATCGAATACTTTGTTCTGTACAAAGTTGAATGTGTACAACAACATGTGAAATTGATTGTCAGTCAGTGTTGCTTCCTAAGTGGACAGTTTGATTTCACAGAAGTTTGATTTACTTGGAATTATATTGTGTTGTTTAAGTGTTCCCTTTATTTTTTTGAGCAGTGTATTTTCCTCATATGTGCTACTCCTGCAGCCTATTTTTACTATACCTGGAAAAGTTTAGGTAGTATTTCTAACACCACACATATTATTGTAAGATAGTTTTAGGGAAATATTGGGTAAATTCTCTGATGGTATTTCCCCTTATCCGGCATTTCCAATTGACAATCACTCTCCTGAATATTATAGCAGGGCAGGTTGGGGTCCAATTGATTTAGCCTTTATGTTTTATTATTTACTGCATGCTGCTTCTGATGGGACCCTCTCAGGAGGCTGCTCTATCAGAAGACTGATAGCCTTATGAATTTTTTCAGAGATGCTGCAGTGTCATCTTTGGGATTATAACAGGATGGAATCAAAAAAATTAATAAAATTCCAATTCCCATCTGTTGTTCAGATAATGGTAGCAAAGAAATGCAGAAAAATCAAACTACGTTTTTGCAACCCAGGTATTGGAAGTCTTATTTATTTATTTATTTATCACACATTCCACTTTCACAAAACCTATTTTATACTTCATAATTCACTAGCAGCTGAAACATGTTCGGTTTAAACAATTGATAAGTAATAGTAAAGCGTCTGTACAGCCTTGAAAAGTGTGACACACTTCATTCTTGGGGATTGAAATTAGGAGAAAGTCTAGCGCTAGAGCAGGGTGTCCAGGGGGAAAGCATTTTGAAATTCCCTGACATTTCCCTGTAACTTGCGATCTAGATGACATCATACCAAACGGTTAAGCCGTGGAGAAATATCAGTAGCTGAGAAAGCAAGTTTTTGCCAGTTATGCTCATTTTTGCTTGACTCTGCCATGCAGCACAATCTGGGTTTTTTAACATGATTTTTCCTTGCCTTTTAAACATTTTAATACAGTTTGTTTCCCCCCCCCCCCCATCTTCCCTGATATTTCCTGAACCGCCGATTTCCCTGATAATTCCCTGATTTCCAGGTTTGCTGGACACCCTGTAGAAAAGCCAAGTCCTTGCTCATCACCCCTCCTTCCTCCCCATCAGGTCTATTCAGGTTGATTTGGGATGCTGCTCCGACGTAGTCGGTCCAAGAATATATTATTTATAATAAGGACATCCTATCTGTCCCAAGGGGAGGGGAATCTCGATTTAATTCTTCTGTTTCTGCTTTAGTGTGGAAGGCATAGGAAGAACCGTTGTACACTAGTCAAGATACAAACTGAACTCAATAAATAAAAATCATCCTTTTCCTCCCACTTAGGACTCTGTGACTGTAACTTGTTGCTTGTATCCTAAGATTTTAATTAATATTGATAGTTTCTTCATTGCTTATTTGCCCCCTTTGACACTCATTAAGTTTTGAACCACATGATTCTTGACAAATGTATCTTTTTCTTTTATGTACGCTGAGAGCATATGCACCAAGATAAATTCCTTGTGTGTCCAATCACACTTGGCCAATAAAAATTCAATTCAAGAGGCTCCGGTAGTCTAACGATATGGAAGAAAGAGAGAGAGGGAGGGAGGGGCAGAGTCGGGAGGAGAGGCGATTCCTCTGCACATGCTCAGAGGCATGCCTTCTTCCCAGCTTCCCCCCCCCCCCTCCAAAGGTTAGGAATGCCTCCTGACGTAGCCGAAAGGTCGTGCCGCAAAGGAGGGGGGAAAAAAAGAGGTTCAGGTTGACTAAGCCGGCGGGCGGCATGCACTCCCCTCGCTCGCCCAGCCCGCCTCTCAGCCACCCACCCCCCTCGCGCGAGACCTGGAGCTTTGGCGGGCAAGGCTTCTCCCGGCTGGCTCGCTTCGCCCTCCTCGCCTCCTCCTCCTCCTCCAATCGCGAGCGCCCTTACTGCTGGGTGGGCTGAGCGGCTCGCCTGCACGCCCAGCTGATCCGAAGCTCAGCCATGGTAATCGTGTTCCCTTGCTTTGTTCTTCCTCCAAACCCCCCACCCTCCCCCGAAGATCCGGGGCGGAGATCGGTTCGGGGGCGGAGGGGGGGGGCAATCCAGGCCTGCGAGGGGGGTTGGGGTGGAGAGGCGTGCACTTTCCTCTGCGGGCCGTTTGTCTGCCGATTCGCTCTCCGGATAAAAAAAAAAGCCCCCGTGCGCCCCCCCCTTCTGCTTCCGTCCCGCTCCTTCCATGGAGTCCTCTGGGCGCCGGGTCTGTAGCGGGACGCGTATAAACGGGATGGGAATAGCCCGGGTCGTGATGGAGATGGCGGGGGGGAGGCTGCCAGCTCCCGCCTCTGGCAAACGGATGGAGCCCGAGAGGGATTGCGCGCCGCGCGGAGAAATTGCAGAAGCATCCCAGCTCGGGGCAGATTCACTAAGCAGCCGCCTTTCAGCCCGTGAGAAGAAATAGGTGCACACATCCGCTAAATAGAGTAGATCCCTCGCCCTTTCTCATTCTGGGTGCAGGATCTGAGTGGGCAACGTTCCCTTGAGCGGGAGGATAAACATAGAAGGAGTCGAGGCAGCCTTTTGGGGTCGAGGCCGCCAAGGATCTGAACCCTCAAGCCTACTGCATTATTTATTCTATTCTATTTCTGTGCCACCCAATTCCTAGGGACTCAGGGCAGCTCGCAGCAAAATAAATATGGATCAATATAAAAAAATGTAATTTAAAATAATTGCAGCCATCCATACATTCAAGGGCCAACCGCTAGTAGCCAGTTGGAGGTCAGTGGCCCCAGGTCTGTTGGAAAAGCCAGGTCTTTACGGCTCTCCAGAAGGCCAATAAGGTGTGGGGTAGTGTGGATCTCAGGAGGTAGCTGATTCCAGAGAGTCGGGGCTATCACAGAGAAGGCCCTCCCCCGCAGACCCACCAGCCGACACTGTTTAGCTGACAGGACTCGAAGACGACCAACCCTGTGAGATCTAATTGGTTGCTGGGAGATATGTGATAGAAGGCGGTCTCTAAGATACCCTAGCCCTGAGCCACGTAATTTAATTTAATTTATTATATTTATATTTAGGGCTTTAAAGGTAATAGCCAACTCCTTGAATTGTGACCAGAGACTGATAGGAAGCCAGTGCAGCTTGCGAAGAATTGGTGAAGTGTCTGTGTATCTGGGTGCACCCACCACAGCTCGTGTGCTACAATCTGGTACCAGCTGTAATCTCCAAACACACTTCAAGGGTAGCCCCATTTAGAGCACATTTCAATAATCCAGCCATGAGGTGATAAGGTGATAATTTTGTCAGTTTTCTTCTCTATCTTCAACCACCCACAGACACCTCAAGCCCAGCAGGAGGAGGCAGAGGGCAAATAAATTAGACGTGTGGGAATGTCTACATTTAATAATGGTCATGCAATCAAGACCGTATGCAGCCTGGGCAGAGACACTGGCTAAGAGGCATTGATGTGCAAGCTCACACGAGTGTGTTTTTTGTACATGTGCATGCATTTCAATATGTACATCAATGTAGGGCCATATGAAAGAGTGTGCTTTATGTGGATGCCTGTTTACTGTAAAAGGTTCAGAGAGACACATGGCTGTATCAATGTGAACTGTATGTATAACTTAAACATAGATACATACATTAAAGATGCATTTTAAAGAAGACCGTTCCTCGCAGTGCAATCTAAAATGCTGTGACTGAATTTTCAGAACAGCTTTTGGAGTGAGAAAGAATATTATTAAGATAAGGGAGTTGAAGATGCACAGAAATAGATTTCTAGCTGATGGGTTGTTAAATGTACCATGCAAGATATTTTAAAACCTATGTGAATCCTAGTCTGGTCTTAGATGAATTCTGAGGATTGTTCATGAGATTGTTCAGTGGAGAAGTATTTGGTTGTCAGTAGAAAATACACTCTCCAAGAAAAGCAAGAAAAATTGATAAATTGGCTAGAAGGTCCAAGAATCTAAGCCTCTATAAGGCAGCTTTTAAGGTTTTAATTTCAAGCAAAAAACCCAAACAAGCAGCCTTTTCCTAATAGACCTTGACTTCAGGGCAGATTTATAGCCAAATATACAGCTATGATTGTTCATCCCAATATATATATATAGCTATACCTTACAACTGTCTGCCTATTATAAGCTTTTTGTTTTGTTTTGTTTAAAGGAAGGGTTTTCCCGTAACATATTTTGAAGGCCAGGAGCTATGCTTGGTCTAAAAGAGGTAGTATTATAATAAGATCTAGAGCACCAGGAAATATTATTTACTTTTATGTAAATTACTTTAAAATTATTTAAATAAAATAGTTCATGTGTTTGCCTTTATTTAATTTTATCCCATTTCTGTTTTATAGAAAATAGTAAGACTGTTAATTTTTGAAGATTTCCTGGAGCCTGCTCTTTTGCTTTCTCTATATATACTTTTAAATCTAGTTTGCTTCCAAAATTTGATTAGCACACAACAAGAAAGGGCCATCCGTGGGCTAGAATATTTTCCAGGGTAAAATGTATTTATGAAAAAACATGTTTATGAACTAAATCAGGGGTCCCCAAACTTTTTACACGGGGCCAGTTCACTGTCCCTCGGACTGTTGGAGGGCCGGACTATACAAAAAAACTATGAACAAATCCCTATGCACACTGCACATACCTTGTTTTAATGTAAAAAACAAAATGGGAACGTACTGTTTAGAGGGGGGAGAAGATCTGAAATTCATATATGTTTATGTTTTGTTTTTAATTTTCTTTTGTTAACCTCTGATTGGCTATACAAGGTTTTCTTGGCTTATGAAAAATGTATAAAGAAAGAAGGAAGCACTTTGGCATAATGGTTAATAAGTTAGAAATATAATTGGTGTTGTACTTTTTGAAGGAACATTAAGGAGGGAATTTATTTAAAAGAAAATGAATGTAACTGGATGTCCCTCCATTTCATTCTTCCTTCCTTCCTTCCTTCCTTCCTTCCTTCCTTGTTCCCTCCATTTCTCCTTCCTTCCTTCCCTCCTTCCTTCCTCTCCACTTCTCCTTCCCTCCCTCTCTTTCCCTTTTCTTTCTTTCTCTCTCTCTCTTTTCCCTGTGCTCTTGTCACTCACTGGCGGGCCGGATAAATGGCCTCAGTGGGCCGCATGTGGCCCGCGGGCCGTAGTTTGGGGACCACTGAACTAAATGCTCAAGGAGAGGGATAATGCGGCAGGCCTAGAAATCTCTTTTCTCTTGAAGTCGCCTGACCCATAGGTGGGAAATGTGTGTGCCTGGAAATCTGTTGGACTGCAGTGCTTAAGACTAGCCACCAAGGACGTTTATTGAGTATGGAATTGCAGCTGAGATATCTGAAGAACAGGTTTGCCAAATGAGATATGAGAACTTAAAATGACTCTCTGGGTGTAAATTTAGGAAAATGCTAGAATGCAGGAATGTGCTCCTAATCTAGATTACAAAGAATGTACTTCTAGGAATACAGAGATACTGGTGTTTATATGATTTATTTGCGTCTAAGAGATGGGGCAGGGAACTGGTGGTGCTTGACAATGTTGAGCTTCAGTCAATACAGTGTGTGGGTTGACAGGCATAGAAAAATTGAGGGAGAAGAAGATATACTAGTAGCTGTTACTCATAATAGCTAAGAGATTCTTCAGTAGAAAGGAAAAATGATTGCCAGATACTGAAACCAGGCCAAGGGAAAAGATATGTCCGTTTATGAAGCCTTCTGTCAAGTCACTGAAAGTTGCAGGATACTAAATGGGGTGAAGTTTTGATCTGACCCAACGTTTAATTATCTACTGGTATTTGTATTCATACTTTGCACTAGAGCAGTGTTTCCCAACCTTGGCAACTTGAAGATATTTGGACTTCAACTCCCAGAATTCCCCAGCCAGCAAATGCTGGCTGGGGAATTCTGGGAGTTGAAGTCCAAATATCTTCAAGTTGCCAAGGTTGGGAAACACTGCACTAGAAGACAGCAATTTACAGAGTTTTTTCCTGTTATTTTTCCCCTTTGGCTTCATGGAGCTGATGTTAATTTCTGTATTTGGGGAATAATTATTGGAGGAACACAAATGGGCGTACAACCCTTACCAAACACTACCGTCCACCTTTGCTAGAAATCTGAACTGGCGCAGTTGGACTTTTGAAGGTCCTGTCAATAGAATTCCCAGATGCAGAGTTGGAAAAATGATGGTTGAACTCAAAGATTTGGTACTCAACTGCTTTGAAATTCATCAAATTTGGGCCTCAACACATTTTGATTTGAAAGTTTTGTCCCGGTACTCATCATTCATTTGGTACTCAATGCATAACTTAGAACTTGTCATTGTCAGCTGCCTTGTGACTCTACTTTATTTCTTATGGGAAAAATTTTGATTGGTACTTACTGGTTTTGGTACTCAATGAACCTCCCTGAACCAATTAATGATGAGTACTAAGATTCCACTGCATTTCACTATAGTTTTGCTATAAAAAGAAGCATTTAAGCTTCTTTTTTATTATAAGCTTCGGTTTCTCCAGCTTGATTTTTTCCAGGCAGCTGAACTCCAGCTCTCATCATTCCCATCAAGAATGGGATATCTTCCAAGCATCAGTCATCTTCAGGGCTAAATAGAGATTTGCTCTATTCAAACCCAACCTCCAATGTTTTACATCTCAGTTGTCTTTGCCTTTCTTAACCCATTAATTATTCTTCCCTTCCACCTCCACTCATATTTTTATTATGTATTTATGCTTGCAGTCAACTCCAGATTCAGGCAGTCCTGGGCAGCCAGCTCCTTTTCCTTCTGCCCCACGGCCACCACCACCAATTCTACCCCCTCCATTTGTAAGTTCACCATAATGCAAGTTGTATTTAACAGTATCCTAAATGTTTTTATGGAAATATGAGAGGTGTCCTTGGTTTATTCTATGTTACGGTTGCAATGCTTAGAGCAGTGTTTCCCAACCTTGGCAACTTGAAGATATTTGGACTTCAACTCCCAGAATTCCCCACCCAGCATTCGCTGGCTGGGGAATTCTAGGAGTTGAAGTCCAAATATCTTCAAGTTGCCAGGGTTGGGAAACACTGGCTTAGAGAAATGAGAGCAAACCTGAAGTGTGTTTTGACTGGGTTCCAGTTTTGGGAGTCGAAAGCTCATGGCTTCTGCGTCTGAGGTTGGATCAGAAATTGCTTCTGCTATGTTTGGAAGCAGCCAAGTCAATTTTTTTAAAAATATATTTTCTAGGTGCTGTTATAAAAGGAAAATAACCAAGCTAAAAAAAGCAAAACATGAAATTAGAGGACTACCTCAAAAATAAAATCCAGATCTTAATTATTACACAAAAACTCATCCTTCCTATGACAACATGGGATTTCATTTGATTGTTTTATTATTTATTTCCAATGAATGTGTTTATGTAATTTGATTTGTGATCTAAATTCATCAGATGGAAAGGAAGCAAAGAAGTTGTGTGTATTTATTATGGCATTAATTCCTCTGCTGCAGTTTTATCTCAATCTGGTCCATTCCATGAATTTAAGGGGCCATTATGTACAGATTAGCCTGTAAAGGTAAATTGTAGATTTGGGATGATTATCTAAGATGCCACTAGCACACGACTTAGGATTATAAAAATGTAATGCTGAGCATAACAGCATCCTATCCTTGAAGTTGCCGGATTGAGACTTTGTCTCAAGAGAGTATATTCTGCTTTGGGGATAGACCTATGTGTTTTTTTTCTTCTCCCTAGATGCCTCCTCCTGGGATCCCACCACCATTTCCACCCATGGGATTGCCCCCAATGGGACCACGGCCACCTCCTATGCCACCTATGCCCCCTGGCATGATGCCACCCCCCCCTATGATTCCACCTATGCCTGGACCACCACCCTTGGGTCAGGTAGTACTGGTTCATGTTTTTCTTTGCCTTTTCCTCCTCCGGTTTGCAACAAGTATAATGGCTTGGTTTTCTCTTTTGTCTCTAGATGCCCACCATTGTGCCACCAATGTTGCCTGGGATGATCATGCCGGGGGTGCCAGCTGGGCCTGTCCCTGTATCTGGAGGAGTAAGTGTCAAAACCGGACACTGATTTAGGGATTTAGAATAGGATGTAGCACAAGAGCTTGCACACATACTGCAATGGCCTTCATAATAGGGTTGCCTCTTTCATTTGCAAGTGGATACATGATGCTCTTTGTTCTGGTTCATGGGCCTCCGGCAAATTCCAATCTCCGAAACCACTTATTTAAATAAAAACTCACCTTTTATTCAAAATCAAACATACATGAATGAAAATGCAGGGTTAAAATAGCACAGAAGCAAATACTTTTGAGCCAGCTTTGATCTTTGTCTGGGAAGAGCGCCAGAACTCATTCTTTATCTACATTCCTGAGATAAAGTCCCAAAGCCAAATTACTGAAACATAATAAATCTGCTCACCAAAGACATTGCTAGCACAGCGTCCAACAAGGATGATAGTTTTGCCACAGATATCGTGATTTTAAAGTTTCGTTCTAGCATACCCTCAGTTTCATGTCTCTCCCAAAGAATGGCGTTGAGTCTCCATGCCCCATTTCACACAATCCCATTCCTTTATAATGCCTGGAAGTGACATCACACCTTAAAGAGCTAAGGCTGTGAATTAATACCTCTTTCTCTGGAGCTCCTCTCTCCTTCAAAGCATTCTTCGATAGCGAGGATTTATCCAATTGTTTTCCACTAACATGTCTTCCTCACTGTCTGACTGGGACCACTCACCCAATGTCACATCAGCTCCCTAAGGCTCCCTCAAGTCACTTTCTGCCTCACTCTCTGCTTCAACTGGCAAACCCCCTGCTTCACAGTATCCAGAGGGGCCTGGCTCATCCTCCTCAGAATCTGACATGCCCTGAGATGGACAAAGGGCACTCACAACACTCTTTAACCACACCCTGTTGATGGATGATGAAATGATCAGGGTGTGGAGTTCAGTGCAGAGATATAAGCGTAGCTGATTGGGCTTTAGCATCACTTGAACATGGTAGGAAACAGGCATGTAGTAGAATTATAATCCTCCAATTGTTGCAAAACCACAATACCCAAAAGCCCTAACCTAGGCCATGGAGAGAACGATGAAAGATCTCATCTCTGTTTTAAAAATTCAGAGACCAAAATCCCCCAAACTGCTTGAAGAGAGAATGACTTAATATTTTCTTTTTCATTCATTTGTTTGTTCATTCATTTGTTCATGCATTCATTCCAATATACCATCCTTCCAAAGGTCTGTTTGACCTCATTCCTACTGTGCTTTCAAAACGGTGATAGGCCAAGGTGTGTTTCTGCATTCCCATTGACTCAGGAAGAATTTATTTATTTATTTATTTATTTATTTATTTATTTATCAGATTTGTATGCCACCCCTCTCTGCAGACTCGGGGCGGCTAACAGCAATAATAATACAATGTAAACAAATCTAATATTTAAGTTAATTTAAAAACCCCAATTTAGAAACCAATCATACATACTAACATACCATGCATAAATTTTATAAGCCTAGGGGGAGGGAAAGTCTCAATTCCCCCATGCCTGACGACAGAGGTGGGCTTTAAGGAGCTTACGAAAGGCAAGGAGGGTGGGGGCAACTCTGATATCTGGGGGGAGTTGGTTCCAAAGGGTCGGGGCCGCCACAGAGAAGGCTCTTCCCCTGTGTCCCGCCAAATGACATTGTTTAGTTGACGGGACCCGGAGAAGGCCAACTCTGTGGGACCTAACTGGTCGCTGGGATTCGTGCGGCAGAAGGCGGTCCCGGAGATATTCTGGTCCGGTGCCATGAAGGGCTTTATAGGTCATAACCAACACTTTGAATTGTGACCGGAAACTGATCGGCAACCAATGCAGACTGCGGAGTGTTGGTGTGACATGGGCGTATTTAGGAAAGCCCATGATAGCTCTCGCAGCTGCATTCTGCACGATCTGAAGTTTCCAAACACTTTTCAAAGGTAGCCCCATGTAGAGAGCATCGGGGTAGGGTGGGTGGGAGTTGTCCTTTCCCTAAATTTTTATTTTTATTTTTGTTTTTATTGTAATTGTAAGCTACCTGAAGTCTCAGCTTGCAGTCTGATAAATACATTATTATTATTTTTATTGTTGCTGTAAAAACTATTAGATTCTACTTCTACTATTTAGATTCCTTAGCTAGTTAATTCACTTTAATGAAAAAAATATTTCGTTAGTTTTAATATTAGATATTTTAATTTCCCCCTATTTATGGTATTATATTAAATTCTTTCATTTACTTCTATTGATTTTAAGATACTTCTATGCATTTTAATTTGAACTTTGTAACATTCTATAATTGCATAAAATGCTGATGAGTGGCTATAATGTTAACCAACAAATTAGCATGAAAGTTTAATTTAGTTATTTGAGGTTAAAAGGAACAAATAAAGCAAAGTGCAACAGAGAAAGATTGAACATGGCCAGCACTAGTTATAAGGAATGAAAGGAAAGATAAGAAAAAGAAAAAATAAGTTGAAATTGCTTGATCTGATTTGACTTTTTCTTCGATAGGCAGCTCCTGTTACTGACCCATCCAACAGTGAGTATCTTCGGGGATGTGTTTAAATATAGCTTTGATATGACCCAGCTCAAGAGATGCGTATTAAATCTGGTGTAGAAAATCATGCCATGTTTCCCCCAGCAATAGAAATCTGGGCCTTTTATCTTTGCATACTTGACTGAATGTAGGTCAATTGAGTTTCTCCCCCTTGTACAACTTTTAAAGTTCTGAATGGAGAAGAGAGGTAGGTATTGGCAACACTATCTGAGCTGGTTCTTTATTGCAACTCTATTTCTCCCTCTAGTTTGTATTTTGTGTCAGTAATTCCTAGATGTGGAATTACGCAATTATGTAAGGGATGACCTGCAGATCTACAGCCAGCTTCAATGGCCTGCAATACAGCACTCTACCTGCTGCGCCATGGTTCTCTTCCATCCAAAGCGAACCATCTTAATCGCCTTTCATACAATAAGAGCTCAGGGAAACCCTTAGCTTGGCTTTTCTGGACCCAAAAGTAGGACTAAACAGCCCATTGGCGTGACCCACCAAATTGATTTAAGATCTTAGGTTTGCCCTATTTGCTATCCCTGGCACCTGTTCCTTCTCTGCAAGCAGGAGGGTCTCTTCTATGAGTGATCTTTGACCCCAACTGTTCCACTTTTCTAAGCTCTGTTCTTTTCTTTTTTGTCTAGCCACAGTGACTCAAGGACCACCTGTGGTGAGTATCTGGACAAATGCTTTCCTAGATGTTGAGTTAAGGAGTTATGGAAGGAGTTAAATGTCTCATGAGATTTTCAACATAATAAATAGCTCTTCCAAGTATGGGATAACACATATAGTTTTCTTACAGAGATGCCAAAGTGTAGTTTGTTTTTAACTTTGCTTAAAATTGATTGGGTTCACCTAGTGCCATAAGCCTCAAGTATTTATTGGTCTCATCTATTCTATGAAGCTAACCATTGAGCAATCTACCCCGTTTCTCCCAAATTAAGACATCCCCTGATAATAAGCCCAATTGGGCTTTTGAGTGCATGGCAATAAAGCCAAGGGCTTATTTCAAGGTTCAAAAAAAAAATAAGACAGGGAAACACAGTACTTAAAACCGAAAGCAGGGTAGGTTGAACTGTTACCTACAATTGAAGATGACAGGAAGGAGGAAAGTCTTAAATTGTGTTTTTGGTAGAGACACTAGGGATGTGTTGGTACTTTCTGTGGTTTTGATCTAGCCTTTCGGTCTTTCTCAATTATCCTGGCTTTCTTTTCTGTCTTTTGCCACTCCCATTGTCCCAATAGGCATGGCCCTTAGTTGTGGCAGTAGAGGATTAAGAACATGCCAGGTGGGATAGCAGATGTAAAGGTGTGATCAAATTGGGGGAGAATGACTGGTAGGAATATAAGATTAGGCACTAAAACAATTATCCTGAGATAAGATGGTGGCCAATACATTTTCTAAACAAATGAATGAAACAATCAAATATCTTTCCCATCTTTATTTTCTCCTTCCTCTCTCCTTTAGCCAGAGATTTATTTTATTTTATCCCTCCTCTTCTGCTTTACATTTAAATGTCGCTTTAAATTTCAGATCCCCAACCCCCTGGTAGGGGCTATGCAACAAAATGTAATTCTTGGTGGATCTCCAGTGTTGGATACAGGCCGAAAGGTATTTAAAAGTCTCAGTGGAGAAAAGGCGTCAGGTTTCTTGATGTCATCTCTCTTTGTTCCAGGAAACAAAACAGGGTTGCATGTTGGCATTCCACCAGTCCAAAAATGGTTCACAGAAGGTGCACCATGGAGCTAAAGGGCGCCATTGTTTTTGACTGGGGATCATGACCAGCCACAGTTGAACATCTGGAGAGAATCTCCTAACTGTGTTACAGTTTTATCCAGTGGAGGGCTACCAAAATTTTTACTACCACACTGTGGGCATGGCTTATGCAGGATGCCCTGCACTTTCTTTCATCTTTCAGTGCAAGTTGGGTGCTCTGGGGTGCAGCTCCATTTTTGCTACCCCACTGCGTTCGCCCCTGATTTTATCCCAGGAAACAGCATAGTCTTCATTCTTTGCCTGGTTTCCCTGTGCTGCTTCTCTAACATTTAATGTTCAGATTTTTTTTAAAGCTACCCTTCCTCTCCAAGAAAATAAATGAAAATATGCCTTACAAGGCCCAGGGGGAAAAGCAAAGGTGTAATGCAGGGATGCATTACTAAATTTTAGCAAGGGGTTCTCTGCCCGGTTACTGGGTGGGTGTGTCTTATTCTGCCTCTTGCACCACTGGGACGGGGACATTTTTGTTTTCCTTGAGCCTCCAGGAGGGAGAAAATAGCATCTGCAGACTCTTGAGGCTTTCTGTAAGCCATAAACAGGTCCATTTCTGACCTTTCCAAATTTCCAGTAGGCCCAGATGTTTTTCACCCTCCCGGGCCTCCATACGCACCCTGCATTTAGCTGCATCCAAAATGGGCCACATGGCAACTCCTTGGAGGGGCAGGGCTGGGTGGCCAGCCAGGAGTGGGATTTGGAGGTTCTCCGAACTGCACAGAATCTTAGCTAGAAGTTCTCTTGAACCCCTGAGAACCCCCAGCAGCCACCCTTGGATGTATGTAAGCTCTAGATGAAGGCCAAGGACTTCAGTGGATCGAGAAAAGGGGGAAATTAGAAGAAGCATTTTGCAAATAGCAAAAGGGGATGGAAAATCCAGTGAGGGTTTTTTTTTCTGGGCTAAAAGAAATTAACTCAGAATTCACACCCTACTCCCAACTCGACATATCTTCTCCAGAATAAGCTCACGAGAATCACAAGAGAAGAGGATGAGGTGTTGAGTTAGATTCAGTTCCATTTTGAAGCATAAAACGTTCTCTGGAGGACTTGGTCCCAGTCATTATGTTTCAGCCCAGCCTATCTCATCGGGTTATAGACAAGGGGCAGGGCTTGTTTGAGTGCGCACAGAAAAGGAAGATCTAGGTCATCAGTCGGCAACCTTAAAGAGCCACAAAAATCTTAACCGGAAGCCCCCTGTTCAGTTCTGGAGCCGACCGGAAGTCTGGTTCCTCCACCATAGAGTCTCCTCCTAGCACAGTATCTTTTTTTCCCCATGCCAATTGGAAATCCGAATCCCCCACCATAGAGTCTCCTCCTAGCGCGACATTCTTTTTCCTCTGCCGACTGGAGGTCTGGTTCCCCCACCATAGAGTCTCCTCTTAGCACAGCATCTCTTCCTTTTACCGACTAGCAACAGAGCCGCAGCAAAGGGATGAAAGAGCCACATGCGGTTCCAGAGCTGCGGGTTGCTGATCCCTGGTCTAGGTCATCAATCTAGATCTAGAATTTTCATATGGTCGCTGCCGCATTCTTCATTGTTTTTCTGCCTCTTCTAGGAAGATCCAGATCCTGGCTTTTCCATTTTTGTACTTTTAACAGTGGGAAGTTTCTTACTAACCTTCCCTAAATATCCCCTTCCCCACCAGGATATTTTCTTTAGATGTTGCTCACACAACTTCATAAAAGCTAGAAAACTGCTTCTTTGTTTTTGTGCATTCATTGGAAGTAAACACTGTGATTCACAGAATAGTGGTTTCTGTTCTCTGAATCCTTGTCTGTTCGGGGTGTCGTGGGGGGTTGTGGGTTGTGGATATTTGCCCAACTGGGTCTTGATTTGGTTTGGTTTGAATTTTCTTTACAGAAGCCAGCATGGAGTGATCATAAAGCCCCTGATGGGCGGACCTATTATTATAATGCTGAAACCAAACAATCAAGTTGGGAAAAGCCGGATGAACTCAAGTCTAAGGCAGAGGTGAGAGTTGTTCCTGTGCTTGGGTGTTGGAGCAACGTAGACATTGATTTCCCCCCCTCTTGTATTGGATCTCTGATAAGCGAAAGTCAGCCATCTCAGACAGCAATCCCATCTGTGTTTCTCCTGAAAAGTAGGGCTGTAGTCATAATCCTAAAAATTCCAGGAATATAAACAGAGGAGATGATCAGGTCGATAAGGAACTGTAAAACAGGCACTCTGAGGAAGAGTGGGATAGCATGGAGAAGATTTAGGGATATGGGATACAAATGATTAAACTGAACTGAATAGCTTTGTTGCCTGTTCCAGAAGATAGGGACCAGAACCAGCACCTAGAATTTGTAAGTGGGCTGAACTTGACCAATATTTGGGGAAAGTTTCTACGAGCAAAGAGTTGTTTCTGCATGAAACAGTCTTCATGGATCAGGATGGATTCTACTTCATTGTGGGTAGCTAATTGGAACCTGGACAAGCCTCTGTCAGGGAGGTTGCTATTCCAATATTCCTGCCTTCAGCAGTTTATAGGGTTAGAATCTTTTTCAAGTCTAACCATGCCCATCAAATTCTCTCAGATTGTCCCATGGAATCTGGGAGAATTTGTTGACTACAGGACTGTGAACCAGATAGATGCTTTAGAACAGGGGTGTCAAACTCACGTCGTCATGACAGCGGCACTTGACATATTAGACTCCCCCCCATTGCTCAAATGGGTATGGGCATGGCCAGCATATGACGCAACTGGTCCGCGGCGCAGGACTTTGACAGCCCTGCTTTAGAAGAAGGCCATCAGGAACCTTACCTCCAAGTGAGGAAAGAATTGTTGAATTGTTAAATGAAAAACGAATCACATGGCCATTAGCAAAATAACTCCCTAGTGAAGGTGATTTGTAAATGACCCTTTAATAAGAACCCAAACTAGTTCTTACTCAAAATTTGGTTTCTCAAGCAGACAACCAAATGCTTTTTAAGACACAGGATGCAATTGAGGGGTAATAAAAAATAAGGCTTTTGTGGTTAAACATTTTGGGCATTTGATTAATGTTATGATTTCAGGGCATTGTATAAATACAGAAAAGGAACCAGTTCATTAAGTGAGACAGGCAAGCCTGATTATAAGTACAGATTCATCCATCAGTGCATAATTTTTCAGAAAAGGATAAAAAGTTCTGGATCTTTACCCCAGATTTTTACACACGCACAAACACACACAGAGAGAGCTTGCTAAGACTGTCTTTTTTTGTTTCTGCAGATCCTACTTTCACGCTGTCCCTGGCGTGAGTACCGCTCAGAAACTGGGAAATCCTATTACTACAACACTCAGAGCAAGGAGTCACGCTGGACCAGGCCACGAGAGCTAGATGACATTGAAGGTGAGGGTCTCCAGGATCAAATCTAGGCTGGGGTCCTGCTTCCCACAATCTCCCTCTGACAACCTTTTCCTGTTTTTGTTCTTCAGCATTGATCAAGGAGGAAGAGGAGGAAGCAGAGTAAGTTCCCGGAAGCAGATTGCATCAGGAGGAGCTCAAAAGAGCTGGCTGGGCAGGAGAAAAGGCCAGGCCTACCCAGCAGGGTTTGTCCCATGGAGTGAACGGTGGCAGGGCAGAGGGCTTCCTTTTTATGTCCAAGCCTCCCCCTAGAGGTTCATCTCTCTGGAAGATCTGGTGAATCTGGCATCTGGGTCACAAAACCTTCAGAAAAACCTGAACGTTGCTATTTTGCTTGCAAATAAAATTTCTGTTTCTCATTCTACTTGACGGTGGCAAAGAACTGAAAATTGCTCAGCATCCCCATGAAAACGCAGAACTTAAAAAAAGGGTTGAGAGGGGCTCGGACCGTCCTGTGTCCCTTTCTCTCATTTCCCTTTTCTTGATGCGACCAAGCCGGATGGAATCTGTTGTGTAGAAAGTCCTCCAAACTCTGCAATAAATCGGGCCTGTATTGTTCCGCTGCAAAATATTCATAGCTGCCATCTTCTTCCTTCCCAGGAGGCAACAGCTACCTCAGCAACCGGAGCCGCCATTGTCGGGCCCTGCCAGTCCCACCCCGTCTTCCGCGGCCTCCTCAGACACGGAAGGCACTGGGGGGGTTGAAGAGACCCCAGGGACCGAGGGGCCCCCAGCTGCTGTTGAGGAGGAGGTCACAAGCAGGTAATTCAAGAGGAGAGGACAGTAGAAGGTAGACGTTGAGGCCATCGCCAGCTTTTTAACACAACGTTTCTCAAGCATACTCAGAGGTGGGAGCCATTCACCTCTCCTACCTGTTCGCAAATGTGAGCGCATGCACCTCGTCCATGTAGCAGCACTCGCACATTATGTCAAAGCAGGTGGGCGGAGCCTCTTGCAGTCACCGCTATTGGTTCGCGCAGTCTGGATGGAAGCGGCTGAATACCACCATTGATCCTAGTCACTCTTTAAGACCCATGGACTTCAACTCCCAGAATTACCCAGCCTGCATGGGAAAATTCTGGGAGTTTTTTCTTGTATTTGTGTCAGAAGCACCTTCAACATTCGGTGAGGCTTCAGTGAGGCCTCTGTGCATGCGTGATGTGTGTGCGCGCAAATGTGTGTGTGGGGTAGGGAAGAGGTGTGGACATGTGCATACATGCTAGCACACACACACACACACACACATCCTTTTGACACGTGAACCAAAAAAGGTTTGCCATCATTGCTCTAGAACAGTGTTTCTCAACCTTGGCCGTTTGAAGATGTGTGGATTTCAACTCCCAGAATTCCCCAGCCATTCTGAGAGTTGAAGTCCACACATCTTCAAACGGCCAAGGTTGAGAAATACTGCTCTAGAAAGAGTGCAGAGAAGAGCGACAAAGATGATTAGGGGACTGGAGGCTAAAACGCATGAAGAACGGTTGCAGGAACTGGGCATGGCTAGTTTAATGAAAAGAAGGACCAGGGGGGACATGATAAGAGTGTTCCAATATCTCAGAGGTTGCCACAAAAAAGAGAGAAACAAGCTATTCTCCAAAGCACCTGAGAGTGGGACAAGAAGAAACCGGTGGAAACTAAACAAGGAGAGAAGCAACTTAGAACTAAGGAGAAATTTCCTAATGGTTAGAACAATTAATCAGTGGAACAGCTTGCCTCCAGAAGTTGTGAAGGCTCCAACACTGGAAGTTTTTAAGAAGATGTTGGATAAGCATTTGTTTGAGATGGTGCTGGGTTTCCTGCCTAAGCAGGGGGTTGGACGAGAAGACCTCCAAGGTCCCTTCCAGCTCTGTTATTCTATTCTCTTCTAAACAGAGTGGTAGAAACAGCAGCGAGATGGAACACCCTTCCATTCGTCTGCTGGTTTATCTGTATGGAAGGCTGCCCTGCCCACCTGAAATCCTAGCAGCCATCCGTTGGAACAGTTCTGTCGATGCTTTATACTTCACGCTTTGTCCAAAATGCTTTGCTTTGCCTTTTTTTGGGCAGTTGTGATCCCCTCCGGAGAGATGAAGAAGATCGCGGCAGTGGCAACGCCTGGAGCAACAAAGAGGAAGCTAAGCAAGCTTTTAAGGAGATGCTCAAAGACAAGGTAAGCACTGGAGAAGGGAAAGGAGGACGGGGATTAAAGAGCCTTCCTATGGGAAGCAGTGTGTCAGAGGGAACATTTCTGGATGCCCATCGCTTTAGCCCACCAGGAGGGAAATAAGGGTGGGAAGTTTTGTGTCCTGAGCGCTTTCCATTGAGAGTTGAAAAGGACCCGTTCTCCTTTCCGTGGGAGAACAATGTTAGGGAAACTGTCCCTCTTGGCAGGTTGCCTTTTAATTTTTTTGCACAGACAATAGAGGGGAGGAGAATATTTTGCCTGAAAATTCAAGCAGAAGAAAATCCAAACAGCAAACTTGTTCTACTCTCTTATATTTGTTTTTAAAAAAGGGGATGGGGTGGGGGTTAAAAGAAGGAGCCTGCCAAGGTAAGGCAGTGCAGGCCTCACTGGTGCAGACCAGGAGGAGGAGAAGATGGTACAGCTTGATTAAAATGCCCCATTTTCTGACTTAAGGGTGTTCCGGCCAGTGCATCCTGGGAACAGGCCATGAAGCTTATTAGCAGTGACTCCCGTTTCAGGTATGATTTATTTATTTATGTATTTATTTGATTTTTATGCCGCCCTTCTTCGTAGACTCAGGGCGGCTTACAATATGTTAGCAACAGCATTTTTTAACAGAGCCAACCTATTGCCCCCACAATTCGGACCCTCATTTTACCCATCTCGGAAGGATGGAAGGCTGAGTCAACCTTGAGCCGGTGATGAGATTTGAACTGCTGACCTACAGATCTACAGTCAGCTTCAGTGGCTTGCAGTACAGCACTCTACCTGCCGCGCCACCCCGGCTCTTATGATACCCTCAGTGAAGGGCCGCCATTTCCCGGTGCTACCAGAACGAATGCCCAGTAGCAAAATCTCGTATGAGGACATGCGCAGGGGTGAGATTTTGCCAATTTGGGGGATTTTTTTTGCTTCTGCGCATGCACGTGGAAGCAAAAAAATAGCCGAAAAATGGCTGCTGCTGCAGCTCAGGGGGCAAGAAGGGAGCAGAAGAGCCTTCTCCTCCCTTCCACCCCCCCAAAAGCTTCCCCTCCGTGTTGCTGCCGCAGCGTTCCAGCCACCCCATATTCCCACCCGTTCCCCTCTGCATCCCCACCGCTCGTTCTGGCTGCCCCTGCCGGTTTCCCTCTGCACCCCCGCCGCCCGGTCTCTTTTCCCCCTAGCTTTACTGCTGCTTGCTTGCTAATGCTTCTTCGCCCTCTTCTGTGGTGCGGGGAGAAGGCCAGGCAGCCGTAGCCCATCGCCGCCGCAGCTGCTGTTGCTACTGGCTGGGGTTCTCAGGCGTGTGGCAGATTTGGCTGCTGCGCAACCAAAATCTTGTGCGAGTGTCCTTGTGTGAGCGAGATTTCGGCGATTTTCGTGGGTTAAAAAAAAACCAACAACGAAAATCACCAGAATCTCACCGGTTGCACCCATGAACGGCCGCCAGTCAGCTGGAGCTGCATGTGCAGCTCTATTTGTCCTACCGGAGCGGTGTCCGTCCGTCCCCCCATTCTGGGGGCAGCCCACCCCTAGATATCCTGGGTGGATGCATCTAGTTCCCTCCCTTCCTTGTCAGACCATGAGTCCCAAGTTGCAGACCTGTATGCTGAAAGCCCTACAGAGAGAGTTCAGAGCGTCCTGCCCACCCACCTCATTGGACTCACTCGGGGAACTAGACCTTTGGGTCCCCTGTTTTTTTTTCTTCTTCTTTGCCTCTTGCCCATGTGAGCCAGCTCTTGACCTCCAGCTTCTGTGTGTCCCAGTGCTTTACCCAAGCTGAGTGAGAAGAAGCAGGCGTTCAATGCCTACAAGGCTCAACGGGACAAGGAAGAAAAGGAAGAGGCCCGGCTGCGGGCAAAGGAGGCCAAGGAAGAACTGCAGCGCTTCTTGGAAGAACACAGCAAAATGAATTCTATCACCCGCTACAGGTACCCGAGGATTGGGATGCTTGGGGGAACCAACAACCCAGCGGGGGAAGATGGAGAGCTTGGGTGGTTCTCTCAAGAACATTTTACAGAGAACTGGTGTCTTCCTGGCTTAGGAATAGGCTAGGTGTGGCTGGCCCCGTTCCTTGAGTAGCATCAACTGTGATGGATGAATAATTTGGCAAGGTTGCACGTTTCAACCTGGAAGAGACCTTTGTACTTTGGTGTATAGGGAACTGCATTTTCCAGTAATGAACCTAGAATTTATTGCTGGATTCCCTGCGGATCAGAATGAGAGATGTAAACGCTGAAAGGGTTGCAGCTTGAAGACCAGGAAAGAGAGGTTATCTTGGCTAGGCTAAACAGTCAAGTTTCCCCTGTTTAGGCAGGAAAGAGGAGGTATCCCTCTTATTTTTTTTCTGTTGCCGTAACTCGGTCGTCATCAGATCAAAGTAGAGGGACGGTTGATTGGTTCTTCCAAGCCTGGATGTCCCTGAGCACTTCACTTTGCATGCTTCATAGCTTATGATTGTGATAGTGAACCTATGACACGTGGAGGCACATCTGCTAGCACGCAAGCCTTTGCTAAAGCTCAGCTCCAGTGCACATGTGGTTTTTGGCTCACGCAGAGGCTCTGAGAGGGCATTTTTGGCCTCTAGGGGGCAGAGGGGGAATTTTTGCCCTACCCAGGCTCCAAGAAAGCCTCTGGAGACTGAGGAGGCTGAAAAATGGGCGTACTGGGCCCATTGGAAGTGGGGAAGTGGGGTGTGGGTTTATGTAGGCATGTTCAGGGGGTGTAGTGCGGAGGACATTGAATTATAGGTTTGGGCAAATGCACACGCACGATAGCACTAACGCACACACGCTTTCAGCACCTGAGGGGAAAAAGGTTCGCCATCACTGGACTAGGACTTTCTTGATCTTTCTTTATCCTCCCTTGAAGGTTGTCCCCCTACCCTCCCATTTACAACTTTCTTTTCTCTTCCCCTCCTCAGGAAAGCCGAACAAATGTTTGGTGAGCTGGAAGTGTGGGCCGTGGTGCCCGAAAGGGATCGCAAGGAGATCTACGACGACGTTCTTTTTTTTCTGGCTAAGAAAGAGAAGGTAAAATCAAGGACGGGTGAAAGGCAGGAGTTATTCATAGCAGCATATATATATATAATTTCTGGAAGCAAATATCCAGGTTAGTTTTTCTGCTGTTATTCAGGAAGGAAAGCTGTGGGGGAAGGACGTATATATATATAACTTATAGGACTTTATATATATATATCTCTCTGAATCCTACATGGGGAAAAACCCGAATATGCCAAGACCATCATATATATATGACGCCACAGCCTTCTTTCCTGAATAACAGCAGAAAAACTAACCTGGATATTTGCTCCCAGAAATTGTGGGCAAGAATCCAAGATCCCTGTGATAGATACTATCAACACCCACAGAGTCCAATCCCAGGTTTGCACTGAGACATCCTGGCATTTTTGTCCCTTGGCATTGCGCCCCCAAGCAGAAATTCACGCTCCTAGCATCCATCCATCCATCCATCTATATCTATTTATCTATCTGTCTGTCTATCTACAGTATCTTATCTATCTACCTACCTACCTATCTCTATTTATCTGTCTATCTACAGTATCTTTGTCTGTCTGTCTGTCTGTCTGTCTACCTACCTACCTACCTACCTACCTACCTACCTATCTACGGTATCTTATCTATTTATCTATCTACAGTATCTATTTATCTATCTATCTATATCTACTTATGTATCTATACATTATCTATCTATCTATCCATCCATCATCCATCCATCCATCTATCTATCCACCCATCCTCCATCCATCCATCCTCCATCCGTCATCCATCCATCCATCCATCCATCCATCCATCCATCCATCCATCCATCTATCTATCTATCTATCTATCTATCTTATATGCTGCCCACTCCCGAAGGACTGTGGGAGGCATCCAACAAATAAGAACAATAAGAACAATATATACATTAATAAGAATCCCACCCAAGCATCCATACACTCGCTCTCACTCCTAGCCAATCTAGGTTCCATTCGGTCAGCGGTTCCAGACCTGCCAGAAGAGCCAGGTCTTCACGCCTTTACGGAAGGCTGGTAAGGTGGGAAGTGTGCGAATCTCCGGAGGCAGTTGGTTCCATAGGGTCGGAGCCCTCACAGAGAAGGCCCTTCCCCATGGGTCCTGCCCGCTGGCATTGTTTGGCTAATGGGACCTGGAGAAGGCCGGCTCTGTGAGCTCTTATCGGTCGCTGGAAGGTATGTGGCAGTACGCAGTCCGGAAGATAGTCTGGTCCTGAGCCATATAGGTTTTTATTGGTGATAAGCAACACTTTGAATTGCGTTCGGAGACTCACGGGCAGCGAGTGCAGAGCATTAACGCCACCCCTTCCGCCCCACCCAGGAGCACGCCAAGCAGCTCCGCAAAAGGAACATTCAAGCTCTGAAGAGTATCCTGGACAGCATGAGCCGTGTCAGCTTCCAGACCACATGGTCTGAGGCCCAGCAGTACCTGATGGACAACCCCAGCTTTGCCGAAGACGAAGACTTACAAAGTGAGTCATCTTCTACCATCTCCCCCTACTTTCTAACTCTTGTCTTCTCACGCTATGGGTACCATATAGCCACATTAAGCTCTAACGTAGGTTATTTATTTGGGCAGTGGATCTAATTACAGTGATACCTCCACTTACGAACTTAATTCGTTTCGTGACCAGGTTCTTAACTTTTCTAGTTTGTAAGAAGAAGCAATTTATCCCATAGGAATCTATGTAAAAGCAAATAATACATGCGATTGGGGAAACCACAGAGAGGGTGGAGGCCCTGTTTCCTCCCAGGAGATTCCTAGACAGATCCCACAGAAACTTCTCCCCGCCTTTTCCGGCCCTGTTTCCTCCCAGGAGATTCCTAGAGAGGCCTACAGAGGCTTCTCCCCGCCTTTTCCGGCCCTGTTTCCTCCCAGGAGATTCCCAGAGAGGCCTCACAGAGGCTTCGCCCTGCCTTTTCCGGCCCTGTTTTCTCCCAGGAGATTCCTAGAGAGGCCCCACGGAGGCTTCTCCCCGCCTTTTCCAGCCCTGTTTCCTCCCAAGAGATTCCTAGAGAGGCCCCACAGAGGCTTCTCCCTGCCTTACCCAGTTACAGCTTCAGAGGCTTGGGTTTGTAAGTGGAAAATGGTTATTGAGAAGAGGCAAAAAAATGTTGAACACCTGGTTCTTATCTAGGAAAGTTCATAAGTTGAGGTGTTTGTAGGTAGAGATACCACTGTACTATCTTCTAGAAGTCACAAAAGCTTCATTCTAGAAGTGTTAA
Source organism: Erythrolamprus reginae (assembly GCF_031021105.1). Classification (NCBI taxonomy): domain Eukaryota; kingdom Metazoa; phylum Chordata; class Lepidosauria; order Squamata; family Dipsadidae; genus Erythrolamprus; species Erythrolamprus reginae. The sequence goes on along the minus strand of NC_091951.1, from coordinate 181,706,273 downwards.
CAAGCTGTCCTAACGCTGGACCTGTCTGCTGCCCTGCTGACAGGCTGGGCCACCACTTTCCATCTTAGGTAGGACGACTCTCCATGCTTAGAGCCTTCATTCACAGGGGACTGTCTTGTGCCTCTCTTCCGTGCCTGAATCCCTGACGGCTCTCATTACAGAACAAACTTGTCCTTTTCCTCCCGGGTCACTTAGCTCAGCCTGGCCTGCTCCCAACTTTCCCTCTTTCAGACATGGACAAGGAGGACGCCTTAATCTGCTTTGAGGAACACATCCGGACGTTGGAGAGGGAGGAGGAGGAGGAGCGCGAACGGGGTCGGTTACGGGAGAGGCGTCAGCAGCGGAAGAACAGGGAAGCCTTCCAGGTATTTGCAATCGCAGCCCATGAGCCAAGGAGGCTTTTGCAGGGGATTCTCTGGAAAGAAGAGTGTGGTTTGTTTCGCAGAGTGGCAAGGAGTCCATGCCTTGTAGAGTTTGGTCATCAGCAGCACTTCAAAAGAATTAGAGGAATCCTCCCAGCTGTTGGGATCCAAAGGTGTAGTCAAACTGCAGGATTGTAGTCAAACTGCAGGATTCTCAGCAATAACCCTATTTATTTATTTGTTTGTTTGTTTATTTATTTATTTATTTATTTATTGATTGATTGATTGGATTTGTATGCAGCCCCTCTCCGTAGACTCAGGGTGGCTAACAACAACGATAAAAAACAGCATGTAACAATCCAATCCAATACTAAAATAACTAAAAAAAACCTTATTATAAAAACCAAACATACATACAGACATACCATGTGTAAATTGTAAAGGCCTAGGGGGAAAGAATATCTCAGTTCCCCCATGCCTGGCGGCAGAGGTGGGTTTTAAGAAGTTTACGAAAGGCGAGGAAGATGGGAGCAATTCTAATCTCTGGGGGGAGTTGGTTCCAAAGGGCCGGGGCCGCCACAGAGAAGGCTCTTCCCCTGGGTCCCACCAAACGACATTGTTTAGTTGACGGGACCCGGAGAAGGTCCACTCTGTGGGACCTAACTGGTCGCTGGGATTCGTGCAGCATAGGGCTTTATAGGTTATAACCAACACTTTGAATTGTGACCGGAAACTTATCGGCAACCAATGCAGACGGCGGAGTGTTGGTGTAACATGGGCATATTTGGGGAAGCCCATGATTGCTCTCGCAGCTGCATTCTGCACGATCTGAAGTTTCCAAACACTTTTCAAAGGTATTAACCAAGAGAGTCCAGGATTTGAATCTGTGCATCAGAAGGGCACCCAAATTGGGAAAATCTAATTAAAAGAGGCACGTAACAAATGATAGGAAACCCCTTTTATTATTATTATTAATAATAATAATAATTTATTAGATTTGTATGCCGCCCCTCTCTGCAGACTCGCAGGTTTGCACAGTCGCAGTCCATAGTGGGCTAAATGGTGAATGGACTGATCCAGTCTTTTTCATTTTAGTGTTTGCTAGATATTTTAGGAACAAAACTTCAGACTTCCCAACAGCCATGGTGGCTGGGAATTCTAGTACCCTTCATCTAACCTCGGTGGTTCAGTGGTTAGAGTGCAGTATGGTAAACTACTTCTGCTGATCACTGGCTGCCAGCAGCTTGCTAGATCGAATATCAGTAGGCTCAAGGTTGACTCAGCCTTCCATTCATCGAAGGTCGGTAAAATGAAGACCCAGATTGTTGGAGGCAATATACTTACTCTCTGTAAACCATTTAGAGAGGATTGTAAAGTACTGTGAAGCGGTGTATAAGTCTAAATGCTACCGTGTTTCCCTGAAAATAAGACACTGTCTTATATTAATTTTTGCTCCAAATGTTGTGCTACGTCTTATTTTCGGGGGGTGCCTTATATTTCTCAAATAAGACAAATTCACAGGCAGAAAAGCTGACACCCCCAAAGAAAGTGGACCATACGGTACACTGATTACAGTACGGTACCTGTCAGTATGGCACCCACACACACAAACGACGGCACTTATATGGTACAACAATATACCCCCGCTATTGCAGCTTCCGGCCACCAGAGGAACTACAGTCTACGCACTGTAGTGGAGACTGTAATGGCGGTGAGACAGCAGCAGACTGTGTCTGCTGTACTGGACAGTACAAAGCGATGGAAGGGGCCAGCAGGGGACGCCACATTATTACGGTACCGCTATGAACAGCTTTGAATGGTACCGTATGTTTTTCCACCGTACCGTATGTAAACTTGACTATGCCTTATTTTCGGGGGGTGCCTTATATTAGCAAATTCTGCAAAACCTCTGACATGCCTTACTTTCGGGGTGCGTCTTATTTTCGGGGAAACAGGGTATTGCTATTGCTAACGCATTTGAAGAGCATTACATTGAACAAGGCTGATCCCATGAAGATTATTCTAGATCATCATTTAGTGTTGCTATTGTCCATCACCTGAAGATAAATAGATCAAAACGTTCACAAACCAGGAAGGAAAAAAGTCATTTTTAAAAATAGCCCTGGAACTTTACTTGTCACTATTTTGTTTTGGCCTGTTTGCAGCTAGCTAATTATTACGATTCCAGAAAAAGACTGGATGTACTATAATTCAGCTTCTTAACAATGTTGCTTGTCTTTAGTTTTTGAATAAAAGTTAGTGAGAGAAGATGCTTGCAGAGAGAGAGGGCTCATATAATTGCCGGTTATTGCTTTTCCCCTTGACTTTCAACCCTTCAATGAAGAATTTCCCAGCGTTGGGAACTTTTTAAGAAGTGGTGACTTCAACTCCTAAAAATCCCCAGCCAGCAATGGTTGCTTGGAGAATTCCGGCAGTTGGAGATCCATATTTCTTAAAATTTCCCAAGTTGGGAAACATTGCTTCGGAAAATCTAAGTTTTTTGTTCATGGACCTTCCCACAGATTTGCCACAGATTTGCAGTCCAACCAGGGGTAACACTTTCTCTTCCTCTAACAATCATTGCAAATTCTCCTCCTTCCCAAATTGCAAACATTTTTGTGTGTGTGTGCACACGCATTTATTTATTTATTTCCACACTTGACACCATCAAAAATTGGTTGCTTGGCAACTGATTCATATTTATGATGGGTTTGCATTGTCCCAGGTTCACGCATTCGCTTTTTGTGACCTCCTGACAAGCAAAATCAACAGGGAAGCCAGATCCACTTACCAACAGTGTTACTAACTTAATAACAGCAGTGATCCGCTTACAGTAACTATGGCAGGCAAAGATGGTAAAATGGGGGCAAAGCTCGCTTAACGAATGTCTTGTTTATCCATGGAAATTTGAGGGCTCCATTGCAGAGCATGATCTGTACTTAAAAAAAGAGTAGAGCATGGCAGATGTATCAATGTGAAAATAGGGGCTCTGTGCTCATGGCATTGTCTGGACACTCTGGAAAATGGCAAACCGTCAGGCAAATTGCATTATAATTGTCCCCATGTCGCCAGGGAAGTACGATAAAGAGGCTGGAACACAGGAGTGTTTACGTTTTCCAGGAACCGGGGTTGAGGGGATAGCAAAATTCTGACACCAGCTTTTTAAAAACGTGTTCTTCTCAAGTAAAATTTTGCAGTTCATCCCAGTGTCTTTGCTTCCTTCCTTCCTTCCTTCCTTCCTTCCTTCCTTCCTTCCTTCCTTCCTCCCTCCCTCCCTCCCTCCCTCCCTCCCTCCCCCTCCCTCCCTCCTTCCCTCCCTCTTTCCTTCTTTCCTTCCTTCTTTACTCCCTCCCTCCTTCCCTCTCTCCCTCCTTCTTTCCTCCCACCCTCCTTCCTTCCTTCCTTCCCTCCCTCTTTCCTTCCTTCCTTCCTTCCCTCCCTCCCTCTTTCTTTCCTTCCTTCCTTCTTTCCTTCCTTCTTTCCTCCCTCCCTACATCCTTCCCTCCCTCTTTCCTTCCTTCTTTCCTTCCTTCCTTCTTTCCTCCCTCCTTCTCTCCCTCCCTCTTTCCTTCCTTCCTTCCTTCCTCCTTCCTTCTTTCCCTCCTTCCCTCCCACCCACCCACCCACCTACCTATCTACCTACTGCATATGGATTGCTCTATGGTATCTGTTGTTTTGAGTTTCTAGACAGGCTTTGGAAGTGTGGAGGGAAGGAAGTCTTTGAAGAAACCTCTGCATTGGGGCAGAGGGTGATGGGCTTCAGGGCCTGCTTTGGGGCAACATGGCCTCCCTGGCAGGGCCTGTGACTGGGGGAGGGGCTGACTCCCTGATCTCTCTCACTCTATCGTAGAATAACCAGGCTGCTTCTTGCTCAGGCCTTCTTGGACGAGCTTCATGAATGCGGGCGCCTTCACTCCATGTCCACTTGGATGGAGCTGTATCCCTCCCTCAGCACCGACCGACGCTTTGCCAACATGTTGGGCCAACCTGGTAAGCATCCTCAGGCAGGAATCTTGCCCTCCTTCTTTTGCCTCTCTCTCTTCCCCAAATTATGGGCATGGATCAAAATATTCTGTGTCCCTGGGTGGTGTTTGGGATGACTTGAAATGCTGCACTTGGCTTTGCAAATATTTATTTATTAGATTTGAGATCTTCCCATTGGAAAAAACGAGGACTGGACCCGAGTCCTGGGATTAAACTCCATGAACCAAGAAGGCTGGTTGAGTCAGGGGTTTCACTAAAGTGGTATCTCCTGCCTTACATCAAGATTTTCATGCATCCTTGCCTTTTCTATTTTGATTTGATTTCCGAGCAAGCCCTCAAATGTGTCCTTGAATTATAAATATATGCACCATAAAGTTTTTAATGTATGCTTATTAAGAGTTTTTCCATGCAATAAAGGCAGATTGAAAAAAAGGAGAAAAGGAAATTGAAAAAGGAAAGGAAAAAATAAAAAAGTGCAAGAAGCAAAAAGAGAAAAGAACTACAGTTAAGACATACAATGACTTCCAACCTTGTTTTCAGTAGGCAGTTACAATTTTGTAATCCTCCTTCCCTCTTAGCTGCTCATTTTAGCCAAGCTTATCTTAATCTTCAAACCCATAAAACATATTTTTTTCCTTTTAGCAAAAAAATCCATATAAGGTTTTTAGTCTCAAACAAGGTTTTTCTCTCTCTCTGATCAATAGGCCAGATAAGGAAAAGGAGGCATGGACAATTTCTTTTGTTTCAGATAGCATTGTTGACCATGTATTGCCCGTTTATTCCACTTTCTATCCTGTAACTTAAACTGATGGACACGATAGAAACATAGAAGATTGACAGAAAAAGACCTCATTGTCTATCTAGTCTGGCTATTTCCTGTATTTTATCTTAAGATGGATTATATGTTTATCCCCGGCATGTTTAAATTCAGTTACTGTGGATTTACCAACCAGGGCTGTGGGAAGTTTATTCCAAGCATCTACTACTCTTTCAGTAAAATAATATTTTCTCACGTTGCTTCTGATCTTTCCCCCAACTAACCTCAGAATGTGTCCCCTTGTTCTTGTGTCCACTTTCCTATTAAAAACACTTCCCTCCTGAGCCTTATTTAACACTTTAACATATTTAAATGTTTCAATGGGGCAATTTTCCAACCAAGCATGGACCCTGCTTAGATTCAGTGAAATGATGGCCTTATATTCCCCTGCTCCCCAAATCTAAGCAGCTCTGGAAGCTGCTTGGAAACTTGGTAGGCGGATCTTCTTGGTGCCCAGCGCTAATAATGCAGGCGTGGGCTACTTCCTGCTGCTCTTCTGTTCACAGGCTCCACCCCTCTCGATCTCTTTAAATTCTACGTTGAAGATCTGAAGGCCCGGTTCCATGACGAAAAAAAGATCATCAAAGATATTCTCAAGGTGTGGCTGGAAGGTTAACCACAAAATATAGGCCAGAAATACTTCTGGAAGGCTATTTCCCTTGAGGGGAATTATGTCTCTCTCTGTGATTCCAGTTAGGGGGGGGGGGGGGGGGGGGGGGATTCTTAGACAACACCACCATCAGTTTTAGGAGAGCCATAAAGACATTCCGTTTGAAGCATCCTTCTTTGTAGAGGGCAGAGGTGATGTTTAGTATTTGCTTTAAAATAAAAGCAGGCGAGGGGAACTGGAGCTGATCTGCAATTCCAGCCCCTAAAAAGATTGAAGTCGCTAGTGGATTTACTTTAGCGTTCCTTGGTTCCTAATGTTTTAGAACTAAACACTGAAGGAAAGAAAGTTTAACCACGGCCTTTTCCTGCCTTGCTCCTTTTCCTTTTCTTCTCTCCTTGGCAGGACCGGAACTTCAGCGTGGAAGTAAATACAACCTTTGAGGACTTTGCTCATGTCATCAGTTTTGACAAGCGTGCTGCCACGCTGGATGCTGGCAACATAAAGTTAACTTTCAACAGCGTGAGTAGGGTGGGATCCTATGCGTCTTCAACTTGGTGACTAATCCCCTATCACAGTGATGGGGGAACCTATGGCCCACGTGCCACATGTGGCACATGGAGCCATACCTACTGGCACGCGAGCTGTTGCCCTAGCTTAGCTCCAGTGTGCATATGCGCACCAACCAGACGATTTTTGGCTTGCGCAGAGCCTTTGGGAGGACATTTTAGGTTACCAGAGGGCCTCTGGGGTGCATTTTAAATCATATTAGAGCTTTTAAAAGTCTTTTTAGCCATATTAATTGGATTTTTAGATGTATTTGTTATATTGTTTGTATGGTATGTTTGTGTGTATGTTTGGTTTTTTATAATGAGGGTTTTTAGTTGTTTTATTAAATTGGATTGTTGCATGTTGTTTTTTATCATACAAATCCAATAAATAATAACACTAATAATTGTTTCTGATATGCTGTGAGCCGCCCAGAGTCATCGGAGAGGGGCGGCATGCAAATCCAATAAATAAATAAATGAATGCATGCATGCATGCATGCATGCATGCATGCATGCATACATACATACATACACGCATACATACATTTTCACCCTCCCCAGGCTTCAGGAAACTACTGGGGCCTGAGAAGGGTGAAAAATGGGCCTACCAGGCCCAATGGGAGTCGGGAAATGGGCCATTTCCAGCCTCCAGGGAGGCATCTGCAGGGGTGGGGGAGGCCATTTTTGCCCTCCCCAGGCATTGAATTATGGGCGTGGACACTCACACATGTGAGATAGCCTGCACGCAGATGCACCAAAGGAAAAAAGGTTCGCCATCACTGCCCTATCATGTCCCAAAGGTAGTTTTTCAAGAGGCAACCGGACTTCCTTGTTTTTCTTCAAAGGCATTTCGCTTCCGAAGAAGCTTCTTGGAGGAGAAGCGAAACGTCTTCGCAGAAAAACAAGGAAGTCCAGTTGCCTCTTGAAAAAAGCACTTTTGGGACAGCCATGACCTGGGTGATTGAGAATCTTCCATATTGAAATACATGTTTGTTGGGAGTGTCTCTCTCCTCCATCTAATTATGCTGGGCCTGAGGAGAGTCACCCAGTGTGACAGCTGGGCATCAGGGGATAAGTCCAGTTAGAAGAAAAGCCTTCTTTACCAATAGGTGAGCTTTTGCAAAAGTAGGTCGGGCAAATCCAGGGAGGGGCAGGATTGTGAATGTGAGAGACAGTTTGGCCTAAGGCACCAGCGTCACCCACCTTAGTGATGAAAACCAGCTGCGTAACCTTGGGCCAGTCACTCAATCTCCGCTTAGCTCAACCTCCCAGGGTTGTTGTTGTGGGGAAAATAAGAGGAGACAAAGTATGTTGGACCTGTTTACTACATTGGATCATTTGTAAATTGATGGGGTGGCGCAGCAGATAGAATGCTGTACTGCAGGCCACTGAAGCTGACTGTAGATTTGTAGGTCAGGGGTTCAAATCTCACGACTGGCTCAAGGTTGGTTGACTCAGCCTTCCAGCCTTCCAAGGTGGGTAAAATGGGAACCCGGATTGTGGGGGGCAATAGGCTGGCTCTGTTAGAAAAAGTGCTATTGCTAACATGTTGTAACCCGCCCTGAGTCTAAGGAGAAGGGCGGCATAAAAATTGAATGAATGAATGAATGAATGAATGAATGAATGAATGAATGAATGAATGAATAATAAAAGTGGGATATAAATGAAACAAAATGAGGAGGCCGTTAAACCACTGAGATGTTCTAGTGATAGGAATTTATTTATTTATTTATTATTTATTATTTGGATTTGTATGCCGTGGTGATCGTTCTCTCCCTTTGCCTTCCCATCCCAGCTGCTGGAAAAGGCTGAGGCACGGGAGCGTGAGCGGGAAAAGGAGGAAACCCGGAAGATGCGGCGGAAGGAGGCTGCGTTCAAGAGCATGTTGCGTCAGGCAGCTCCTCCCCTGGAGCCCAACATGCCCTGGGATGAGGTGAGATGTTCTGCTCCTTTATCTATCTATCTATCTATCTATCTATCTATCTATCTATCTATCTATCTATCTATCTTTGATTTGATTTGATTTGATTTGTATGCCGCCCCTCTCCGAAGACTCGGGGCGGCTAACAACAATATAAAAAGACAATGTAAACAAATCTAATATTAAAAACAATCTAAAAAACCCCCAATTTAAAGAACCACTCATACATACAAGCATACCATGTATATGGTATGCAGAGCGGGTTGTCCAGCCAAGTGTCAAATGGATGCTAAAGGAAGAGGATGGCAGATTAGATCTAGATAATAATGGAACAATCGGTCCAACTGTGGAATGTATCTTTTGGCATTAGGACATGGGCATTTTCCCACTTTGGGAGGAACCCACCCCTTTGCTCCCGGGTGCCTCCTTAGTGGCGGAAGGCCAGCCTCAGAAGGCAAGATTCCTACAAGGATGCACTTGGAAGCCTTATTTTTTGGAGCAGGTTGATTTGTAACTTTGTCTCAAAACAACGGACACTTCTGTCCAAACCAACTTGTAAGAGAAGTTGGAAATCTCCTTGGTTGAGTGAGCAAGTACCATGTTTCCTTGAAAATCCCAGCGACCAGTTAGGTCCCACAGAGTGGGCCTTCTCCGGGTCCCGTCAACTAAACAATGTCGTTTGGCGGGGCCAGGGGAAGAGCCTTCTCTGTGGCGGCCCCGGCCCTCTGGAACCAACTCCCCCCAGAGATTAGAATAGCCCTCACCCTCCTCGCCTTTCGTAGCTCCTCAAAACTCACCTCTGCCATCAGGCATGGGGGAACTGAGATAATCTTTCCCCCTAGGCTTCTACAATTTATGCATGGTATGTTTGTATGCATGATTGGTTTTATAACAAGGGGTTTTAGCTCTTTTAGTATTGGATTTTTACATTCTGTTTTTGTCACTGTTGTTAGCCGCCCCGAGTCTACGGAAAAGGGCGGCATACAAATCCAATAAATAAATAAATAAAATAAATAAAAATAATATACAGTATGTCCCCATAATAAGGCCAATGAGGCTTTTCAGTGCATGCGCTGATATAAGCCTCCGCACAAGTAAGCCCCCCCAACTAATTTCCAGGGAAAGTGGGGGGCATACCAGGAGCTGCTTTTTTTTTTGCAGTGGACGCGTTTGACCGTGAGAGTAAGCGAGAGGCAAGTATGTGCACATACCCTTTGGGGTGTGCACCCACTAACTGCTAGTGTAGTTCAGCAGTTCAAATCTCACCACCAGCTCAAGGTTGACTCAGCCTTCCATCCTTCCGAGGTGGGTAAAACGAGGACCCAGATTGTTGGGGGCAATAGGCTGACTCTGTAAACCGCTTAGAGAGGGCTGTAAAAGCCCTATGAAGCGGTATCTAAGTCTAAATGCTAAATGTTATGGAATGCCATGACACACACACACACAAATCTTGCATATTCCAGGAAAGGTATGCGATATGTGCTTCTTATTCTTGGTCAGGTCCGAGAGCGGTTTGTCAACAATATTGCCTTTGAGCAGATCACGCTCGAATCAGAACGGATCCGACTCTTTCGTGAATTCCTGCAGTTGCTGGAGGTGAGCAGCTCCTGTTTTGAGTTTGGGCCTGGGCGGAGCAGTTGAATCCCAGCAAGGGATCTGCTGGAAACCCCATGGGACCAGTAAGTAGAGTTGCGCTGGAGGAGGATAGAGAAGACAGTTTGCGTAGGCGGCCGTAGCTCTGGTATAGGATGAGGGTGGAGGTCTGTTCTCTGAGCTTGTGGCTTGGATTCCAAATGTTTCGTCACATCTTCAGCGGAGTTTAGGGGAAGAGAAGACAGTGGCTGGGAAGGCCGTGTTCCAATGGGGCCCAAGTAACCCAGTCCTCCTTTTTCCCCAGAGTGAGTGCCAGCATTTCCACACCAAGGCTAAGAAGCATGCCAAGAAGCCAAAGAAACACCACCGCAAGCACTCCGCCTCGGTGAGATTTGGGGAGGACAGACTCAACGGAATGGGCAAATAAAAAATAATGTTGTTCAAGGCAGCTGGATTCTCATGGGTTTTGAACTAAGTCACTGTCAGGCTCAGTCCCAGAGACGAGACAGCGAGATCCAATCAAACCCAGTCCTTTATTTGCTTCTACCAAATCTTTGCCAAACTAAATTATGACAGAATATTGCCAAACTAAAGCTATAACTTCTATGCTTCTTTTGTAATCTTCCCTCCCTCCAATTTAGTCTGGAGGACAGAAGGAAAAGGGGGGACATGAAACATTTAAATATATTAAAGGGTTAAATAAGGTTCAGGAGGGAAGTGTTTTTAATAGGAAAGTGAACACAAGAACAAGGGGACCCAATCTGAAGTTAGTTGGGGGAAAGATCAAAAGCAACATGAGAAAATATTATTTCACTGAAAGAGTAGTAGATCCTTGGAACAAACTTCCAGCAGACGTGGTTGGTAAATCCACAGTAACTGAATTTAAACATGCCGGGGATAAACATATAGCCATCCTAAGATAAAATACAGGAAATAGTATAAGGGCAGACTAGATGGACCATGAGGTCTTTTTCTGCCGTCAGTCTTCTATGTTTCTAATTTAGGACTGCAGAGTCTCTTAATCCAGGCCTTTCTTGGGGAAAGCTCTTGAGTTAGGCAGACTCTGCCCCTCTGCCACTGCGGGGGCACATTTCCATCACACCCATTTGGAATTTGAGTCACCTTGTCTCAGATGCAAGGCAAGTTATTTAGAGTATCTTGGAAAGGATCTCGAACCGAAAAACAGCTCGGGCTCAAAATGAGACGCAGTCTGTTGTGAGATTGAAGCACTTCCGAAACGCTCAAAACAACCTATATCATACACAAAAAGTGGAATTTTACACTTTTGTGCTGTTCAGTTTTGCAAATGGCATTTCAGCTTCAATTGGAAACCTTCCCGCCTGCCCCAAAGGCTTGGTGCACTGGTTAGAGCGCAGTACTGCAAGCTGCTTCTGCCGACTGCTAGCTGTAGTTCACCAGTTCAAATCTCATCAGGCTCTAGGTTGACTCAGCCTTCCATCCTTCCGAAGTGGATAAAATGAGGACCCAGATTATTGGGGGCAATATGCTGACTCTGTAAACCGCTCAGAACGGGCTGTAAAAGAACCATGAAGCGGTATATAAGCGCTATTGCAATTTCTCTTCCAGACTGTTCACCACTGTTAAGCAAGATGCCCCCTCTGTGCCAGAAAAACTCAAAGGCTGGGGGGGGGGGGGGGAGGCGGGAGAGGAATGCAGTAGGATAAGAGGCAAGAAACCAGAGGTGCCACCTTAGACCTCATGAGGGCTCGTCTCCACTTAGAAAGGTTTGGTAAGCTTGATCAGGACCGATTTAGCTTTGGATGAAGGCACCTGGACTGGGGACTGACAAGAGTTGGAGGAAAGGAGCTTTAGGAGAAAGTGTTCTAATGAGAAGATTGCCCAGTATGGGGATGATCTCTGCAAGGTGACCACTGTTGCACAGGATGGATTAAGTGGCTTCAAGATCTGGGATTGTGCTGCTTACTAACTAAAAAATGCTTGGACCGATCCTTTCCTGCTCCTCTTTCTCCTCGATGCCTTTGATCTTCCACTTGGGGTTATTTCTTCTCCCATGGCTCCGTCCACCTTTCCTCTGGCAGTGGCTGTCTGCTGAGTCCTTCTTTTTCTCCCACAGGGCTCAGAATCGGGTTCAGATCATCCCCACCGAGCAGCCAAGCGCAAGAAACGAAACCACTCTGAATCTGCAGGTTCAGGGGCCTCGTCTTCCCCTGACTCGGGTAAGGCATGGAAGGGTTGAGAAATTGGCTAGCTCCATCGAAAAAGAAGTCCTTGCGGGAAACTAGGCAGCAGTCTTTGTATTTGGGGGAAAGAAAACATGTAAATCCTATAAAACAAATCCATGGGCATCGTTGTTGTTGCCAGCGGTTGCTCTTTCTGTTTTCGAAGAATTACATTTTTCAGCCTCCAAGGGCCACACCATCAGGTTGAGGCTGTAGAGAAAGTTCAGGGAGTAAATTTTGGGGACGTGTTTTCCATTTTGCACAACACTTACGGGGAGTTAAGATGTGAACGGGCATGTCAGACTTAGGAAAGTTGTCTGTGGCTCCTGTTGTTTTTTGTGCAAATGACAAAAGCTTTGTGGTGCCAGACTATGAAACTCTATCATTTCGGAACATCTGCATGATGGTATTCAAGATGATGTTCAAACAGGACATGCAGGGCCCACAACGTATTATTTTCATCAGGCTCTCCCATTTGACAACACCCCCACCCCCAGGCAACACTACTGGAGTTGCATACCTATTTTAACTTGTTTTAAAACTCACCAAAAAAACGATGGGCTGAAATTCCTTTCACCAGCACATGTTTCAATACATGTTCTTCAGAGGCTCTTGGGGCTGTAAAAATGAGGAAGCTCCCATAGCATGCAAACCGCTTTTCCTTAATTGGATCAGAAAAAAATCCATTCATAGACAGCATCTGCATCACCCCCATCTTCCAATATCCGGCCGCCTTCCCAGAACATCTGTGAAATCCTTGGCCTGCTGCCCTGGAATCACAGCTAAGAGTAGGCTGAGGTCGTCCCAGGGGAAGGCTGGGACGGCCCCGTCTCCCCGTAACTTCCTGTCTTCCTGCAGAGCACAGCCCCAGGCGTGCCAAGAGGCAGAAGAAGAAGAGTAAGAAGAAACGGCACAAGTCGGTGAGTAGGCGGTCACGGCAGAACGGGGAGGCAAAGGGAGAGATCCAGATGGAAAAGGACCAACCGCATAAAGCCAAGCTCCTTGGGAAAAGGGGGTGTCCTCCTGGCAGATCCCTCCGCATGGGTCTCGACCCACAGAGTAGGAGCAGGTAACACTCTGGGAGGGGATTCAAGGGAGCAGCCATGGCTGAAGGTACACACACAAAGCTGTTTTATCTCAATGTCTGCATTGCTGCTTTACAATCTTTGGGGCTCCCTTGCCTTCCTGTGCTAGCCTTGTCACCAAATGGGCCGGTCACCCAGGCCCCTCCCACCCCGCAAACCGTTTCTTTTACAGAACAGCCCTGAAAGCGAAGCTGAGCACAAGAAGGAGCCAAGCCGGGCGGAAGAGTGGGAGCGAGGGAAGGCGCCCCTGCGACCTGAGGGGAGGGGCCACTCCCCCCCTCCCCGGGGCACCCGGAGGGAGCGGGTAAGACTTCCGGAGAGGGGTGGGGAGGGCCACGAGCAAGAATCCCAGCCCAGGAATGCCTTCTAAACCCAGAGGGTTGGAGAACTACAAGCCCCTTTACGACTCGTGCACTTCAACTCCCAGAATTCCTGAACCGGCGTGGAATTCTGGGAGTCGAAGTCCACAAGTCATAAAAGGGCCATAGTCCCCCAGCTCCTGTCCTAACTATTTCGGGTGGGGGGAAATCGGAAGGCCACAAATAGATGGGATGATTAGGGTGGAAATTTGGGGAGAGATATGACTTCAACTTTTTTTTTTAAATGTAGTGATATGTCTGTTTTAGGAGATGTCATCCTCAAAATGGCAAGAACTGCTCTCTGTTTTCAGCAGTATCGGTGTCTTGGGGCTCTAGGGGCCATATAAAGGGAATTGCTCACCCCTGCTTTGGGACATGGAGGATGGAGGAAGATAGAAAAAAAGAAAGGCTTGGAGGGAAGGCTGGAGGAGGGGTTCTTACCTGCCTTCTTTCTGCTGTCAGAGTGGTTGGGACACCTCGGAGAGCGAGGAGCTGAGCGAAGGGGAGCTGGAACGTCGGCGTCGGACTCTGCTGCAGCAACTGGGTGACCAGTAATTGACCCCTGCCTCTTTTGAGGCATTCCCCCCCTCCCCAAACACCATTGTATGAGAAGCATTCAGTCCTTGTTCCTGTGGCAACTCTGCCTTGTTTTAGCCTTGGTGGCATCCAAGCCAAGCGTATGCACTGCTCTTGCTGGACCCCGCCCGTTGGGTCACAGTCTTTTCATTACGTTCACCTGCTTCTAAGAGAGGGGCGCCTGCTCCTGCCTGTTGGCGGCAGTTATCTCCAGCGACACCACCAGTCTACATCAAGCATCAAGACCGGGAGGAAAGTTTGGGTGTCCCTTGTGGATCTGGCGGGCATCACCAAAATTGAAACCCGGCTCTTGGACCATCTAGCAGAGGACTGGGGGGAAATTGCATCTGATCTCCGGAATGAATGATGTCTGTCTCTCTCCACTCTTCACCGGGGCCACACTAGCCCAGAGCCTCCTGCAAAATGGCGGCAGGAAACAGCAGAGATAACAGCATCAATCTTGTCTAACCTGGAGACAGGAATGGGTTACGTGATCTTCTGGAATGTTATCACTGTGACTGGGTCCTTTCCCCTGGTTGCAGTATCCCCTTGTCAGTTAAGGATTTAATGGAATTTTTAAAACAATATTTATAATAAATCTGGACTGAAAATACCAATCTATGGCCTCCTGTAGAAAATGAGTTTGTATTGGTTCCCAATGATTTTTTTTTGGGGGGGGGGGGGGCGCGACCTCAAAAGAGTATTTTCATAGCCTATTGGACTGGATCTATGGTTGTCTCTAATCCCCCCAAAATAACACAGGACTTGAAGGTATTCTGGCGGGTTTATATCTAAAAAAGGGAAGAGAGAATATGCAAATATCCTAAATTGGTATGTGTGGCAAAGTAGCCATGCTGGGTGTATGAGATTTTCATCCATAATCATTGTGTGAATAAACAAGCTACAAGTGCTGATGAGATTGCAGATTTCCACATTTTTAACTCATCGATGCCGTACTTCCGAATTTATAACCCTGTATTAGTATTGATTATGCGCACTTAGATCATTTCCACAACTTATTCCCTGACTTCTTTTTCAAAAACCAGCCTTTTTTCTCAAAAGTTGACTTCCCAATTAACTAGATTGTAGCTGCCATCTCTGGTTCCAAGAAGGTGATCTTAAATAAAAGTGATTTAGTTTTGTTGTGGCCCATCCATGTCCTGTGCAGCTGGTCACAGGTCTCGAGGATCGAGAGATGGTTGTGGCCTGGTACCCTAGGCCCATGTACCTGGCACCGGAGCCTGGTAACGAAGAGGTTGGAGGGGATGTGGTGTCAGGCTGAAAGCCAACCAGGGCCTTCTGCACCTCCTGAAGTGCATATGAGTGACTCGGAAAGAGGAGGAGCCTCTTCTTGATGCTAGAGTACGTAGAGTTGCCAGAAGGCACGAGTGGCTAAGCAAGAGGAGGTCTCTGTGTGAATAGATCTCTAGAACAATTGGTCACACCCTTAGGCTATTTAAGGTTGAGCCACATGATGCTTCAGTGTGGAAGTCAACTTTCATTATGTTCCAGCTGTCCACTCGGATTTCTCTGTTGGGATATTATTGTTTCAATGATGAATTACGAACTGGGGAGTGAGGCTCATTTTCTCTGGGCTTCCTGCCAAATCAGTGAGTATAAAATAAGAGCTGAGTGATCAAAGAAAATATCTGTTGAATTGTGGTTTCTGTTTTGGACTCCAGCAGCTGGCACTGCTAGAGTCCAAATAAGACTTGTTTTTGGCTTTGTTGCTGGATTTCTAAATCCAAACCTCCCTGCTCCTAAAATATTAGAATTACTGTACATGCTTAAATCTTGTAAAATCAGTATGTGGGGGCCTGTTTCTTGGTGGGCTCGTCGCTGGAGCAGAACAAGTTTAGAGAATTTCTGACCTAGTTATGAGTCCTAAGAAATTCAAAATATATTCAGAGATGGGAAGGGGCGATGCTGCGGTCTGGGTCTGACCTTTTTAGTAGCTTTCTCAAGGCATATAGACATCTTCCATCCAGCATCTCTCAAATGAGCAACTGTAAGGGTTTTTTTGCGGGGGGAAGGGGGGGACGGAAATCGCACAAACCAGGGAGATGAAAAGACGCATTCATTGGCAATAAATGCAAAGGTGTATAGCCTTTGGTTCTGTTTTATTTTTTCCCCCTTCTCCCATTAGTAGAAATTCTGTACAGTTCAAGAGGAAGGAAGGCATTGGCTTACAGTATAATCAATAATAATTTTAAACATGTACAAAAAAGTTACATCTAGCTACACAGAAGGACTATGCTGAAGTGATTATGCTGTAAACTGTCCAGAAGTAACACCAAGAATACTCTGCCTGCCTGGGAATTAGCATTGCCATGAACAGAGTGGAGAAATGGTCCCATTTGGTACACTGGAGGACAATATTGGTGTTTTGCTTCAGAAGTTGAAGTGGCTACAACCCTAACTTTCTCCCCAGATTTTCTATGTAAGTATTGAAATAGTGTCAAATTCATGCTCATTTCTAAGACTGTTTTCACTCTTGATTTTTTTTTTCATTTTACAAGCTGGATCTTAAGTTCCCATCCTGGGCAAAGCAAACATTCTGAATGGCAGCTGTCTTTTGTCCTTTGGCTGGACTGTAGTAGGAAGCTTAGATGTCTGGCCCTTGTGCCAGATGAAAAGCAAACTAGTCACTAATTGTGCAGGCATTGCTTTCATTGATTATTTTCCCAATCCTACTGTTCTCCAAAGAGGACCGATGTGGGCTGACCTTCCCAGGGAGACAAGCCATCATCTGGTGGCCAACCAGATGTGCCTTGGAAGCACAGAAAGGAGGCACAAGTTGCTGGGTGCCCCGATATTTGCACACGTACAGGACACTATCCTGAGCCCCTTGGATGTAGAAACAGCATAAGTTTCCTGCTCTCGTTCTGTAAGGATTAAGCCGTGGTGCTGTTACAGTTAAGACACATCGGTGATGAGAAGCATATGCCTGCTTTTCATGATCAACTTGTGTGGGTCCATGCCACAAATGTATAGCTTTAAACCAGAGGTCTTCAAACTTGGCAACTTTTAAGACTTGTGGACTTTAATTCCCAGAATTCTCCAGCCAGCCTCTGGGAGTTGAAGTCCACAAGTCTTAAAAGTTGCCAGGTTTGTGGACCCCTGCTTTAAGCCATCAACATTTGAGATGATGTGTTGTGTTAGCATTCGCAATGCAGTTCTAGGCCAGGCAGCTTCAACATTGACATCGTTGTGTTCGGGGGGGGGGGGGGGGGGGGTGTCCCTTATCTCCAAGTGAGTATGTGAAAGCAACCTAAACATATGCCTGACTGTGTTGAACATCAAGATACGAAAGAATCTTTGATCTCTGGTGCCTCCTTGCAAGCCAAGTAGTCAAGACAATAACCAATGAGATTTAATGAGATTAACCAATATTGAACAAACCCTGAATCAAATTAGCTGCGTAGATGTTGTAGCCTGGGGTGCTATGCTAAAAAGCAGCCTGTATGAGAGCTACCCAGAGATAATGCTGACCCCTTTCCCCAAAACCTTTACAACGCTACTTGCAATTTACTCCTGCCCTTTGTCCAAGGAGTAAGAGAACCCTTCTTAGGCTTGAGAGTTGCATTACTCTGGCCTTTACCAAGACATTACCCAGCAATTGTTCAAATACAGTGTTTTTGGCACACATTCAGAAACTTGGCTAATTGAGGTCCCCCCACTCCCTCTCCTTTGTTTTAACTTACTCTTCTCAGTCATTGGTGTTCACTACTGTCCTGTCTCAAATCACACACAGTACATAGAGACATCTGTACTTTAATTCTTTTCATTGATTGGTCTTGGATGGTGTTATGTGGGCATTTGAGACAACATTTTACTAGTTACAAGGCTTGGTTAAGTGATCATCAATATATCTGTAGATAGAGCCATGCACTCTCAAACATCTTGATGACAACTGGGAACAGGATTTCATGTTTTTAACCAGTAAGCCAAGTCTCAATGTCGTTTGCTTATTGGATCAGGGGTACAATTGCATAGAAACAGCACTAAGGTTCGGACAAGGAACTATCCATTCTGTATTTATCTCATCAACAAGAACAGGTGGAAATGGGATAGCTGGTTCCTTCGGCATATTTATTTTCCTCCTTGCAACAAGACACACAGAGAAAAGAACCATGGGCCAGGAATGGAGTTACACATTAACCAGGGATAATCATCACTTTAGGGGTTTAGATACATGCCCCCCCCGGCTTGACTGATTTCAGTGGAGGTATCCCTAAGGCAGTGGTTTTCGTATGTATAAACATTAGTGGATGAAGAGGTAAGGATATTTTATGAATAATGATGCTAAGTACAATTTGCCAGGTTTAAGAGAGGCAGATGACAACTTTGATTGAGAGACGCCAAAAAGATTATAATTTAGTATAACTTTCTTTCTGCCCCACCCCAACCCGAAGTAGAGATGGCCGATTTATATCTGGTGGGTGGGAGATTCTATTTTAACTAATTCCCAGCCACCCACCCCCAGCAAACGATACTAGAATTTTGAATACTGTGTTTAATGTTAGAAGAGTTTACTCAAACAAAATTTAATATTAAGGGACCAGAAATAAAAGGCACCCCCCTTTTCCATATACTGTCACGGAAGGAAGGAAGGAAGGAAGAGAAGGGAGGGAGGGAAGGAAGGAAGGAAAGAAGGGAAGGAGCGAGGGAGGGAGGGAGGGAAGGAAGGGAAGGGAAGGAAAGGAGGTAGGGAGGGAAGGAAGGGGAGGGAGGGAGGGAGGGAGGGAGAGAGGGAAGGAAGGAAGGAAGGAAGGAAGGGATCTATTCCATAAAGTGCCAACACTATACGATCCATCCATGTCATGTCCTATTCTAAACCTGGGGTTGGGAGTCTGACTATCATAAGGCTACAGTCCTGTGCCTCCCCTAAGTGGCTTTCCCTGGCCTATCACCCAGCAGCTCAGTTTTTGCAGCAGCTCTCCAATAAAGTGACTTTTCCCAGCTGTCTGAGATCACTCTAAAACTAGACTTTTCACTGATGCAACCCATGTCCTTGGCAGAGTCGTTGATTTCCCTGGAAATTCAAAGCCATCTCCTAAACCACAGGCCTTACGAGCAAAATTCAGATCCACAAAAGCAGAAATTTTACCAAACATGCTAAGCTGCCAGAGAGCCGCCTTTTTTTCTGGGTGTGTGCGGGCCTTGGGGCCTTGAGAGCTGCATGCAGGAGACGGATGAGGGCCATATCTAGACAACTATATCCACCTCTTTACCACCAAGCCTTCCTTCTCAGCAACTCAAATTGCTGAGTTCAGAAGTTCTCGGCTTCCTGAATAAGAGTACAACCCCTGGCCCTGGTGTTCCTAGCAGGCCTAGCAACCATGGAACAGAGGACTCTGAAGAATAAGCAGCTGTTACAAAGTAAGAAAGAAAGGCAGGATCAAGGGGAGGGTGGTTGCATTCATAGAGGGCTGCACTAAAGGCCCTAGAGCCGTGATGGCAAACCTATGGCATGTGTGCTACAGGTGGCACACAGAGCCATATCTGAGGGCACACAACATGTTGCCCTATGTCAGCTGCAGCACACATGTGCATGCTGGCCAGCTGATTTTCAGCCTTCTGGAGGGCCGAAAGATTTCAAGAAAGCCTGTGGGAGGCAAAAAACGGCCCAGCGGGCCTACCGGAAGTTCAGAAACAAACTTCTGGTAGGCCTGATGGGCCTGGTTTTTTTGCCATCCACAGGGTCTGGGGTCTTCAGTGAGGTCTATGTGTATGCGTGAGAGTGGTGGAAGTATGGATGTGGGTGTGGACGCGAGGGGAGGGCACTGCATTATGGGTGTGTGTACACACACCCTTTTGGCACCGGAGCAAAAGAAAGTTTGCCATCACTGCCCTAGAGGGCCCAATGTAGCCCACTTCCATTTTATGCATAAGGCACTGGATTGGTTGCAGGAACCCCTGTCATTCTTTGGCACAGTTTAACACAGGAACTTTATACAAAGAAAATGTTTGGCAAAATAAATGCTCGATAGCTCCAGGTGTACCCGATCCAAGAGGCCTTTTATGTAATTGACCGGGACATGACAGCTATTTAATAGCCCCAATTATCTTCCTGTTTTACATGGGCAACATCATAGTGGTGCAATCTGTTAGGCAAATACTCTTCTGTGAAGTTAAAAATCATATTTTAGAAATATCCATAAGACAAACATATTAAGTGATCCCCTCTGGATGAAGAAGAAGACACAGCTTCATAATACTAGAGTGGAGAGAACTTCATCGAAAGATCTATTTGGTGAATTAAACTCTGCATCAACTTTGCCAACTATGTAGTCTCCAAATAAATTAGCCATCAAAAAAGGGTTCTCCCACACATCTGGATGGTACCAAGTGAAAGAAGACTGATCTACGGAAGCATCTTTAGCCCTACTGATTTCCTAGCTTGCAAAAAGTGCTGTAAAACACAACAGGAGTCCAGTTGGTCCTCTGAATTAAAAACAGTGGGAAGAACCTAACCATTGTCAAGTGGCTTTTACCCAAACTGTTGATACCTCAAAATCTTTGGCCAGAAGTTATCAGGCAAGTTAAGAAGAGAAGTTAAAGCAAGATCAGATTGTCTCAAAGCATCCAGGCTGAAACAACAAGCCTATTTTCAAACATCAGCACAACAATTATTGCAAATGCATGTTGAGTTAGAAACGGTTCCAACTTAGACAAGCTTAAAAGAGCAGGTGTGTGCGTGTGGGAGAGATAAATGAGTTCTATATCTTGGCTCGCATAATATTCATAAGCAATTTACTGTAGATCAAGATCCAATGGCTATATTTGCATAAATTGCTAAGCATGGTTGGCCTTCATGTCAATTATGGTTTGTTTGTGGTTTAGTGAGCTATGTAATCTTATCCTCTACACATGTTATGAAACCCCCAAAATTGTTTACTTTAGAATCAATCCAGCCGCGAGGTAATATTTATAGATAGGTTCTTCATTTGCAGGATGTCCTGAAACTCCAAGGAAATCCATTTTGAAATGGCTTCCTCCAAAGTATTTCAGGGAATTCTGCCCATTTCTACTTCTTCTTCTTGACCATAGGAAACCATGCCATTTATCCTTCATCAATGAATAGAAAACAGTCCCCACCTCATTAATTAATTAAAATGTCTTGGCCAAATTCATCAAGAATAACCTTCATGCATAACTTAATTTCTACTCATTTTGAAAGCTTCAACAAGCATAATAGGCAGTGCTACATTTTGTTTGGTCCACCAAGTATTTAAAAAAAAAACTGAGTAGAACACGCCACATACAAATAGGAAGCAGATTTTCATTCTTTGGAAAAATAGCAAGTGTTTCTAAAATAAAATAAAATCGAGATAGCCTGTAACCTACCCAGGATTTTTCTTGAGATCCCCAAGGGTTGGCTAGCTACTATCAGTTCCCTGCTGTATCAACACTGTTACTTTTGTGCAGTTGAGACATAAGGCTTTGGTCTTATTTTTCTTTGGAGGAAAGATTCCAGTGGTTTTCCAAGGCCTAGCTTTCAAACTTCCCAGAGTGAACTCTCACAGCCTGAAAACCACACAATTGCAAAAGACTGCTCTTGAACAACGACAACAACGACAACAACAACAAAGCTTTTCCACAAGACCTGATCTGTATACAAAAGCCGACTACCAGAAACTGATTTTTCCCTGCTGGCAATACGTCAGGGCCTAGCAACGATAGTGCTCATTGTCTCCATCCATTAAAGACAAGTTGAATGGTCAAAGTGCAATTCTGGTTTGGATGCTTGAGGCTTGAGGCGCCTGAGGAGGGTGCCAGCCTCCTACTGCCCAGGGCCCTTTCTCAAAAGCCAGAACAAGTCTCATCTGTCCAAGTTGACTTAGTGATGGGCTGCAGGAGCAAGGGACCGGTAGGAAGGAACATGTTATGTACAGATTAAAAAAAATACATCTTAAATTATAAAAGAGTAAGAATAATACTGTTGCGGGAAGGCAGTTTTTAAATGTCCCTTGGATCCTTCAGTTGAAAGTCTTTGAAAGAACGGAAGTTGCTTCTTTGGCAAAAAAGAACAAGATCGGGGCCACCGGAGTGCAGCATTCGCCAGTTGGAAAGGCAGGGCATGTAAGAATCTACAGGAGAAAGAACAACGTGGTCAGAAAGGAAGCAAGCATCTCTTCAACGGGGATTTTAATACTCTGGTTTTAAGTCAGTAGAGGACTGACAAAAGCTTAGTAATTTTTAGTAGTTTTAAATAAATAGTAAACGTTCTGCAGTGATGGCTATTGTCTCTTCATACATATACAGCGATCCCTCGTTTATCGTGGGTGTTACGTTTCAGGACCACCCACAATAAACGAAAATCTGTGAAGTAGGATTTTTTTCCCTCTTTCTCTTCCCCACACATTGTCCCTCACTTCCATCCCCTCTCTGCCTTAGGAAACCCTCGCGAGGGACTCCTGGAGGCTCCGCTCCGCACCCAGCAGCAAAGCGTTGCTTTGGCAGGGACAAGGCAGGTGCACTGCTGAGTTAGTCAGTCCTGCTGGCGGGGGCAACTGCTGAGGTGGCTCTGGTGGCTTCCCTCCCACCTAACTCAACTTGGGCCTCCTCCTTGATCCACAGCTCACATTAGAGAACCATCTTTCAGCTGCGGCGAGGGGGGCGTTTGCCCAGGTTCGCCTGGTGCACCAGTTGCAGCCCTACCTGGACCGGGAGTCACTGCTCACAGTCACTCATGTCCTCATCACCTCGAGGTTTGACTACTGTAATGCTCTCTACATGGGGCTACCTTTGAAGAGTGTTCGGAAACTTCAAATCGTGCAGAATGCAGCTGCGAGAGCAATCATGGGCTTCCCAATGTATGCCCATGTCACACCAACACGCCACAGTCTGCATTGGTTGCCGATCAGTTTCCGGTTACAATTCAAAGTGTTGGTTATGACTTATAAAGCCCTTCATGGCATCGGGCCAGAATAGCTCCGGGACCACCTTCTGCCACACGAATCCCAGCAACCAGTTAGGTCCCACAGAGTTGGCCTTCTCCGGGTCCCATCCACTAAACAACGTTGTCTGGCAGGACTCAGGGGAAGAGCCTTCTCTGTGGCGGCCCTTACCCTCTGGAACCAGCTCCCTCTGGAGATTAGGATCGCCCCCACCCTCCTTGCCTTTTGTAAACTCTTTAAAACCCACCTCTGCTGTCAGGCATGGAGGAATTGAGACATCTCCCCCAGGCCTATATAGTTAATGTATGGTATGTTTGTGTAAATGTCTTTTATTTTAAATAATGGTTTTAAGTTATTATTATTATTATTATTATTATTATTATTTATTGGATTTGTATGCCGCCTCTCTCTGGAGATTCGTTATTGTACATTGTTTTTATTATTGCTGTGAGCCGCCCCGAGTCTACGGAGACGGGCGGCATACAAATCTAATAAATAAATAAATAAATAAATAAATAAATAAATAAATGTGTGTGTGTGTGTGTGTGTGCGTATATATATATATATATATATATATATATATATATACACACACACACACACACACACACACACACACACACACACATATGTAGATTGTTCTGAATTCGGGTTTTGCCCTGTGTAATATTTTGCATGTTTATGCGACGTTTCGGTGAAATCACATTCACCATCCATTTTACAACAGCACGAAGCTTGTCTATGCGACGTTTCGGTGAAATCACATTCACCATCATCAGGCTGAAGTTTCAAGCTTCGTGCTGTTGTAAATATGGAATGTTTGCAACTGCCATTTCTTCCTTGTATATAGTGTTAGGGGTGGAGATTTGGTTTGAATGTAGCAAATAGATTGGGTGACTATGTTTTAGTGATCTGATTGGTTGGTGGAATCATAATTACTTGAAGGATTGACATGGTGATTATTATGAAGTGTTTTTTTGTTTAAGGCTGGTTTCCAAATCTCTGGTAGGCGGGACGTATCATCCCTTTTATTCATGCAGAGGGGGTGTTTCTCAATCTCTATAGCTTCTAAAGTAATTCTTCTATATACATTTTCTGTTTTGGAAAGTAATTTAGTTTTTTCAAAGTCAATTTCGTGCCCTGTTTTTATAATGTGCTGGACAAGGGAGGAAGTCTTTTCTTCTTTTTTAACTGCATTCTTATGTTCTGCAATGCGTGCACTTACTCTTCGATTGGTTTGTCCAATGTATGTGGCTGCACATGTTTTGCAAGGGATTTCATAGATTCCTTGGTGTTCTAATTGGATTTTATCTTTTGGGTTCCTTAGGATATTTGATATTTTTTGGTTAGTGAAAAATGAAGTTTTGATGTTATGTTTGTGCAGAATTTTACTAATTTTGTCTGTGGTGCCCTTGATGTAAGGGAGGAGGGTGGTACCATTGTCCTGTTCTTGATCTTGATTTTTGGGGGGTGTCTCTTTTTTGATTAGGTTTGTGATTGTTTTCCTTTTGAATCCATTAGAAATTAATACATCTTTGAGTTTGTTCAATTCAGTTTTTAAGTGCTCATGGTCAGCTAGGCGTTTGGTTCTGGTGATGAGAGTTTTGGCCACTGAGGTGATCTGTGCAGGGTGGTGGTGGGAGTGTGCATTTAGATAACGGTTGGTATGGGTTTTCTTTTGGTAGATAGTGTGTCCTAGTGTATCATTGTCTTTCTTCAAATTGATAAGTGCATCTCGTTCCTCCTTTTGTATGTTGCTTCTAGGAGGTTTGCTAGAGCAGAGAATATTAGTGACTTTAAGTCTGATTTTGTTGGCTTCATCTGGGTTGATTTTATTTAGAGTAGTTTCAATTCCACATATGATGTTTTCAGTTGGAATGCGTTTGGGGGTTATTGCAAACTCAAAGATGTATTAATTTCTAATGGATTCGAAAGGAAAACAATCACAAACCTAATAAAAAAAGAGACACCCCACAAAAATCAAGATCAAGAACAGGGCGTGCCTGCCTTGTCCCTGCCAAAGCAACATTTTGCTGCTGGGTGCGGAGCGGAGATTCCGGCAGCCCCTTAGGAGGATTCCCTGAGAGAGAGAGAGAGGGAGGGAGACGAAGGCAGAGAGATGAGAGGTAAAGAGAGAGGGTGGAAGTGAGGGATAATGTGTGCATGCATGGAATCCTCCTCACGAGGGGCTCCCGGAGGCTTATATATATGAAGGTCTTGGCATATTCGGGTTTCTTCACGTGTAAGTTCCAGAGATTTCTGGTGATGTTTCGACAAGGTCCGTATGTATATTTATACATATTCATAGTATAAATGTATATGTATATACACGAAGCTTGGAACTTCAGCCTGATGATGGTGAATGTGATTTCACCGAAACGTCGCATTGACATGCAAAACATTACACAGGGCAAAACCCGAACTCAGAACAATCTACATATATGTATAAATGTATATGTAAAAATATATTTATTTATATAAAACTACAAGTTCATGTCAGCGTCCCTGACTTCCATTTGGACACCTGCTGCACAGTTTCTCTGACAGATGTTCCGAAATTATTTCATTTTGCTGCCAAAAGTCCTGGAGGACTTTTCACAACCCATCAAGGCTACACCCTTCTAGCCCCTAATGAAGCATTTTGCTTTATAACATTTTCCCCTTCGAGGTGTTTTCCTTTGTTCAAAAAAGGACTTCCACCTTCCTCCAGCAGAAAGAGTTGATGGTTAGCAAAACATCAGTTGGGGATAAACAACTGTCAAGGCTACTTATTCGCTTTGGTGCCCAAGTGCAAATCTTTGGTTGTTGGTAGGCAGCAAAACCAAAATTAGGCTCCAGGACTCCAGAAAGCTCATTCCTGTAGATGAATTGAGGAGGAACTAGAGGCAAATGGTTCTTGCTGCTATGGAGACAATTAGAACAAAAATACTTAAGACAATTCTTTAAATAAAGAGCAAGGCAACGGGAAAGAGAAGGGAAGCTATTTTCCATCCATGCAAGACAATTTAGGAGTGCATAAAGATTGAAAAAAATACTGCCCACTTAGCCTTATGGGAGCCCTGGTGGCAGAGTGGTTAGAATGCAGTATTGCAGGCAAACTCTGCCCCCAGCTAGAATTCGATCCTGACCAGCCCGAGGTTGACTCAGCCTTCCATCCTTCCAAGGTTGGTAAAATAAGAATCTAGATCGTTGGGGGCAATAAAGCACTATAACGTGGTATCTAAATCCAAATGCTACTGTTTTGCTACTTGCTGGATGAACCGTTGAACTTACCTGAACGGTCTTCTCGCTGCACTGCGAAGAGAGTCCAACGTGGGTAGTACTTCAGTCTTATTGGTAGGAACTGAGTTTAGAATTAGCATAATTAACATGTCCCGCCCACCACTGCCCCCTCTTAGCCAGTGATAAAAACGAAGGAATAGTAAAGGAACAAAAACTTTATTTAACAACTGTAACTTCAATTAAACTGTGCACCTGGGCCAAACAAGGCCGGGCGGGTTTGGACTCTCTTCGCAGTGCAGCGAGAAGACCGTTCAGGTAAGTTCAACGGTTCTTCTCCACTGCACTGCTCAGAGAGTCCAACGTGGGATATACCCAAGCCACACTTTAGGGAGGGATCGGCTGGCCCAGGGGCGCAGGAATGCAAACTCCCTGTAGCACTCTTCTGCCGAAGGCTGCTTCCGTAGAAGCAAAAGAGTCTATACGGTAATGTCTGATAAACGTTGTAGGGGCAGCCCAGGTCGCTGCCCTGCAAATGTCCTCTAATGGCGCCTGAGTAGTCCAAGCGGCTGAGGTCGCCGCGCTTCTGGTAGAGTGGGCTGTAATTCTACCTGGTAGCGGTGTCGTTGTGGTTCGGTAAGCTTCGATAATACAAGTCCTGATCCATCTGCTGATGGTTTTAGACGAAACCTTTCCCCCCAGCGAAGATGGGAGAAAGGATACGAAGAGAGCCTCCGACTTCCGAAAGGTGCTAGTGCGGCGTATATAAATCTTAACTGCTCTTCTAACGTCCACCTTATGCCACCGCAGCTCTGATGGGTGAGAGCCATGGGTGCAGAAATCTGGGAGGATAATGTCCTGAGCCCTGTGAAACCTGGTGTTAACTTTGGGAAGAAAACAGGGGTCCAGTCTTAGAGTAACCTTATCTGGATGAAAGACACAGAGGTCCGGCCGGACCGATAGTGCTGCAAGCTCCGACACCCTGCGGGCCGAAGTGATGGCGACTAGGAAGGCCACCTTGGCCGAGAGAAAACGAAGTGATACTTCCCTCAGAGGTTCGAAGGGTGGAGCTGTCAGTGCCCTGAGGACCAGCGGTAAGTCCCAGGATGGAAAGTGGTGTATGACAGGAGGAGACAGGTTTGCCGCTCCTCGGAGGAAGTCCCTCACCCAAGGGTGATGAGAGATTGGGGAAAATGGGTCTGGACGCAGGATTGTCGCTATAGCTGCCACCTGTCGGCGGAGTGTGTTGGGCGCCAACCCTTGGTCTAGTCCCCTCTGGAGAAATTCCAGAAGATGCCGTACTGAGGACGACGAGGGCGTTATGTGCTGGGACCTGCAAAAGGTGCTGTAAGCCCTCCAAGTAGCCTGATAAATACGTGTCGTTGATGGTCGCCGTGCTGCCTGAATGGTGTTAATGACACTCTCCGGAAGCTGTTTCTCCCTCAGGCGGTCCCCTTCAATCTCCACACGGCAAGCTTCCACCACTGTGGGTCTGGATGCACGATGGATCCCTGTGCCAGGACTAGGTGCTGGAGCGGGATTCTCCATGGTGGTAAGGTTGACATCCCCATGAGGTCGGCAAACCAAGGGCGTCTGGGCCAGTATGGGGCCACGAGGAGGATGTCCGCCTCCTCGGCCAGAACCTTGGCCACCACCTTCTGCAAGAGACTGACCGGAGGGAAGGCGTAGAGAAGCCCCTTGGGCCATGGTGATAGTAGTGCATTGACTTGCTCGGCCTCTGGTGTCGGAAAGCGGGAGAAAAACCGTGGTAACTGCCTGTTGTGCTGTGTGGCAAAGAGGTCCGCTACCGGTACCCCGTACCTCTGGGTTATCAGTTGGAAGGCCTCCGGGTTCAATGTCCATTCCCCGGGGTCGATAGTCGTGCGGCTCAGCCAATCCGCCTGGGTGTTTTCCACTCCCGAAATATGCTCCGCACGTATTGATGCTAAGTGTCTCTCTGCCCATGACATTAGCTCGTGGGCCTCCTGCATCAGACGGCCTGAGCGCGTGCCACCTTGATGGTTCACATGCGCTCTGGTTGCCACATTGTCCGTCAAGATTAGGACATGTTGGTTCCTTACCATGTCCGTGAATGCCAGTAGAGCGTTGAATACAGCTCGTAGCTCCAGTCTGTTGATATTGGGGTCCCCCAAGTCCTCTGGGGACCACCTGCCCTGGGCCACCTGTCCCCTTGAGTGTGCCCCCCAGCCAGAAAGGCTTGCGTCGGTGGTTATTGTTACCTCCTGATGAGGTAAAAAGGGGGAGCCCCTGGAGATGGCTGGTGAGGTCCACCACGGGAGGGAAAGTCGCACTGTCGTGGTCAGGTGCACTTTTCGTTTTGAATTGCTGAGATGAGCTTTTTGGAAGGGAAGGAGGAACCATTGGAGGGGGCGAGCGTGAATCCGAGCCCAAGGAACGATGTTGATGCAGGAAATGAACATCCCCAGTAGTTGTGACAGCTGTGCCAGGGAGGTCCTGCTGTGGCGCGAGACGGAACGAACTAACGCCCGTATCTTCTGCCTCCTCTCTGATGAGAGGAAGACGAGACCCGCTGAGGAGTCTATTATGGCGCCTAGATGAAGCAAGCGCATAGTTGGCTCTAGATGACTCTTGGCTCGGTTGATAGTGAAACCTGCCCTCTCCAGCGCATCTATTGTCCTGTCCAGGTCGTGCCTGGCTTGCTGAGGGTTTCTGGAGAGAATGATAATGTCGTCTAGGTATGCTAGAAGACGGATAGATCGAGCCCTGAGACTCGCTGTCAAAGTGTCCAAGATCTTGGTGAATGTCCTCGGGGCGGAGGACAAGCCGAAGGGCATGGCCCTGTACTGAAAGTGTTGGTTGAGAAGATAAAAGCGGAGAAACTGCCGATGTTGCGGATGAACTGGGATATGGAGGTATGCCTCCTTGAGGTCGATGGAGGTCATCCAGTCCCCTTGCCGGATAGATGCCAGTATGGAGTGCAGGGAATGCATCTTGAAGCGTTGGTACCTTATGTAAAGGTTGAGTTGCTTCAGGTTCAAAATGAGACGGCAGCCGCCGGAAGACTTGGGGACCACAAACACGATGGAGTAGAACCCTAGCCTCTGCTGATGCACCGGTACAGGTTCTATTGCTCCTATGTCTAGGAGGTGTTGGACCTCCTGCAGGATGATGACTCTCTTTTGTGGTTGTCGTAATGAGGTTTCTACAAATCTGTTGGGAGGGTGGTGGAGAAATCTTAGTTGCAGACCCTGGGCTATGGAGTCCAGAACCCAAACGTCTGTGGAGATAGACTCCCAAAAGTCGGTGAAGCACTGCAGGCGCCCACCTATGGGAGTGTCCCGGAAGGAGTCATCTCTGCTTGCGGTAACCTCCCCGGTTACCTCCTCGAAATGGTCTACGGGATTGCTGGAACTGTTGGCCCCTGTTCCCATAACCTCCTCGCTCGGTACGATAGGTGGGATTATAAGTCCCCTGTCCATATGGTCTGGAGGCCGGGGATGAAACCGAGGTGGTGTCTGAACGAAAGGACTGCCGTCGGTAATAAGGAGCTCCCCTCCTGTCCTGGCGCCTCGCAGAACGTGGTAAGACCTTCTTCTTGTCACGGTCCTCAACAAGAACCGAGTCCAGGGATTCCCCGAAGAGCTTGGAGCCCTGATACGGGGCCGCAGCAAGACGCCATTTTGACTTGGCGTCTGCCTGCCACGAACGGAGCCAAAGCAGGCGTCGTGCTGAGAGGTTTGATGCCAAGGCGCGGGAGGAGAACCTCGCTGCTGCTAAGGTGGCATCCGCGGAGAATTCTGTAGTGGCAATCAATTTATTCACATCTTGGCGCAGCCTGGCGTCCTCCGGGCCTAGTCTGGTTAGCATGTCTTTTAACCAAAGAATAGAGGCCCTGTTAAAGAACGATGCGGCCGATGCCGCTCTGAGAGACCATGCTGTCAATAAATGCATTCTTCTGGTCATATTCTCCGCCTTCCTATCATCCGGCTTTAGCCCATCTGCCATGTCTGATGGTACGAGAGCATTAGACATCAAGGCTGTCACCGGGGTATCCACTGTAGGATACTCGAGCAATTCCTCCACCTCAGGATCGAAAGTATAAAATTTTCTGTCCCAGGCTGACGGTCCTAGGGCTGCAGTTGGCTGTTGCCAGGGCTTCTTGATGTTTTCTGCGAATATAGGAATGGCAGGGAGGTGTTCAGACTCCCTCTGGGGCTCGTTGATGAGCCTAGCTGCTGGCAAGATGCCCACCTCCTGTGCTGCTGGCTTGGCTGAGTTGTCAGGAGTCAAGGTGGCTTTAGCCTTATTCAATAGGACTCTGAAAAGAGATTGCTTGAAAAGGCCTGCCAGTGGAGGTTGCTCAGGTAAGGTGGTCTCATCTCCTGAGAGTTCATCCTCCTGATCCATGGGCATCTCCCCCATGTCCTGCTCATCCTGGAAGGAGTCCTGCACAGATGTGGCTACCTCTGGCACAGTCCAAGGGCTCTGTCTGCTAGGCCTAGGCAGTGGTGAAGGCCTCTGTTGAGCGCCTACTGCAATGCCTTGCGAATATGCAGAGGCAATCATGTCTTGCAAGGATGGAGACATTGTTTGCCAATTGTCTGTGGGTCCTCTAAGGCCCGCTGCAGTAGGAGTAAATGTTGCAGCCTGAGTGGCTTGAGGCCTTGGTTGAATAGCCTGTCTAGTCCACTCTGTCTCCTGCCCCCCTTGTGATGGGGGGGCGCTCAAGGGGTGATCTGGTGATAATCCCCCTGTCCCAGAGAGTAGCATGCCCTCTAATGGTGCTTCAGTGACCGAGGGGCTTAGGTGCTGAGTGGGAAACATACTGGAGGGGCTAGGACCCTGCTTGGACTTACTCATTTCCAGTTGGGCCTCTAGGGCCTTGATCTTTTTCTCAGCCTCCTTGAGGGCAGTTGCTGATTGTGATGATTTTCCCTTAGATTTGCTACTGTGAGATTTCTCCTTCCCCTTACTAACTGAGGGGGCAGCCGGTTCACCGGTATTGCTCTGGGGTAACTGCGACATTTTTGAGTTAGTAATTGTTCACAATAATTGCAGTTGGAAATGGCTTCTCAATGTAAACCACGCTGTGAATGATTCAGCTTAGCGTCGCCTACTTAAGGCGTCATAGCTGTCTGGAGCCCTGATTGGTTCAGGAGGGCGTGACCTATGCCCTCGGCTCCTTGTCATGCCCTTCCAAAATGGCTGCCCGGGAGGATAGATTTTGCTTTCTCATCCAATATGGCGGCCGTGACGTAGTCTAGGGGGCGAATAATGGCGGGAAAGGACTTACAGTCCAATAATCTGCCCAGTGCTGGTTTAGGAGGTAAGAAGACTCTCCCTGCGGTCTGTGCAAAACGGGCTCTCCTTGCCTGCCGCTTCCCAGCTATTTCGCTCTCCCCCGTTTCCTCGATCTTGCCATAGGGCTGCCTGGTGCTAGCCGCTTGGGCGCCGCGTTCCAAAGCCGCCTCACAGCTGATGGACCCCCCGCGGCTGTCCGGGGCTTCTCTTGCCGCCGCGCTGCTTCCAAAGCTGCCCTGCGGCCGTTTGAAATCCCCGCGGCAATCTGAGGCTTTTCCCTTCGCCTCGCTGCTAGCCGCCGCTGTTAGAGCCGACTCCCAGCTGATTTAGCTGCTCGTGGCAAATCGGGGGTTTTTGCGGCTCCTCTCTGATGGCCGGAGCCGATCCTGGAGGTTTCTGCTCGCGCTGGGTGTCCAGGAGGGCAATTTGGACAAGGGGGTTATGATCGCGGACGTCAGGGACCCCATACCAGCGGACCCTGTCGGCAAGGCAATACTCCGGGGAGCAGAGGCCTCTCAGGGTTTAACAAGTTGGAGAACTATACCCCAGAGGGCAGAGGCTCTCTTTCCAGGAACTCTTCTTCTTCCTGTAGAAATGGAGAAAAAAAGGAGAAAATTTATTAGTGTACAAACTTTATTTACAAGGAGAACAAAACTCATATGTCCCTACTCTATGAACTGAGTTTTTAAAACTGGCTAAGAGGGGGCAGTGGTGGGCGGGACATGTTAATTATGCTAATTCTAAACTCAGTTCCTACCAATAAGACTGAAGTACTACCCACGTTGGACTCTCTGAGCAGTGCAGTGGAGAATGTGACGATTTGAAAAGTACCTGAAAATTCACTCGGAATTACCTTCCCTCCTGCAGCAGACACTGAAGTGGAAAGAGGCTCATCTGCATAAGGCCAGCTCCTAAACTATGTGGCCAAATCCAAAATGCAGATTTTCCTAGCTGTTCATAAAAAAATCATATTGCATGCTGTTTAGTGGAAATGCAAGCGTACAGTGGTACCTCTACCTAAGAACGCCTCTACTTAAGAACTTTTCTAGATAAGAACTGGGTGTTCAAGAACCATTTTCTACTTAAGAACCTGAGCCTGGAAAAGTTTTCCAGGAAATTTGAGAGCGGCACGAAGGCCTGGCCAGTTTCCTTGGGTTTCTCTCTCTGGTGCAGTATGAGAGGGGCGTGCTCCTCCTTGCCACCTCAGACTCCCTCTTTTTTTTTTTAAAGCCTTAAAGTTTTGGATTTTTTTAAATTCCTCTCACCTCACCTTCTTCCTTCAGCAGTGACTGTCCTCCTCCTCCTCTTCCTCCTCCTCCCACCCAAATTCCGAGCTTTTATTTCTTTCCTAATGGGTTTGCACGCATTATTTGCTTTTACATTGATTCCTATGGGAAAAAATTGCTTCTACTTACAAACTTTTCTACTTAAGAACCTGGTCACGGAACGAATTAAGTTCTTAAGTAGAGGCACCACTGTAGTTCACTAGCCCAGGCTATCATCTCAAAGTGAGGAAGGCCTTTCCGATCAGCTATGACAATCAGGGATGGCTAACATTTTTGGTACCGAGTGCCGAAAGTGTATGCGTGCACACACCCTTAATTCAACCCCCCTGCACATACCCTTTGCAGGTGTGTGTGATCCCCACGCATGTGTGCATGACCCCCATGCATTTACTCCTCCCCCTGCACATGCGCATACATCTCCTGCATTCACCCTGTCAAGCGCATGAGTGGCAGAGACCTGAAACATCAGCTGGCCGGTGGGAGGTGCGCGCACAAGTGTGGCAGAACTGAGCTGGGGCGATGGCTTGCGTGCCCTCAGAGAAGACTCTGCATGTGCCATAGGTTGCCCATCATGGAGCTATGACCTGAAATCCTTTAGAAGAACTCCATTTCCCCACTTTTGAATGAAACTCTAGCATGCTTAACTTTCTGCCTTGAGCCCACTTTGCATAGTCTGTCCTTTTATGGAAAAAAAGGTTCCTTCAGAAGCATTTTTCTGCTTTTTTTGACTCAAAAAACAGGCTCGGCCAAAAGATGACTCAGCAGGTGGTCTGGAAGATCTAGGGATACTTTAACTGCACAGGTCATCAGCCAAAGCATTCATCTTTCCCGTTTCTGCTCCTTTGTCTCCCACACGTACTTAGATTACAGTTCATTTCTCAATTTTCCGGGAGTGAACTGCCCTGACTCAAAGGGAATCCTTTAGACACGACTAAAATTGCTTTCCTTCTCTCTTCCCTGTTCAAGACAACCTTGGGATCTGGGTGAATGAAAAGGGGGGGAAATGTTTCTCTCCTCCAATAGTTTATTGGATTTGTGTATTTCTGTTTTTCTATGGCGGGATGTCTAAAACCCAGAGCTTTTCAGCCCTTCTCTGCCATCTGGTTCACCTTGAACTAATCTGTTCCTTTGGCTAGGAACCCTTGATGATATAGAAACATAGGAACATAGAAGTCTGACGGCAGAAAAAGACCTCATGGTCCATCTAGTCTGCCCTTATACTATTTCCTGTATTTTATCTTAGGATGGATCTAGGTTTATCCCAGGCATGTTTAAATTCAGTTACTGTGGATTTATCTACCATGTCTGCTGGAAGTTTGTTCCAAGGATCTACTACTCTTTCAGTAAAATAATATTTTCTCACGTTGCTTTTGATCTTTCCCCCAACTAACTTCAGATTGTGCCCCCTTGTTCTTGTGTTCACTTTCCTATTAAAAACACTTCCCTCCTGGACCTTATTTAAGCCTTTAACATAGTTGCCTCAAGAAGAAATATGAGATTAACTGTGGCATCCTTGGTGCTCTCTGATCTTGGTGAGTGATGTGAATTTAAGCCCAATTAAGCCTCATTTCAGATTATCACAATCCAGCCAATAGCAACAGCACTTAGACTTAAACAGGTACTCCTTGACTTACAACAGTTTGTTTAGGGCCTGTTCAAAGTTACAAAGGCACTGAAAAATGTGACTTGCAACCGTTTTTCACAGTTACAGCCTCTGTAGCATTCCTGTGCAGCATCTGATCAAAATTCAGACGCTTGGCAACTGCTTCATATTAATGACCATTGCTGGGTCCCAAGGTCATGTTATCTCCCCTTTTGTGACCTTCTGAGAAGCAAAGTCAACGGGGAAGCCAGATTCACTTTACAACCTGGGTTACTAACTGCCCAACTGCTGTGATCCACTTAACAACAACAATAAAATGAAGCAAAACTAAATGTCTCACTTAGCAACATAAATTTTCGACTCAATTGTGATTGTAAGTCAAGGACTACCTGTATATCGCCCCACACTTTATAGCACTCTCTGGGTGTTTTACAGTGTCTGCATCATACAGGAATAGCAGCATCCAGGACTCGGACAAAGGCCAGTTTCCCAAAGATGAAACTAAAAACTAGAAAGTCACAGCCAATGCTTCAACTTAGTCACCAAAGCACGCTCCTTTTCTTCACCCCAGGATCTTTCGGTGAGTACTTAAAATAATACAGATTCCACATCTGCAGTCTAAACCAGAAGACAACAAAAGTTGGCAACTTTAAGACTTGTGGACTTGGACTTCCGGTGGTGACATCTCTGTGTAGAGAAGCGAGAGAACAGGGCGCTGCTCGCGAAGCTTTTATTTCCTCATTGGTGTGTGTGATTTGGCATGTATGGACCAGTGAAGGGCTCCACTTACTTTCCCTACTGGTACGGGATCTTGAGGCCGGCGCGGCTGATACATCTGCGTGCACCCCCATGCGAAATTTCACTTCTGTGTAGGTGCCTTTGAGCAATATCTTGCGCAATACACTCACGCAGGCAAGATTTTGGCAAATTTTGCCCCTTTTTTGCTTCTGCGAATGCGCAGAAGCCAAAAGAAGGCAAAAATGTTGAAATCTCACCCATGCAAGTGTCCTCACGCGAGATTTCACTTTGGGTGCACGCGCAGAAGTGAAATCTCACATGGACACACACGCACACATGTTGAGTGCGTGCGCGGCCAGCCTTGACAGATTTAGAGATAAATTACAGTCCACGTGGACCATAATAAATCAAATCTGAGAGTCGATGGATTAAAGTAGAGAAACAGCTTTCAAACGAAGTTACTTTTATTAAGAAAAATAAAAAAAATATATCTAATGCCTTTCAGAGGCAATTTCTATGCATGCTACATCTTTGAAGACAAAAGAAAGAAGATGGATTCTTTGGAGAAGAAAGGAAGTGATGCATGTGTGACAGGCAGGATTTTACATCATAATGGGTGGAGCTAACTAACATACACAGTGTTAACTAATTAATTACTGAATGTCTCTGAATGTCTCTGGGGCTGGCAATACACAGCGTGACAAGCCCAGCTTCCGGAACCAATCAAAAACCTCTAACGGATTGCTGATCCCATCCATACCAGGTGGGGCCCATCACTGGTTTGGACTCAGAGGTACAACCGGAGGAGAGGGGAAGATCTGGAGATCTCAAGGCAACTCGCAATTGTCTCAAAAGGATAGGAGAAACCCCTCAACTTCGACAAGGAAAAACCGGCCATTCTGGCTGGCCTTAGCTGCGATAGCCATATAGAAGGAAGAAGAAAAATGTGACCTAAGTGTAATGGGTGAAAGAAAAAGTTACCCAAAAAAGAGGTGGAATTGAACATCAGTTTGAAGGAGCAACAGGATTAAAGCTCAGAACTGACAGAAGCAGCGATTGGGAAGGAAGAGTAGAAACGAAAAGCCAAAAGATCTGGAAGAGTTACAGTGACTATGCAGGGGAAAAAAAGATTGAGGGCAGGATTGAAAGCTTCGAGAACGAGAAGTGGAAATAAAATATAAAAATCTAAAGGATTTAAAGGATTAAAATACAGTAATACCTCATCTTACGAACTTAATTGGTTCCGGGATGAGGTTCGTAAGTGAAAAGTTCGTAAGATGAAACAATGTTTCCCATAGGTATCAATGGAAAAGCCAATAATGCGTGCAAGCCCATTAGGAAAATCCAAAACATTAAGGCTTTAAAAAAAAGCGGGGGGGGGGGGCAGACTAAGCTGAGGGGAACAGAGTGGTGGGAGGGACAACGAGAGGTGGCAAGAGGTGGCAGTCCCAACAAAGCAAGGCAAAAAGAGCCTCTCTTGAGCTCCATGGGTCTTTCCCTCCTGTTTTTGCCCACCCCGTTCTGCTCATTTTCCCCACACCTTTCTCCTCTTGAGCTCCATGGGTCCCTCCCGTTTTTGCCCACCCCGTTCTGCTCATTTTCCCCACACCTTTCTCCTCTTGAGCTCCATGGGTCTTTTCCCCATGCAGTTTGGAAGGGGGGAGTTTGTTGCTGGGATTCAAAGCAGTGCTGGGAAAAATGAAGAGAATCAAGGAGCCTCAGGGAAATCCCGGCGGCTGCTCGGGTTCGTAAGGTGAAAATAGTTCGGAATAAGAGGCAAAAAAATCTTAAACACTGGGTTCGTATCATGAAAAGTTCGTATGAAGAGGGGTTCATAAGATGAGGTATCACTGTATTTGTTTTTATTTTCTTGCTTTTTTCTGCTACTTAAAGAAGATTCAGACCGCCAATTAATTCAAAATTATAAAGCTATCTCTCTTTTAAATTTGGACTGAATTGTGCCGAAATGGACAAATTAATGAAGAAAACCAAAAAAGAAGAAACCGAATATTACTTAATATGGAATAAATTATTTGAATGGCTAGAAAAGGGAAAGAGTAGGTAAAAGATAAATTAGAACTGTTAACATCTGAATGACTACCGTAATATGAAATCTTTAAGATAAATTAGTATAGAAGAATGCAAGATTATTGTACACAACAATGTAAAAGAAGAAGTAAAAAATAAAGAAAGAACAAGCAATTTATAGTGGGGTACAATTTTCCCATATATACAATAAGCTTACATTGGTTAATATCAATAATTATAATATCTATATCTATCTCTATCTCTATCTCTATCTATCTATCTATATATATCTATATATCTATATCTCTCTCTCTCTCTCTCTCTCTCTCTCTCTCTCTCTCTCTCTCTATATATATATATATATATATATATATATATATATATATATGGATATTATAATTATCGATATTAACCAACATAAGCTTATTGTATATATGGGAAAATTGTAGCCCACTTTTTTGTTTGTTTTATATAATGTGTGTGTTGTACATGTATTTAATTTAAAAAAAATTTTTTAAAGATGTGTGGGCTTCAAACTCCCAGAATTCTCCAGCTAGCATAGCTGGCTGGAGAATTCTGAGAATTGAAGTCCACAAGTCTTAAAGTTGCCAAGTTTGGGGACCCCTGATCTAAACGGATGTGGTCTAACTTTAGCAAAACAAAGTGGCACTTGCATACTTTGACCTCCAGCAAAAGGCCAGCAAAATTTGATATTTGGAACAAGATTGTGACTGTTTTCTTCATTATGCACTTAGCAGATACAATTGCCATCCCCAATGAATGTTTCAGCAGCATCAATGAACCCGCTACCCAACCCAAACCCAAACCCAAACCCCATTTCCCTAAATCGAGGGTGGATTTAATAAGATAGCATACTGTATTAGTGTGATATTGTGATCCGGGGAACAGAGGACAGACTGAAACATGCAATCAGGAGAGGATAACCATGATAATTTTGTCATGCCAATCATGCAGGGATTAAGAAAAACAGATGGAGTCAATGCAGGGATTCTCAACAGTGTAGGGCAAGGGGGGGTTCCGCATTTTTTAAAGAGGGCCCAGTGGTTCTTTTTAAAGTTGTTATTTTTTGGCATTTTCTTTCGAAAGTACCAGAACGTTAGCGGGATGGGGGGGTGGGATCTGAAAATGAGTATTTATGAAAAATGATGCTCTAGACTGAGCCAATGCCTAAGGCTGTGATGGCAAACCTATGGTCAGTTGCCAAAGGTGGCATGCAGAACTCTAACTGTGGGCTGTTGCCAGCTAGTCTTCCAGTTTCCGGTGCATGTATGTGTGCCGGCCAGCTGGTCTTTATACGTGCCAGAGCTCCAGAAATCTGAAGAATATCTAGCCAGGCGCATACTGGAAACCAGAAGACCAGCTGACTAGCATGCACACCAGCCAGCTGTTTTTCAGGCGCTGGTGTGCATTTATGCATGCACATGTGCATGTGAGTTCCCATTTTGGCACTTAGTGCCAAAAAGGTTTGCCGTCACTGGCCTAAGGGGAAATGGAATGTTTTTTTCAGAAGGGATTTTTTTTGGGGGTGGGGAGGGGGGTCAGGGATTCTGGCAAGACCATAATGGAAGGAGATGGTGAAGCCAATGCTGCTGTTCTATCTATGACAGTGATGGCGAACCTTTTCCCCCTCGGGTGCCGAAAGAGGGTGTGTGTGTGTGCATGAGTGCCCATACCCATAATTTTATGCCTGGAGAGGGGTGAAAACAGCTTCCCCCACTCCCTGGAGGCCGGAAATGGCCTGTTTCCCAACTTCTAGTGGGCCCAGTAGGCTCACGTTTCACCCTCCCCAGACTCCAAAGTCTTTCATGGGGCTGGGGAAGGATAAAATGCCCTCTGCCATCCCCCTGGAAGCTCTCTGTAAGCCAAAAAATGCCCTCCCAGAGCCAGCTGGCCAGCACACACATGCTGAGTTAGGGCAATAGCTCGTGTGCCAGCAAATATGGCTCTGCTTGCCACCTCTGGCACCTGTGCCATAGGTTCGCCATCACTGACCTATGACATCAAACGCAGAAAAGTCCCCAAGGATATCAGCTGCTCTTGGGATTTCTAAGCAACACTTGCCAATTCCACAGGGCGGTTCTCTTCCTGGGGGAGTGAGCAGATGGAAGGGAAGGAGTTGAGAAGCCCTGAGCTCACGGGAGAAGGCGGGAAGGCATGCGAGAAGGAATTCTCGGGGTGGTGGTGGGGTTCCGTGGCAGAGAAGGAGTTGCATGCAAAAGACGTGGCAATGGGAGTGTTCCAGAGTGGGTACCTTCGATGGGGGGGAGGTGAGCGGAGCTAACAGTTGGGCTCCTCGTGGTGGGACGGCTCGCAGAAAAAGCGAGAACCCCGCTTCGCCGTACGGGCAGTGAAGGGGACACTCTTCAATACTGCGGGATGGGAAGGGATGGAGACAGAGAGACATCAGATGGTTCAATATGCAGCGGACAGCTTAAGATAACACTCTGTGTAATGACACTTGAAAGATATGCACCACGGTCCGTAAGGCTGCAGACACCAATGACGAGGCACCCAATGCTGGAAACCTGGATTTCT
This sequence comes from Erythrolamprus reginae, assembly GCF_031021105.1. Taxonomy (NCBI): domain Eukaryota; kingdom Metazoa; phylum Chordata; class Lepidosauria; order Squamata; family Dipsadidae; genus Erythrolamprus; species Erythrolamprus reginae. The sequence continues at coordinate 181,666,601 of NC_091951.1, read as the reverse complement.
CTTCTTTACAGGGCAAGTGGCCCAAAGCCAAGACTCCATCACATCAGAGCCGGCTTGGAAGGAATCCTCTGCACAGGAAAATTGGATCATTCATCGCACTAGACTTTTGTTTCCCAATGAAAGGGGGACGGGGGGGGGAGCAATATTTTCTCTCTGTCCTGTTTTTTCCCCCCTGCCCTAATAAGCAGGATTATGGATACTCAGAAAGGCTGAGTTTAACACCTTTCAGGTGGGTGGCAAGGATACATTCAGTTTGCAACCATTTCATTCTCACTGTCATTTTCTCTCTCACACAAACATGGATTACGCACACCCAGGATAAGAGAGGGAGGCCTTGGACTGCTGCCCCCAGCTCCTTCCTTACCCCCCACTTCCTGGTTTGAGAAGACTCCAAATCAGACTTTCCGAGGAGCACCTTACAATGACTTGTCAGAGTTGGGTGACAGCTCTCTGGCAGTTCTTTGATCAATCAGATGTCCAAGGTTCCAGCTAACATCCAAATTTAATCCTGCTGTGCTGTTTGAAAAAACTCCCTAATGACATGTTCCCGGGTCTATTTGACCCGGACCACAAATTGTTCATTTTAGGTACTTATATTTGGTCTTTTTGAAAGCTTTTTTCACTTGGAAACAAGTTTGAACATTTCTGCACACAATGGAATGAAAATTGAACTGAAAAAAGTAATGCTTATTGGTTTATTTTGCTGATAAAATGTGCGCCCCGCCCCATTTTTGTGAAATATTTTTCAATTTATGGATAGTTTTGCTTGCAAAATGTGTTCTATTTTACTAAACTTGGTGTGGGATTGGTAGCTTGAACATTTCTGAACATGATGATATGAAAACTGAACTAGAAAAATTGATGCATATTTGTTTATTTTGCATATAAAACTCTCCCCCCCCCACTGTTTTAATTTTTTCAGCATAAATTTTTTCAGTTCAATTTTGATATCATTATGTTCAGAAATGTTCAAACTTGTTTCCCAGTGAGAAAACTTTTCAAAAAGACCAAATTCAAGTACCTAAAAGAATTTTTTTGTTTGTTTTGGGTCAAATTGACCAAACATAAGCACTTCAAATGAAGAATTTTCGGTCCGGGTCAGGGTGACCCGGGAACAGTTCAAGTGTGACTTTTTTTTTCAGCAAAAAAGAAACCCCCCACCCCCCAAAAAAAATTCTCATAGAGGGAACCCCTGAAATGATGAAAAGTCATGAAATTTCAAGTTTCAGATATTCAGGGAAAATTTATTACAGGGTCTCAAACTTTGATTTCGGGTCTCACAGATCTGAACAGCACAGCAGGGTTAAATCAGAGTCCAAGTCAAGGCATTCCTCAAAGTTCCAATTTACTGTATTTCCATAGTCATCCTAGCACCTACATTGAATCTGAGCTTCCCTCCCAGTTGAAAGCTCACATGCCTCTCCCCCCCCCCGCCCAAACTTGTTACATTTCTCAATTAGATGTGGCAAGCCTGCCCATCTCTTTATTGATTTATCACTAACTTCTGCACAGGCTTGACATCAGAGTCTTCTCACCACATGGACTCATCTCAGGGCCTAAAGTTTTAGCGATGTGGGAGCATTTGAATAAGATGGGTGGTAAGAAGAGAGAGAGAGCTGTGGGTACCAGGGGGACCCCAGAAGGCAGGCCTTTAAGGCCACAGGCTGCCAGAGATTGACAACTGACCAGGCTTTTTAAGACTTCAGCTGCAAAAATCCACGCACCCAAGAGAAGATTTTTTTTTGCTTCTGTCTGATGGCTGGGTATATTTCTGTAACCCAGACATAGCAGCCAAAAAGTTGATTCGTGGTGGGACATCTATTGATCCCCAAAGAGTAACAAAAAGTACCAAAGGAAGCAACATTCCTAGAACTTTACTGAAAATTTAAGCAAGGGGAGCAGTTTTGTCAATCAGGGCTGGGAAAGCCACATGAACAAAAAATAACCTCGGCTTTCGTTTTACTGCTCTCTCAGGCTTTGGGGTATGATTCAAATCAGAGTTCAGTTCAAAAGGGATGCTTTCTGAAACACATCTTAAAATAATGTCATCCCTCCCTATTAATTTAGGAACTGCATGATTCCCAGTGAAAGAGGGTAATGAGGACCGGAAAGGCCCTGGGCTAAGTTTAAGAGGACCCAATACCCAAATATGTTGCAAGTAGCAGATCTCCTTTTTTACTTTTCTGGCATCACGGTCAAGTTTTCCCTGGAAGAACATGAAAGCCCAGCTAAGGAAATCAGAATGGCAGGAACAGGAGTTACCTGTAATGATATCCTCAATGGTCCCATCTTTGCCTTCATAAACAGGCCGGTGGTCCTTGGCTTGGCGCCGCCTCAGCTCAGCAATTAACTCTTGCTGTTGCCATTTGTTGCGCTGTAAAGACAACTGGGGCTGGTCAAGGAGGGAAGGAAAACAGCAAAAGACATTGCTCCAGCCTGACCACTACACATCCTGGCTCTCTGACACAAGGAAAGACATGAATCAAATTACGAAAGACTACGACCACTTGGGCAATACAGTCAAAAAGATAGGGGCACAGGTTGTGTTCTCCTCTATTCTACCCACAAAAGGACAACACAAGAGGAAGGTTGAGAAATCCAAAATTGGGATTGATCTCGTGCCCATGCGACCTGGATTCCTTTCATTCACAACATCCAAGCCAGGCTGACAATATCTGTTGCAATGGCAAATACACACTAACATCTGACCAAGGCTCTGCTTCAACTGCTCCGCAAGACGTTCTATCACCAAGGAAGATTCATATCTTTCCCTGAGAACAGATTTGTAGATAAGTAGGCAGCCCAGACTTCTAACATCTATATTTGTGATTATTTCTACCCTAACGTTTAAAGAGAACAATGGGAAAGCTAACGAGGAACCAATGAACATGTCAGAATATACAGAGGAGGACCAAGCAGGATGCCCATTCTAGAAGAAGCAGGGGCAGATGGCATAAGCTACACCTTTTTTGGGTGAAGCATCCCATGCGTTGCTGGGCGCCTTTCCATTCTCTAATACAGTGTTTCCCAACCTTGGCAACCTGAAGATATTTGGACTTCAACTCCCAGAATTCCCCAGCCAGTGTTCGCTGGCTGGGGAATTCTGGGACTTGAAGTCCAAATATCTTCAAGTTGCCAAGGTTGGGAAACACTGCTCTAATGAGACGCCATCCAAGGATAGAAGCTCTTAATGATACGATAAAATATACTGCAAGCAGGTTGAAGCTCTACCAAAGCCCATGAGACATAACGATGAAACAGTCCTCCTGTGAGTTGACATGTGTGCACACACACACAGTGGGGCTTCTCGAATTGTTGTCAATCATACAACCTGGTGCCCTGGAGCGTCTCTTACCTTCTCTAGCCTCTTAGCTTCTTGGGCCAATGCCTGTTCCCTTTGGGCCTGTTCCTGCTTCTTGCGCAGTTCATTATCTTGCTCTGCATCCTGAAAGAGAAAGAACGGTGCGACGGTAGGGTAGAGAAACCCTGGTCAACGGCCAGACAGGTAGAGTGGCTGTAAAGATGGAATCTAGGTCAACTGGACTGGGCTGGTTGGTTGGTTGGTTCTTCAAGGTCTCAGACTGGACAGCTTTATTCCAGCCCAACTGCTATCTCAGATTGTTTTATCTGGATATGCTAAGACTGAGCCTGAGATTTTCTGCCTACAGAGCAGGTACTTTATTCCTATTGTGTCTGTATATGTTTCCTGGTTGTTGTTGTTTTTAAATCACTTTGCATCTTCTGTCTCCATGTGGTTACTATACAGGCAAATAATGACAGCAGACAAGAGAGTGCAGCCCAGTCTTTGGAAAGCCAAGTTCCCCTGGTTTTGCCTGCCCTTCACTGGGGGATTGTAGGAAAGGGTTACTCTGGCAGGGACTGATGGCGGGTGTAATTCAACACGTGAAGATGCCTGGTTGAATAAAGCTAAGGAAATTCATGGCAGACATTTCCCTGGTGTTTTTTTTTCTTGGAAAGCTCCAAAGGCCTAATGTCTTCTTTTTTTCTATTCCTCAGTAAAGTAAATTCTATCTATCTATCTATCTATCTATCTATCTATCTATCTATCTATCTATCTATCTATCTATCTATCTATCTACCTACCTACCTACCTACCTACCTACCTATCTATCGTCTATCTATCTATCTATCTATCTATCTATCTATCTATCTATCTATCTATCTATCCTATCTATCTATCTATCTATCTATCTATCTATCTATCTATCTATCTATCTATCTATCTATCTATCTATCTATCTATCTATCTATCTATCTATCTATCTATCTATCTAATCTAATCTAATCTAATCTAATCTATCTATCTATCTATCTATCTATCTATCTATCTATCTATCTATCTATCTATCTATCTATCTGTTCTGTCTGGGTTCCCCCAGACGTCAACACCAACTAAAAAGGGTAGCCAGACACGCTGGTAAAAAGCAAAGTCATTTAATATCTTTGAAAACAAACACAGATAACAAAAACTGTTCTTACAAACTGGAATGCTATGAAGCTTCACAGAAGAGTCACGACGGCCAGACAATACAACAAGCTTCTTGCTGGCACACACACCACTGTAGATAATAAAACCCACGCCTCCCCCAAATTTTCAGCCTTCGAGGCCACAAGCCAAAATCAGAGACGCCAAGGATCGAAGCAAGGTCACAGGACTCCCAAAAGATAACTCTCCACAATACAGGAAGGGCGGGCTTGCCTTTTCAACCTTTCTGAGGAGAACCACACCCAAACCCAGCTGTCGCCTATTAGGGATGGAAATACCTGGCTAATTGTCCCCTTCGTTGTGCTGCCCTTCTCTGCCTCATATCTATGATGGCTTGTGCGTTCTCATCTAATGACTCCAGGCTGCTTGCTGGGGAGAGCTCCCCCCCGGGGGTCTCAGACTGTTCCCCCTCCTCCTCGTCCTGACATTCCTGTTCCCCGTCTGCCTGGTTCTCCTCCTCCTCCTGTTCCTCGTCCTCCCCCTCTGAGCATGGAGCCGGCAGAGTCCCAGCCGTTCCCTGAGGAGCCTCAGACTGAATCACAACACTATCTAGCTAGCTAGCTAGCTATATAGCTAGCTATCTAGCTAGCTAGCTATCTAGCTAGCTAGCTATCGATCTAGCTATGTAGCTATCTAGCTATCTAGCTATTTATTGGATTTGTATGCCGCCTCTCTCCGTAGACTCGGGGCGGCTAACAACAGTAATAAAAATAGCATATAACAATCCAATATTAAAACAGTTAAAAACCCTTATTATAAAACCAAACATACATACAGACATACCATGCATAAAATTGTAAAGGCCTAGGGGGAAAGAGTATCTGAGTTCCTCCATGCCTGGCGGCAGAGGTGGGTTTTAAGAAGCTTACGAAAGGCAAGGAGGGTGGGGCAATTCTAATCTCTGGGGAGAGTTGGTTCCAGAAGGCTGGGGCTGCCACAGAGAAGGCTCTTCTCCTGAGTCCCACCAAGCGGCATTGTTTAGTTGACGGGACCCGGAGAAGACCCACTCTGTGGGACCTAACTGGTCGCTGGGATTCGTGCAGCAGAAGGCGGTCCCTGATATACTTAGCTTCAATCTATTTCCCCATAAGGTAGACTTTTTAAAAATGAATCACTGATCCCCTTTCTGACAAATGCAGACCTGATTACCTAGTACAATTGCTTTGTTGCCTTTGGGAGGAAGCAAGAAATAACTTGTCATAATACATGTATTAATAACTTTTGAAAAGGTTAGGGTGCCTCCCTTGAGGACTTCACCCTGCAGCAAGGCTACACAGGTAGTCCTCTACTTATGACTGGCACTTACTGGCTGTTTGCAGTTACAACGGACCTACCCGGGGGCTACTTACAACCTGGATTCAAAGTTTTAATGGTTGCCCCTTCCCTGATCATGTAACCAAATTTTACATGCTGCCTTTACAGCTGTTTGCAATGTCTCATGTCATATGACTGCATTTTACATTGGCTGAAAACAGGCATTTATTTCCAGTTTTCTGCACCATGGCGAACCAATGGTTCTTGTAACAACCGTGCGGTTTGCTTAACGACTATAGTGTCTACTTTACAACTGCCACCAAAAAAGATTGTAAAATTAGCTCGGTCATGTGGCCAAACCATTTTATGACCCATTTCATGATTTATAACCCTGATGGGCAGGCTCTATGACTGTCATAAGCCAAGGATTGCCCATACTTGGAAATCCATTGATGTCAGAGAGAAGCTCTATACCACTGCTAACCATAAAAGACACCACATTATTGCACCCCCTGGTTATAAGTGCTTTTTCACTGAAAGTAACTGTCTTTGTCTCTCTCTCTCTTTCCATCTGGTTGTCGCTCTGCCAGCTGGCCTATCCTTCTCTTCCTCTTTCTGGGTTGTGCTTGTCAGCTCTGATCCTAGATCTGTGATGGCTTCTTCCAACAACTGGGGTGGGGGAAGGTTTGTAATTAACGCAGATGATGGTTGCTCTGGAAGATGCTTTGGGGAGGCTAACATTTTGGAAAGCTGCTTGGCTGAAATGAGTGGCCTGGCACAGGAGACCTTCATTCTAGCCCACACAGGAAGAACATTCTAATTCCCTTGTTCACTGGCCATGCCTGGTCCCAGCCAAAGCTGCTTTCTCTCGGACCACGTCCAGTGGAGCTTAGTGGCAGACGTTTATGACGGGGCTCCCAAATTCATGCAAGATCAAGCGCGCACTTCTGCCGCTTCTAAAGAAGCCAGAGCTAAAACAATATTTTTATTTTCCTTTTCCTATTAACTCTTAAAAATAATCTATATTAAATATTTAAATTAAAACAAATAAACAAAATTTGACTAACAAATATATAAACATACATAGCATATCATAGGCACACATTCTATCACAACATCATTTTTCTTATGTACTTATTTAGATTTGTGAGCTGCCCCGAGTCTGCGGAGAGGGGCGGCATACAAATCTAAATAAATAAATAAATAAATAAATAAATAAATAAATAAATAAATAAATAAATCAACAAACAAACAAACAAACAAACAAACAAATAATTCGTTAAGTGTGTTTACAATAATTTATTCTTATTCGAGTTCCTAACTACTGTATCTTTCTCTGTGTGCTTAGACCAGGGGTAGGCAAAGTTGGCTCTTCTTGGACTTGTGGACTTCAACTCCCAGAATTCCTGAGCCCCACCATGTTAGCTCAGGAATTCTGGGAGTTGAAGTCCACATGTCACAGAAGAGCCAACTTTGCTTACCCCTGGCTTAGACTAATTTGTTATATAGAAGATCTATTTGTCAACCATACTGTTGACAAAGCGACCTGCCAATTATTCCTTTTATCTAGTTTGTGGATTTATTAAGCTATATTATTTGATTTTTCCATGTTGGAAAAGTATACGTACTATCTTCTGTTTGTATAGCTGCTAAAGTAATGTATATTATTTAATGTTCTATCGATATGTGGTGTAGTATACCTGTGTTTACATTTCCTATGCGTGGAAAGGATGTTTCCTTTAGTTTTGCATGTGTTTTTTCTGCTTGAGTCAGTTGTACCATTTTCCCCATATATTGTAAAATTCAGTTCCGTCTTTTTCTTGTAGTTCTAATGTCATTTTAGTCATTTCTGCACACTTCATAACTTTAATTATAAAGGCTAAGGTTGTGGGGACTGTTTCCTTTTTACCAATTTTGTGTACAGCAATCTGATAGAACAAAGTCAACGAAGCAGTGGAAGTGATGTGCCGGTGGCTGGAGGCTGTTGGGGCCTGGATGGGTGTCAACAAACTCAAACTCAACCCAGACAAGACGGAGTGGCTGTGGGTTTTGCCTCCCAAGGACAATTCTATCTGTCCGTCCATTATCCTGGGGGGGGGAATTATTGACCCCCTCAGAGAGGGTCCGCAACTTGGGCGTCCTCCTCGATCCACAGCTCACATTAGAAAAACACCTTTCAGCTGTGGCGAGGGGGGCGTTTGCCCAGGTTCGCCTGGTGCGCCAGTTGCAGCCCTATTTGGACCGGGAGTCATTGCTCACAGTCACTCATGCCCTCATCACCTCGAGGCTCAACTACTGTAACGCTCTCTACATGGGGCTACCTTTGAAAAATGTTCGGAAACTTCAGATCGTGCAGAATGCAGCTGCGAGAGCAATTATGGGCTTCTCCAAGTATGCCCATATCACTCCAACACTCCGCAGTCTGCATTGGCTGCCGATCAGTTTCCGGTCACAATTCAAAGTGTTGGTTATGACCTATAAAGCCCTTCATGGCACCGGACCAGAATATCTTCGGGACCGCCTCCTGCCGCACGAATCCCAGCGACCGGTTAGGTCCCACAGAGTTGGCCTTCTCCGGGTCCTGTCGACTAAACAATGTCGTCTGGCGGGACCCAGGGGAAGAGCCTTCTCTGTGGGGGCCCCAGCCCTCTGGAACCAGCTCCCCCCTGAGATTAGGATTGCCCCCCCCCCTGCCTTTTGTAAACTCCTTAAGACCCACCTTTGCCGTCAGGCATGGGGGAACTAAAACACCTCCCCCTTGCCCATGTTGTTTTGTTGATTGATTGACTGTGTGCCTGTTTTTTATATATACTGTTTTTATGAGATTATTAATTTTAAATTGTAACTAGATGGGTGGGCATTGGATTTGGTATTATGTACTGTACTGTTTTTTATTATTGTTGTGAGCCGCCCCGAGTTTGCGGAGAGGGGCGGCATATAAATCCAATAAACCTAAACCTAAACCTTTCAACCTTGGTGGCTGAAGTTGAAAAATGCCAACCTCAAATCTCCACTCCCCAACCCTCACCTTGTAGGATCTGATAAAACGTGCGAAGACTGGAAAGAAAACCGAGGGCGGTGTCGTCTTGGGGCTCTCGCCAAAATAGCGCACGACCGTGTTGTAGGCTTCCTGTCACAAAAGATAAGCAAGAAGAATGAAACAGTAGCTTCTGCAGCCTTCAGGTTTGCTGCAGACAGAGGCCACCAGGCTTAACTGCCAGAACTTTTAAGGCCTTCAGGGTCGAAACAAGCATCTTTTTGCATTAAGCCCTGCAAACCCACAAGTCCAGTCTACACAGCACAAGAGCATTTTCCAACAGCTGTAAAGAAAAGGCATCAATTTCTCCAACAACTTGACTTTCTGCCCAAGAATATGAGCAGGAGCAACAGTGCTCCCTCTATGGCTGTCTGCAATGTCCCAATCTCTCTCCTGTCAGTCACACACCGCTGCTGTTGAATAAATATGGATTAGTCAAATCTGGCACTAAAATATATTTGCAATATCACACATAGCAGGACGTTTATACATGGTCCAGAATGCATTCAATATATGGAGATGATGATGATGATGATGATGATGATGATGATGATGATGATTATTATTATTATTATTATTATTATTATTATTACCAACAACAACAAAAATTGAGTTGGAAGGGACCTTGGAGGTTTTCTAGTCCAACCCCCTGCTTAGGCAGGAAACCCTATACACTATTTCAGACAAATGATTATCCAACATCTTAAAAACTTCCAGTGTCGGGGCATTCACAACTTCTGGAGGCAAGCGGTTCCACTGATGTTCTAACTGTCAGGAAATTTCTCCTTAGTTCTAAGTTGCTTCTCTCCTTGATTAGTTTCCACCCATTGCTTCTTGTTCTACCCTCAGGTGCTTTGGAGAATAGCTTGACTCCTTCTTCTTTGTGGCAACCCCTGAGATATTGGAACACTTCTATCATGTCTCCCCTAGTCCTTCTTTGCATTAAACTAGCCATGCCCAGTTCCTGCAACTGTTCTTCATATGTTTTAGCCTCCAGTCCCCTAATCATCTTTGTTGCTCTTTTCTGCACTCTTTCTATAGTCTCAACCAGTGATGGGCCCAACGCTGGCGGTGGGGAACGTGGTTCCAGTGGCGGCAATATAGCGCATAGCCTAGCTCTGGTGGCGCTGCGGGGCGTGCATGCACGTGTATATTCCACCAGGGCTTTCCTGGATCTACGCCTGCCCTGCCCCGCTGCGAGCTCTGTCTTCCTCCGCCGCAAGACCTATTTTCCCCCGCCGCGATCCCTTCCTTCCCCCACCGTGAGCCCCTTGCTTGCCTCTCGTGCCGGCTCCCCCTTACCGCCAGCACTGCATTTTGCCCCGATAGCGAGAGGTGAGCAAGGTGAACGGCGGGGGGGGGGGGGGAAATGGCGGTGGGCAGCAGCAAGCGGGCACTTACCTGTTTGCCCATTTCCGGGTTCTTTTAACTTCTGTGCATGCGCAGAAGCAAAAAAACCCTGGAAACCGCGCTCACGCGTGGGTGCACACAGGGGGGGAAACAGGGCCACACTCCTGGGCCATTCTGGTAGGGCCGGGAATGGTAGCCCGCCCCGGTTTCCTTTTTACATTGTGACGACCAAAACTGAATGCAGTTCATACACCAGTTCCATGCACTTGAATGCTTCAGCAGCAAAGAGGAGCAAGGTTTTGGTTGCAAGCTCTTCTCCATTAATCCTTGTCATCCAGTTGCCCCTCCACTCACCTCTGCTGTCTTAGCATCTTTCTGGAGCCGGTCCAACTTCCCCTCATTGGCAATCAAGAAGTTACGCAGGATACTGTGTTCGTGCAAACTGCACTCCCGCCGGATCAGCTCCATCCCACGCCCCAGTTCCTTCACGTCCAGCAGCACATTCTCTAGGGACACTGTGGAGTAAAGGGAAATCACCAGGAGGGTCTCGGACCAACTTGAGTTAAAGAACTTTAAAGGAGTTTATAGGCTTCCTGGAGGCTAGGAGAGCATTTGGGGTTCTGTGCCAGGCAGAAGGTGCATCAGGATCTCTACACAGATCTTTGGGAAAATAAAATGATGCCCCTCCTGCCCCAGCCCAAATTTGATGGATAACTTAGTGCAACATTCAAGCACAAGGTCAATTGTGTTCTGATATTGGGGGAAAAAAATCAGAGGATTAAAGTGTGCTCAGAGGTACCTGGTACTTGTAGGTACAAGTCATGCCTTTTGCATTTAATTCTGGTTGATGACTCCCAGAGTTGTGTTTAAGCTGCTCTGCTGTATGCTGCTACACTAATTTATTAACAATATATCCCGTTGCTCAAAGAACTGGATTCCATTATACTAGCTTTCACAAGTCAACATAATTTGAGAAAACCGTCTTTTAAGTATTTGCCTTAATCCTTTGGTTCTTCTCCTTGTCTCCTTGATAATATCATTTCTTGTCCTCACCTCTTCCCATCTCCCTCCCCCACACCCAATATTCAATCTTCTCAAGATCAGTGATCTTCTCTTAGGTTATTCAGCAAAGAATCCTGTCCATCAACATATGGACACACGCTAATTAAAAACAAGCGGTGGATCCTGTATACAGTCGGTTGCCCAATCATCTCTCACGCCGTCTTATGTAAACATGGCCTTTCTCACCTTGATGCCTTCAAATGAACATTTCCCAGAACTCCCAGTTGGGGTACCAAGGCTTTCATGGGATGCCATGGACTAGCTCCAACCATTTGCAAAATCGCACAGAAAGTTTGTCAGAGGAAATGAGGGAAGCAACTATGAATTCCACACAAACTTTTGTTTCAGCCGTGTTGTGCTAGAGCCAGCTTGTATCAGTTCACTGAAGCCAATTGTTAAAGAACATAAGAACCTAAGAAGAGCCATGCTGAATCGGGCCAAAGCCCACCAAGTCCAGCATTCTGTGTCACACAGTGGCCCACCAATTGTACATGGGGATCTTGAGCAGAGAGAGAAGGCAAAACCCTCCCTTTCCCCTGACCCCCAACAAATGGTACTCAAGGGAATCCTGCCTGCCCCAACCAACATAGAGGCGGCACTTGGACATCCGTGTTAATAACCATCAATACACTTGGCATCCATGAATCAGTCTAATCCTGCCTTGAAGCTATCCAGGCTAACAGCTGTCACAACCTCTTCTGGAAGTGAATTCCATAAACCAAGGACCCTCTGGGTGAAGAAATAATTTCCCTTTATTTGTCCTCAATTTCCTACCTATGAGCTTTAGGGAGTGCCCCCTCGTCCTAGTATTGTGTGATAGAGAAAAGAATTTTTCTCTATCCACCTTTTCTATCCCATGCATGATTTTATACACTTTGATCAAGTCACCTCTTAAACACCGTCTTTCAAGGTTGAGGAGACCAAGTGTTGCAACCTGGCTTCATAAGGAAGGTGCTCCATTTCTTTGATCATTCTTGTTGCCCTTTTTTGCATCTTTTGCACCAGTTCCATGATATCCTTCTTGAGGTGCGGTGCCCAGAACTGTACACAGTACTCCAAATATGGTCTCCCCATCGATTTGGTCAGTGACTGGATGGTCATCGACAACTCAATGTCACTCAGGTCGAGGGGCACCTTGACAGCCTGTACTCGTCCTTCCCCTTACCATCTTACCATCTTACCTGCTGCTGCTTTTTCCACAAAGTGCAGTTCCTGCCAGAAGTTGCTCAGCTCAGGATATTTCTCCTTTACCATCATGGCAATGAAATGTAGAAGAGTCAGCTTCCGGTCAGTTGACTTGGTATCCAACAGCTTTCAGGATAGAAATAAGGAAGAACAGATTATCAACACATCAGCATCCATGTATGCAAATATTAGACCAGTAGCGAGTCTATGGTACTTGAATGTGAACACGGACAATTCCATCTGTTCAGTTACATTCATGGACATTGACATGGAAGGCCCTGTAGGGAAATGCAATCACTCAATAGAATTCAGAAGCACATTGTGGTGGCCCACCAGCAATCCATACAACTGGTACCGGATCTTGCCAGAGAAGAAGCTGATGTGGTGATGCGCCAATGGCCTGTGCAGCTGGCACCCAAGTCGGACAGTGAGGAAGTTGAGAGGACTCAGTGCCAAACAGCAGGAGTGGTTCCTCAGGAGGAGGTCTCCTCGAGAGTAGGCTTGGGGCTAATTGGCCACTCCCACTCCCCTAGCCTATTTAAGGCATGACTACGCAGGCAACAATTTGAAGAGAACAACATTTGTTCATATTCCTTCATGGTTTGAATTCAGAACCATTTACTCAGCTCTTGTTTCTCTTGGCATTCTTCCTGCAAATTGCTTCAGGGCATTTTGCCAAACATTGCAAGCTTCCTGATTAGTGATGGGCGAACCCAATGGAGTTCAGATTCGGCGAGTTCTATCAAACTTTGCGTGAAGTTCAGCCAAACCCGAACTCTGAGCACTCTGCACTCCAGCAAAAGGAGCTGGGTAATCCCACAAAGGGATTCCGGGGGCGGAGCTTTGACATCACATATACTTCTTCCTGGCAGGCTGAAATAAAGCCATGCCCGTCCTTTCAAGATTCTGGGGGCGGCACTAGAGTAATGGTGGGAGGACGGAATCCAGGAAGTGATCGCCTTGGTGTGCTTAACAACCTGCCTGTAAGCGGCGGCGCGTGGAGGTAAAGCCCAAAATTGCGGGTGTCCCCAGAATCCAGGAAGTGACGTCAAAGTTCCATTCCTGGAATCCCTTTGTGGGATTTCCCAGCTCCTTTTGTGCCTCCCGACCGGCCGACAGCTCCCCGGTGTTCGCCTTTCTCCACCGCCACCGTCGCCCGGCTCCTCCTCCTCTTCTCAGCAGATGGCAGCTGGGCAGCGGTGCTTCGCGGTGCTCAGCACGAACGCCGAACCGGAACATGAATTTTTATGAAAATTCAGGTTTGTCATTCCGAACACCACAAAATTCGGTACGAACCCGAACTGTGCAGGTTCGGTTCACCCAACACTATTCCTGATAGCTCCATTTGTTCAGACTTGCTTTATTATTTTATCTCGTGCTGACTGTTAATGAAGTTGAACTAACAGCCGGTGTTCAGCAAAGACTGTTTTACACTGTATTTGTGTTTACCGACTACTAAGAAAGCTCATTAGTAGTCTTCAATTTAATAAATAAAGGTTTGGACAGAATTTGTGTGAGGCAGAACACATGGGTAGTGTGAAAAAGTGCACAGTGCTGTATGTTGGGACAGGACATTAATTAGTAACTTCTTTCTTCTTAGGATCTACTTGGCTACTCTTTACAGATATATGGATCATAACTATATGACCCTTTTCCATGGCTCTTTCCTTACCAAGTCCAGACTCTGCAGCTTGAAGCCATACACTGAGCCACGCTTGCTGCTGTTCATGTAGTTGCCAAGGGCCAGGATGATCTGTAGGGAGAGAAGAGTAGATGTCAATCCAGGGTACAAGGAGCAAGACACACTCCAGCCAACGAATCCCAGGATACAAGTACACAGAAACCATATTCCAACAGCTCCTGAATGAATAGTAATTGAAAGTAAGCCTTTCTTTGTTGCTATTACAATGTCCAATACATATTAAACATGTAAAAACAAAAAGCCAAAATTTAGGACATGAAAATATTGCTTCGGAGGGTGTGGGAATAAAAAAAAAAGGCTGCAAGCCAGCAAGATCATTAGCACTGCATTAGGGCTGAAAAGGCCTTTTTCAGAGGGAGTTGGAATGAAAGCAAGCCTGCAAAGACTTAGGGCTGGAAAATACCTTCTTTTGGAGGGAGTAGGAAGCCCAGAAGATCATTTGCACCTAGTTAGAGCTGGGGAAGAAAGCTTTGAAAAAGCTACATTCGAAGTATAAGACGCACCCACATTTTCAGCCTCTTTTAGTGTTGTGGTTAGCTCTGGCCCAGCTCCTGCCCCAAGGACTGTGGATGTGGGGGAGACATCCACATGCTGCAGGCCTGTTTTGCCCCCTGGTGGAATCTGATGATGAAGGCTCCTCTGACCAAGAAGACATGAGTGACAGGGAGGAGGAGAGTGGGGCAGACAGCTCAGAAGGAGATCAATTATCTAGCTCCTCCTTGGATTCAGAACAAGAGTTAATGATACAGCCACGCATGCGGAGAGCGATGCATAGGCAACAACAACTGAGAGATTATTATCAAAGAAAATGAGGCCACCTGTGGTTGGGTGGGGCTGTGGTAATTAGTGAGGGTGCTATAAATAGCAGCCTCTGGGTTTGGCCATTGTGGAGGATTATCTGATCATGTTTCGTGACTGCTTTACTGACTTTTTGTGTGCTGATTTTTCCCTGTTGTGAAACTAAACCAAGGCAAAGTGTGTTTCACTTTGTGAAAGAAGAAGGACTGTGAATTGCATCACAGCTGCAAGCTAAGTATCACAGAACTGATAAGGGACTTGTACAAATTACCAGTTTGTTTGGAGACGAGTGCTCTTTGCTATACCAAAAGAGGGCTTGGTTTAAGTGAATTTTCACTATAAAGAACTTTGTTTTGAATTTTCAAACGGGTGTGTGTCTGAAATTGTCTCTGTGCATTTGTGGGAGGATTCTATCAGAGAGCTCGACAGAACATTTAGGGAGGAAAAAAGCTGTGTCTTATACACAAAAAAATAGGCTATATTTTATACTTTGATAAGTTGAGTAAAATTGCAATTTTAAAATAGGAAAGTAAGGCCTCTCACAGGCTCAGAGGCTTTCTTTGTTTGCTTCTTTATTTCATCTGCATTGAATTTTAGCATTCAAAGGAGTAAATGGTGGTGGTTGTGCTCCAACTTTCCATTGTTAACTACCTCAGTGCCAGCTGACTGACCTACCTCTAGCATTCGCTTGAGCTTCTGTGACGATTTGACGGACGCTGAGGCAGCAATAATGGCACTGAGTTGCTAGAAGAGACAAAAAACAAAAAATATTGACTATATATATAAAGACCTTGCGGTAGTATTAATTATTAGAATCTTATATCATTCCATTAGCACGATAGTCAGAACTGCAGAAAAAACAGTGGCTGCCCACCTGCCTTCCGTTGAGGACCTGTATACTGCATGAGTCAAAAAGAGGGCAGGGAAAATATTTACTGACCCCTCACATCCTGGACACAAATTGTTTCAACTCCTACCCTCAAAACGTCGCTACAGAGCGCTGCACACCAAGACAACTAGACACAAGAACAGTTTTTTCCCCGAACGCCATCACTCTGCTAAACAAATAATTCCCTCAACACTGTCAGACTTTCTACTAAATCTGCACTTCTATTTTACTAGTTTTTCTCATCATTCCTATCACCCATTTCCTCCCATGTTGACTGTATGACTGTAACTTGTTCCTTATATCCTAAGATTTTTATTAATATTGCTTCTTCATTGCTTATTTGACCCCTATGACAATCATTAAGTGTTGTACCACATGATTCTTGACAAATGTATATTTTATTTTATGTACGCTGAGAGCATATGCACCAAGACAAATTCCTTGTGTGTCCAATCACACTTGGCCAATAAACATCTATCTATCTATCTATCTATAGAATGGAAAAGAGGAAAGTAGGAAATAAGTGGGGGGGGGCAGTAGAGGGAATAGAAGGAAATAGTAGGAGGGGAGTAGTATGAAATATAGAAGGAAAGCAGACTGGGGATAAAAGAATAAAAGAAGCAAACCGAGGATATATGTTTATAATATTTTGGATAGAAATATATCATCATGGATGTTTTAATAATGTGGTATATGCATGGATGTTTGTGTACTTGGTGAAAAAAATTAAAAAATTGGAAAAAGAAAACAAAAGAGCATTACAGTACTTTAAGATCCCTGAGTGGATTAAGAAAACAATGACCGAGGGATTTTTGAATCTGTGGGTCACTTACCCAGTGCAGATGCTTTCTTCATCCCTAACACTATTCTGTTGGATCTCAGGGATAAAGATTTCCTCAGCCTTTTCTAAATCTGAAGTTAATGGAACCTGCACCTGAGGCAATCAAAAAATGTAATCTACTCTAGGGCTATATAAGCTTTGGCGGCACAGTGGTCAGAGTGCAGTACTGCAGGCTACTTAGGCTGCCTGACGGCTGCCTGCAATTTGGCAGTTCAAATCACACCAGCTCAAGGTTGACTCAGCCTTCCAGCCCTCTGAGGTGGGTAAAATGTGGACCCAGATAGTTGGGGAAAATAGGCTGACTCTGAATACCATTTAAAGGGAGCTGTAAAGCATTGTAAAGCAGTATATAAGCTTAAGTGCTATTGCTATATCTGCTTGCCTGCATCTCCCATTTTGCCAAGCAGCCCAACTAGTAAAGTACAGATTTTCGAAAGAACACCCTCCTTGCCTTTCATAAACTTCTTAAAACCCACGTCTGCTGTCAGGCATGGGGAAACTGAGACATCTCAGAGACATCTTGCCTATGTAGTTTTATGGAATGTTTGTGTGTATGTTTTTATATAAGTTTTTTTTAGTTTTTTAATGTAAAATTGTTATTTTAGACTTAATGTTAGATTTGTCATTGTGTACTGTTTTATCACTGCTGTGAGCCGCCCCGAGTCTGCAGAGAGGGGCAGCATACAAATCTAATAAATAATAATAATAATAATAATAACAACAACAACAACAACAATATAATTGTCATTCTATGAAATTCTACATCATAATATGTCATACTCTCATTGTACCGTGTTTCCCTCAAAACAAGACCTTGTCTTATATTTTTTTTGAACCCTGAAACAAGCACTTGGCCTTATTGCCACACCCTCAAAAGCCCGATTGGGCTTATTATCAAGGGATGCCTTGTTTTGAGGGAAACAGGGTAGACATACAACTGGCTTTCTGAAGCAGAGGAAATAGGAAGATAATTTTCGAGCACATCTGTTCTGGTATAAGCTCAACTTTTCCCAGTCAGATAACTCAGCACAATAAGGTATCACAGATCATTTTATTACAGGCATTCTCACAATAACTCACAGTTATGATGCGATTCTTCTGCAGTTTAATCTTTCCCATTGTGCCGGTAAAAAGAGGTTGAATTGACCCCAGCTCTAGGTGTAGTATCTACATTCTGGCTGGCTTAGTGAGTGAAGACCCACTGGAATGTTCTCTCCAATTACCCCTCATCCCGAGTCAGAGCCAATAGGAATACACAAATGTGGTCACATGTAAAACTACATTACCCAGAGTACAATTTCACTACCTTTCCCCTAATGCAATATCTTAAAGAAACATGCCTAAATACAGTCCAATTATCTCTGTCTCTGGAGAAAGCACAACATCCTTTCCTGTCCTATATGCACATTTACTCAGAAAAAGAGTCCCCTCAAACTTAGTGCCCCTTAAGGCCACATCCATGCAATTGTATCATCTCCGAAAATAACTTGTGTTACCGGCATGAGCATCTGGATGTTTTCACAGAAGTTGCCCAGGAACGCCATAATGGCCATGCGCTGGGTCAGACGTTCCACTTTGCTGAAGTGCAGCATGAAGCGGTCCTCATCTGACAACTCCTCCACCGGCTTCCTCTCTTTCTCGTACTGGCGCAGTAGCTTGACCTCATTCTCCGTTGGCAGAAAGCGCATCAGGCACTCCACAAAGTCCACAGGTAAGGTCTTCAGGTCAAACCTAAAAGAGGCCCCAATGAAGGAAGTTCCTCTATCAGAGATGGAACATCTGTCTGATGATGGGCAAAGGATGCAAGAGGAGACACTTTCTTAGCATTCCATGATCCTCTCACCTAGGAATCGGCTACGTTGAATCTCATAAAGTTGGTGGGCCTAACCCAGGGGCAGGCAAAGTTGGCTCTTCCATGACTTGTGGACTTCAACTCCCAGAATTCCTGAGTCAATCATGTTAGCTCAGGAACTCAACGAAGCAGTGGAAGTGATGTGCCGGTGCCTGGAGGCTGTTGGGGTCTGGATGGGTGTCAACAAACTCAAACTCAACCCAGACAAGACGGAGTGGCTGTGGGTCTTGCCTCCCAAGGACAATTCCATCTGTCCGTCCATCACCCTGGGGGGGGGAATTATTGACCCCCTCAGAGAGGGTATGCAACTTGGGCATCCTCCTCGATCCACAGCTGACATTGGAACATCATCTTTCGGCTGTGGCGAGGGGGGCATTTACCCAGGTTCGCCTGGTGCACCAGTTGCGGCCCTATTTGGACAGGGAGTCACTGCTCACAGTCGCTCATGCCCTCATCACCTCGAGGCTCGACTACTGCAAAGCTCTCTACATGGGGCTACCTTTGAAAAGTGTTTGGAAACTCCAGATCGTGCAGAACACAGCTGCGAGAGCCATCGTGGGGCTTCCCAGATTCGCCCACGTATCTACAACACTCCGTGGCCTGCATTGGCTGCCGATCAATTTCCGATCACAATTCAAGGTGTTGGTTATGACCTATAAAGCCCTACATGGCATTGGACCAGATTACCTCCGGAACTGCCTGCTACCACACGAATCCCAGCGACTGATAAGGTCCCACAGAGTTGGCCTTCTCCGGGTCCCGTCGACTAAACAATGTTGTCTGGCGGGCCCCAGGGGAAGAGCCTTCTCTGTGGCGGCCCCAGCCCTCTGGAATCAACTCCCCCCAGAGATTAGAACTGCTCCCACCCTCCTTATCTTCCGTAAACTACTCAAGACCCACCTATACCGCCAGGCATGGGGGATTTGAGACATCTTTCCCCCAGGCTCCTTATAATTTATGTTTGGTATGTATGTGCTGTTTGGTTGTTTAATTATGATAGGGTTTTTAGTTATTTTTAATATTAGATTTGTGCCATTATAATATTGTTTTTATCGTTGTTGGGAGCCGCCCCGAGTCATCGGAGAGGGGCGGCATACAAATCTAATAAATTGAATTGAATTGAACTCTGAAAGTTGAAGTCCACAAGTCATAGAAGAGCCAACTTTGCCTACCCTTGGCCTAACCCCATGCGATCTAAAACATAAACCCTAGTTAGGAAAAAGTGATCTGCCCTTATCGTGACTGCCAGCTGTGTGAGGAAGAAGGGAAGAAAGTGGTTGATAAGGGGGAAAAAGAGTGTTTCAGAAAGACAAGAGCACCCCACCTATTTTGCTTTAGGATCACCTACTCTGCTTCCTGTTATATGCTATGTGCCTGCAGAAATATGATCCCGGACAGAGAAAAAAGTTTGCCTGCAGAAGAAGAAAAATATCACAAGCTGGTGGATGGGAAAAGGCGCACACAGAGAGAGACTCACGTGTAGATGGCTTTGCAGATCTCCTCCGTGCTCCTGCCTGCCTTACGCAACGTAATGGCCAAATTCTTCGCCCGGTTGGCCTCCAGCAGGGTCACTTTGTTGACCGCTTTGTGTGATGCCTTGTTTTTAGAGCAAAGGAGGTCGATGGCAGGACCCTGGGCTTTGGTCTTAAAGAGCTCCTCAAACTTGTCCAGATCAAGATCCTTGGGGGTGGAAAAAGGGAAAGAGTGAGTTACTTCATCAACTTGGGATGCGTAATTACAACAGCTAACAGCCTTTTTTAAAAACTTCTTGGTATTTTGCTGTTCTGTGCGCATAGCCACACATTAAAACCATACAGTGCATTTTGGAAACCAAGGGGTCCAATAATAATACACTAGGATTGGGTAGTAGAACTGGATTCCATGTGTTTTTAAATGTTGCTGTGAATTTCAGTGGAAGAATCTTATTACCTGGTCCATTTGCATATCTGGCAAATAAATGTGAATGTTCAATACAATTCAAATCAAATGGCTTCGGTCTTTACTGCTCCATTATTAGTACTAGGATCCACTTTCTGCCAATAACACTTTTTGGCTATTTTCAAGCTTTCTTTCTTTCTTTCTTTCTTTCTTTCTTTCTTTCTTTCTTTCTTTCTTTCTTTCTTTCTTTCTTTCTTTCTTTCTTTCTTTCTTTCTTCCTTCCTTCCTTCCTTCCTTCCTTCCTTCCTTCCTTCCTTCCTTCTTTCCTCCGTAACTCCCTCCCTTCCTTTCCAGGTTCTTATTCTTGTTTTATTATTCATATGTCTTATCTTCCCAATTCTATTGCCAGTCAAACTGACTTTGCCTTCTCTCCCACAAACTGAACAGGCACAATGTATGACAGGCAAAACAACAACAGGGTGAGAACAAAGAACGAAAGTCATTTTGGGAATTATGCATTTAAAATCTCAACTCATGCCAGCACTCACTTCTCTGTTTCCCTCACCTCCAAGATCTTTTCATCGTCCAGTTCACTGAAGACAGTCCCACTGATCTGGTTGGGCTTCAATGCTGTCCAGTTAAAAACTGGCAAGTGGAACTTGGTCTTGATGGGTTTCTTAATCCGGATTGCTGGATGCAGAACAGAGGGAATAAAGCATGATTAGATCATATGGAAAAGAGAAAATATTCTCAGCCTATTCCCAACAAGTCCATGGGAGGAAGAGGCTTTCATTCTGATAATTTTTGGATGAGTTTTGTTAGTTTCCATAGTTTTTGAAGAATAGTATCAATGTCCAGGATAGTGAATCTGTTGCAACTGTGGCTCGTGGAGCCCTATCTGAGGGCACGTGAGATGTTGCCCTATGTCAGCTCCAGCGCACTGGGCAGCTGACTTTTGGCCTTCTGGAGGACATAGGAGGCCATTTTCACCTTCTTCAGGCTTTAGGAAAGGCTCCATAGCCTGGGGAGGGCAAAAAACAGACCACACAGGCCTACCACAAATACAGAAACCAACTTTTGGTAGGCCTGTTGGGCCATTTTTCTCCCTCTCGAGGCTCCGGAGGATTTCCTAAAGCCTGGGGAGGGCAAAAAACGGACCACACGGGCCTACCAGAAATTCAGAAACCAACTTTTGTTAGGCCTGTTGGGCCATTTTTCTCCCTCTTGAGGCTCCGGAGGATTTCCTAAAGCCTGGGGAGGGCAAAAAACGGACCACACGGGCCTACCAGAAATTCAGAAACCAACTTTTGGTAGGTCTGTTGGGCCATTTTTCTCCCTCTTGAGGCTCCGGAGGATTTCCTAAAGCCTAGTGGAGGTGAAAAATGACCCGATGTGCCTACCGGAAGTCCAGAGGCATCAGTGAGGCCTGTGCACATGCACAGGCAGGCAGCAGAGAAGGGATTGGAAGGGCACGTGTGGACATGTGACCTTTTGGCACCCAAGCAAAAAAAGGTTCTCCCTCACTGATCTATGTGATTTGGACATATCATCAAATCCTTTCCCTCTTCTGTATGCACGCACTGGAGGCAATCATTGATCTGTTAATAGGCACATCTTATTGGACTGGAAAACTCCAGGCAACTCCAACATGTCAGCAAAGAATTATAGTGCACCACTGTCATTTATTTTTGCAGTCCAGATACGAAACAGATGAATTTTTCTGAAGAGAATGGGGCTTGTTTCCCCAAAAAATCACCCATATTTCAAGCTGTGTATCTGAAGCCAGAACCAAAATTAAACTGTCTATTTTTAATGGAAACAAATTATTTTAGTTTTTGCTATTCTAGTCCAATAGAATATGTCATTTCCCCAAGGACAGTCAAACGATTAAAAATCCAAGGTCACAACAATGAAATGCGGTGCCAAGAAAAACCATCCATCCATGAATTGCATTTTGGGGGAAATCCTACATTTTCTCAACTCTATTGCATAATTTACTCTGCAACAGTTTTTAGTTGCTTAATTCAGTTTTATCCAGTGGGGGGAGGGGGTTGTTTGTTTGCTTGTTTTGCTTTCTGGCATTTTCCTCAGACTTTCCAGTCTAAATTTATACCCAAAAGGGCTAAAAACATATATTTTTAAATGGAATCTATATTATTATTGCCTTGCAATGGCTGCCGATCAGTTTCCAGTCACAATTCAAAGTGTTGGTCATGACCTTTAAAGCCCTACATGGCATGGGACCAGATTACCTCCGGAACCGCCTGCTACCGCACGAATCCCAGCGTCCAATAAGGTCCCACAGAGTTGGCCTTCTCCGGGTCCCATCGACTAAACAATGTCGTTTGGCGGGCCCCAGGGGAAGAGCCTTCTCTTTGGCGGCCCTGGCCCTCTAGAACTAACTCCCCCCGGAGATTAGAACTGCCCCCACCCTCCTTGTCTTTCGTAAACTACTCAAGAGTCATTTATGCTGCCAGGCATGGGGGAGTTAAGATATTCCTTACAAATTATGCATGGTATGTTTGTGTGTATGTTTGGTTTTATTATACGGGTTTTTAGTTGTTTTATTAATTGGATTTCTACATGCTGTTTTTATCATTGTTGTTAGCCGCCCCGAGTCTGTGGAGAGGGGCGGCATACAAATCCAATAAATAATAATAATTATTATTATTTATTTTCAAACCCTTCCCCATTCAACTAGCATACAACCCCCCCACTATCTTATTGCACAGGTGTATTTGGGGAAACAGATGTTGAGCCGGTGGTGGCACAATGGTTAGAATGCAGCATTGAATGCTAATTCTGCCCACTGCCAACAGTTCGATCTCAACCTGCTCAAGGTTGACTCAGGTTTCCATCCTTCCAAGGTTGGTAAAATGAGGACCCAGATTGGGTGGGCTGCATGCTGACATTTGTAAATCACCCAGAGAATGCTGCAAAGCACTATGAAGCAGTATATAAGTCAAAGTGCTATTGCTATTCACCTGATAAGCCCATTGTGAGAATCACCGATGGGGATGTGCCAGGAAGAGGTGGAGCTGGTGGACACTTATCTATGAGGAAAGAAAGAATTTATTTAAATAAATAAAAAGAGGCGCACACACCCACACTCTCATGGCAAGATTTTGGTTTGTTAGCTCCAGAACGGAAGCCTACCTGGTAGTGGAGGAGGAGGGGGGGGGGAGAGGTGGCGGGGGAGGTGGCGGGGGAGGGGCAGCCTCCACAGGAGGCAGGACAGGCAGGCAGAATTCATCTTCAGAGATGTCGCAGAAATTGATCTCTGCCTCTGGAGGTGGTGGCAGCGGCAAGTGGTCACTCCCCATTGGATGCGAGGTATAGTGATGCCGGAAGGCTTCTTCCTTCTCCTTGATAATTCTGCGCAATGTATGAACTTGGTGGCTGGCACTTTCGTACGTCTCCTGTCCCAGATAGAGAGATATAATAGAGTCTTTCTTACCTCTTAAAAACGTTCCCTGCTTAAATCCTAATCACAAAGGACCAATCGCACGAGACCTTCTCCAATTCAGGGACTTCCAGTTGAATTGGAGATTTGAGTGTTGCAATCCTTCCCAGTTGGCAGATACAGACTGGGGAAGGTTGCAAGGGTCATTTGTTTGCTGAATTGTAACATCACAAGCATCTCCAACCATACCATGTCTATGAATAAGAACGAGTTATATAATTTAATGTCCTTCATAAGAAGAAAATATCTGTCTATATGGGAAACAGTATGCGGGGAATGTCTATAGAGATTCTCAGTCATCCAGGTCATGGTTGCCCCAAAGGTGCTTTTTTCAAGAGGTAACTTGACTCTGTTTTTTCTTTGAAGACATTTCGCTTCTCATCCAAGGAGCTTCTTCAATTGAAGAACTGAAGAAGCTGGGATAAGAAGCAAAAAAAATTCAAAGGAAATAATTGACAAAAATCCAAAAAAAAGCATCTTTGGGGATTGAATATTTCCACAGACATTTGACTTGTTGGATTATCATGTCACCTCATGGTAACACCCACGAAAACGAATGTTTCCAAGGATACAGTTTATTTTCTCCTTTGTCTAGAAAGATCCATGGGGACGAACAAGGTATCTTTCCCCACATTACCTTATCAATTACCTTCTCCAGGAAAGTCTAGAATCTAGATGAAACCATCAGTCATTCCTCCATGCTCTGGGAAGCACCTTCAATTCCCTTTCTTTGATCCACGTACCTTGACAATCTCCAATTCCTTTTCCCGCTGTAACAGTTGTTTCTCCAACTCAGCTACCCTCATTATGTTCTCATTCTCCAGATCCAGCAGCTTTTCTGTCAACTGAATAACACAGAATAGCAATCACCAATTGGTCTTTCCTTTGAGCCAAGACAGATCTGTTTTTATTGTTTGATCACTATATCTTCAACAATTCACTTGTGAAGAAGACTCTCATCAATGAAGTAGTGACATTGTCCCAAGTGGTGTTTTAGCAAAAACTAAGCAATTATTATTTTTGAAATACTTAAAACACATTTTAGCTTAACTTTGCCTTCCTTTGGCATGTCGAGGCAGGAGATTTTACACTTCAGACAATTAACTGAATTCACAGGACCTTTAATATGCTCTGTAAAAACTCCCTAATTTAACTCCTGGCATCTCCAGGCAGGGCTAGAAAAATCTCTGTCTCACCTACAAGTAGCCTTTGACTTAACAAACACAATTGAGTCCAAAATTTCTGTTGCTAAGTGAGATAATTGTTGTGAATTTTATCCCATTTTACAACGTTTGCCATGGTTGTTAAGTGAATCACTGGAGTTGTTAAGTCAGTCAGTTGCTAAATAAACTGTTGTAAGTCAAGGACTACCTGTACTTGAGTTAAAGTACACAGTAGGCGGATCATCTTGGACTCTTTACAGTGAAATTCCCTATTTTCATTGTAAAGAGCTTGTCACTAGCTTAAGAGATCAAATAAATACATGTTTAGCAATTGAATTGAACTTCCTTGTTCATTGACATATTCCTTTACATTAAGAGTAAACAGTAACAAAGGAGAAGGATATTTTTTAAAATAGCCAATGTAGTCCCCATAGGCAAAATGGGTTCCAGAATTAACTGCCCATCCAATAAGGCTATTCCATGTCAAAAGAAAGGCTGTACACTTACATGCGATAAGTGCTCTTCCAGTTCTTCTACTTTCTCCAAAGCCACATTCTTGGTCTCAGCATCTTCTAGCAACCCACCTACATCAAACACATTGTCCAGGTAGGCCTGAATTTGCACTTGCAGCTTTTCACTTTCTGTGTGTCTTGACTTCTGTTGGAGAGAAGGAGACAGTCTTAAAGGCCAGGTGTTCTCCTGGTTGCCACCAGGTCTCTTCTGGGCAAAAGGCCAAAATAGAGTCCCTCTGAGCTACTCATGACTTCCTCAAAGGCGCATCCCACAGACATGTTCTATCTGGGCAGTCCATCTACAGGTTTCCATGATAGAGACTTCCTTGCAAGAGCCCTTCAGTGTTTACTGGAAGATGTCTCTGTGCCTCTGCTGTCCCACTGTTGTTTCAGTGTCTGATTCTGTCAATAGGCAGTTAAGAACAAAACTCAAAACCTGCCATTCATGGAAGGATAGTTCGATTCCCACCATGGACAAATGGTTGCAGAAGCTGAGGGAGTTGGTAGAAATAGCCGTGCAGAAATGGACAGATTAACTCAAAAACTTAAAAATAAAGAAGAATCAAAATATTATGAAATCTGGAAAAAAATTATGACTGGGTAGAGACAAGGAAAAAAACAAAACAAAACAAAACAATAACAATAATGGTAGCAAATAAACTAGATGTTCTTAAAATCATTCCGAGACACAAAATTAAGATCAAACCAATCTGACTTTAGATTAATTGTATGATAGAACAAATGTGTGACAACCGCTGGTGCCATAAGCTGCATATTGATATCAAAAGGAAAAAAAATAGAACTGTTAGGTCAACAGTTCAACGGGGAGGGAGGGGGAACTAGGGGCAGCTCTGTATAAAGTATCTTAGAATTTAAGCACAACAACTATACAAATAATAATTATACTCTGAAATGATACAATATGTACAACACTATATATCTGCTCTTTTTAAATCTTTGTATTGTAATAAAAATTTTTTTTTTTAAAAAAAGAACAAAACTCAAAACCTGCCATTCATGGAAGGATACTTCGATTCCCACCATGGACAAATGGTTGCAGAAGCTGATGGAGTTGGTAGAAATGACTAAATTGACTATTTTGTTTAAAGCAGTAGTTCTCAACCTGGGGGTCGGGACTCCTTTGGGGGGGGGGTCGAATGACCATTTCATAGGGGTCACCTAAGAACATGGGAAAAGACAAATTTCCCATGGTGTTAGGAACTAAAGCTTCAATTCTGGCACCTTGCAACATATTTTTCAATCTAACCAATCAGGCGTTTACAGTGAGGGTGTCCCTCTGACCTTCCTGCCAATCAGCTTAAAACTCTGTTGGGAGAATTAGCACTAGACTTATGGTTGGGGGTCACTACATCACGAGGAACTGTATTAAGGAGTCGCGGCAGTAGAAAGGTTGAGAACCACTGGATTAAAGGAAAGAATATACAGTAAGTGGAAACCGCTTCTGAACTTTGTGCTTGAGGTGGGAAAAAATGAAATTCTGATTTTGGGTTTTACTTATTAGATTGACAGATGCTTATAGAAATGGCTAGTTTATATTATTATGAAAAAGCAAATGTGGTTTGATGTTAATGCCTTATTTTACGGCATAATTTCCACAATTAATTAATTAACTATACTGTAATTATAGGCAGATTTTAAAAACAAAAACAAAAAAACCCTGCCTCCTTCTAGAATCTGGACTCCTAGTACACAAAATAATAGGACAGAAGGAAAAGGGGGGACATGATCGAAACATTTAAATATATTAAAGGGTTAAATAAGGTCCAGGAGGGAAGTGTTTTTAATAGGAAAGTGAACACAAGAACAAGGGGACACAATCTGAAGTTAGTTGGGGGAAAGATCAAAAGCAACATGAGAAAATATTATTTTACTGAAAGAGTAGTAGATCCTTGGAACAAACTTCCAGCAGACGTGGTAGATAAATCCACAGTAACTGAATTTAAACATGCCTGGGATAAACATATATCCATCCTAAGATAAAATATAGAAAATAGTATAAGGGCAGACTAGATGGACCATGAGGTCTTTTTCTGCCGTCAGACTTCTATGTTTCTATGTTTCTATAATATACTACAGAGAACCAGATTTGTAGACTGAGGTAAATATCCTTCCTTATGGAGAAATGCTGTTAGCAAAAAAAAGGGACTGTTTTGTTTTTTAAGAGAGAGTTCGCTTCTTTGTAGTTATTTGATGAGCTTCAAGACATTTCCCATATTTTCATTTATCACATAAATTGAAGCCACAATATATGAATTAAAAGTTAAGAGCCCTCCATCTAGAACCAGGCAAGGTTGCTTGAAGTAAACATTGCACAACTTTCAAATGAGTCTCTCCTGTGTAGGTGTCTTGAACAATGTGTAAAAATAGTGGGCTAAAAAAACCCCCAACCCTCACACAATACAAGTGATAGGTCTGATTTTGTTGTGCCTAATTATCTTTCTCTAAGCACTAGTCTTATATGTGGGAAATGGATTAAGCATTGTCAAATTTTAACAGCACTCGAGGCTTACTTTATGATGGGACAAATTGTTACCTGTAAGAACTCTTCCAAACCTAGCTTGGTGAACTCGTATTGTAAGTGCACTCGGAAGTTCATGTCCTCAACTGAATGGACCACAATGTTGATGAATTGCATACAGGCTACCTATAAAAGAGAGAACAGGCAGCTGGAGTTATGACACACAGATTCAGTTATCTATTCCTCTTTAGCTTCTAGAATTCTTTTTTAAAAAAACTGAAAATAACTTATTTTTTAAAATGCAACACATTTTTATTTATTTATTTATTTATTTATTCATTCATTCATTCATTCATTCATTTATGAGATTTGTATGCCGCCCCTTTCCGTAGACTCGGGGCGGCACATGCTATAGAATATAATTTCCAGATAGCCATATCCCACCATCCTTCCATGCATAGATTCTCTTCTTCCATGGAGAACCATGGATTAATCTAATGCTAGAGAAGAAGGGGGAAGAGTATGTTACACTGAGACCATCTAATCCATGTTCTTTACAGATTCCTTGGAATAAATTGTTCCTCGGGTTGGTAAAGACTCCTTACTCCTACATTTTCACAGATATTTATTTATTTATTTACTTACTTACTTACTTACTTACTTACTTATTTGATTTTTATGCCGCCTTTCTCCTTAGACTCAGGGCGGCTTACAGCATGTTAGCAATAGCACTTTTTAACAGAGCTAGGCTATTGCCCCCACAATCTGGATCCTCCTTTTACCCACCTCGGAAGGATGGAAGGCTGAGTCAACCTTGAGCCGGTGATGAGATTTGAACCGCTGACCTTCAGATCTACAGTCAGCTTCAGAGGCCTGCAGTACAGCACTCTATCTGCTGCGCCACCCCGGCTCAAATATGTATCTGTCTAGAATTTTATATAATTTTTATATATTATATTTAATAATTATTATATAATTATATTTATTATATATAAAAAGTTATATATAATTTTTTTCTAGCCTTCCCTAATCTTGCCTAAAATGACCAATGACTTTCGGAATCCAAGCATATGCTCCACCATTGACTTATGGTCTCCTGCATGCGGTGAATCCATGAAAGCAAGTTAAGCATAGTTAGAGACAGCAGAAGCCCTACATTATCCATGTTAATACAGTTAACCCTCAATTGACAACTGCAATAGGGATCAGAAAATTTATCACTAAGGTGTGTGCTCATTAAGTGAGACATCATGTGACCACAACTTGCAACCTTCCCTATTGACTTTGCTTGAAAGGTCACAAATGGCGATCACATAACCGCAGGATTGTACATGCGTGACAGTTGCCATAATCACGTGAGTGGAAATGTCGCAACATTGTAAGTGAGAGGACCAGTCGTAAGTCATTTTTGCAGGGGCATCAAAATTTTGATCAGTCACTAAACAAGGACCACCTTGACTTGTACATGGCATTGGACCAGATTACCTCCGGAACCGCCTGCTACCGCACGAATCCCAGTGACCGATAAGGTCCCACAGAGTTGGCCTTCTCCGGGTCCCGTCGACTAAACAATGTCATTTGGTGGGCCCCAGGGGAAGAGCCTTCTCTGTGGCGGCCCCGGCCCTCTGGAACCAACTCCCCCTGGAGATTAGAACTGCACCCACCCTCCCTGTCTTTCGCAAACTACTCAAGACTCACTTATGCCACCAGGCATGGGGGAGTTAAGATATTCCTTCCCCCTAGGCCATTACAAGTTATGCATGGTATGTTTGTGTGTATGTTTGGTTTTATTATAAGGGTTTTTAGTTGTTTTATTAATTGGATTGTTACATGCTGGTTTTTATCATTGTTGTTAGCCGCCCCGAGTCTACGGAGAGGGGCGGCATAGAAATCCAATCAATCAATCAATCAATCAATCAATAAGTAAATAAGTAAGTAAGTAAGTAAGTAAATAAGTAAGTAAGTAAGTAAGTAAGTAAGTAAGTAAGTAAGTAAGTAAGTAAGTAAACAAGCAAGCAAGCAAGCAAGCAAGCAAATAAGTAGGTAGGTAGGTAGGTAGGTAGGTAGGTAGGAGGTAGATAGATAGATAGATAGATAGATAGATAGATAGATAGATAGATAGATAGATAGATAGGTTGATCAAGACAGAAAATACACATCGAGTACGTGTCACTTGTTTCCTCGCCTCCTTGGTCCAAATGAGCAGCTGGCTTACACACAATTCCAAAGCAAATCTGTTCTTGCATAGATTTTTTTTTCCTAACACCTTTTTTTTAAACTACCTACCATGAAGTCAATATTGCTATCCTCATTACGGAAATATTCCATCAGTTTCTCAAAGCGATGCTGCTCTTTGCATACCTATGAAAAGAAAACACGGCCAGATTATAAACAAGTTGCAGTCTTGATGAGCCTGCCAAATACATTTCATTCCATTGGTGCCGACACTTTTCCATAAGTGCTCCTCCACATAGCTGGGCAGTGGTTACTTTCATGCACATTCCCAGAGTAAATTTCTTTCTCTGGTCACATACCCAGAGAAAGAGATCTTTGTTATCAGCAGGGTGTACAGGAGGACAAGCATTGTGTTTGAGTTATCTCCACAGAACTACAGGTACGCTCCTTGTCCTTTAAAATGCACCTTGAGGGCCCTGCTAGTTTTTCTTCAATCATTTCAGGAGCTTTATTCGTTTTAGCCTTTTCTTTATTAGATCAAGCTTCTGAATGTTTTGACAGGATTGACAGCCAAATGGAACATCTAATAAACACGATCCATGTAAAAATCCTTCAGGAATCATTCAAAGAATGCACAACAAGAAAGATTTATTTATTTATTCAATTTTTATGCCGCCCTTCTCCTTAGACTCAGGGCGGCAGGTGTGGGCTGCTGGGGGTTCCCAGGGGTTCAGGAGAATCTCTAGTTAAGATTCTGTGCAGTTTGGAGAACCCCCAAATCCCACTCCTGGCTGACCCCACCCAGTCTTCTCCTTCCAGGAGTCCCTACATGGCCCATTTAATTTATTTATTTTCAATAAATTTTATTAATTTTCATAAAATAGACAAAACTGACAAACATACATTTAACATAGAAATGGGGTTGCATCTTCCCCACTCATTCTGGAAGTAAAATTTCAATACAGAAAAAAGAATACCTTAAAAACACTTTAAATCAACTCATTACTTTAAATGAAAAGAAGAAATTTGTTTTACCTTATATAGTAAGTCTTCATATATAAACTACTTCTAACCTAACTTTTAAATCATATCCCTACTTATACAATTCTCTTATTCTTTTTACTTTTAGTTTTTCTTCTTATTTATCCATATATACACTTTGTTCCATATCTCATAAAATTCTGTTTCCTCTTGGTCTTTTAACCGTCTTGTCATCATATCCATTTCAGCGCAGTCTAATATTTTCTTAATAACCCCCTCTTCTTTGGGAACGTTTTCCCCATTCCAATTTTGCGCATATACTATCCTGGCCGCCGTCAAAATATGAATAACTAGATGTAGAATCTCTTTCTTATATTTCTGATTGGTTATGCCCAGTAAATAAAATTCTGGGGTTTTTTCTATCTCCTGTCTTACTATTTCTTTTATTATTCTTTCTATCATTTTCCAATAAAGCTTAACTACTACACATCCACTATTGATGATAATAGGAACCTATTTCTTTCTTACATTTCCAACATAGTGGAGAGGTCTTAGGGAACATTTTCGTTATCCTGTTCTGTGGGAGGTGCCACCTATAAAACATCTTGATTTGATTTTCTTTTAGCGAGACCGATTTTGTCATTTTCCAGTTTGAGGTCCAGACATTTTCACATGTGTCTATATCAATTTCTTTACCAATATTTTTGCACCAACTTATCATGTTATCACATGGCCCATTTTAGATGTGGGTAAGTGCAGGGCGCATGTGAAGTCTTGGGGAGGGCAAAACATGGGCCTACTGGATGTTCAAGAAGGCCAGATAGGGGGATGTTTCAGCCTCCAAAACGCCTCCGGAGCCTTTTTCGCCCTCCTGGAGGCTCGAGAAAAGCCTACGTAGCCTGGGGCGGGCAAAAACAACCCCTACCCACCGTGGTGCAGGAGGCCAACTAAGCCACGCCCACCATGGCCCTGCCTACCAAGCGACCAAGCAGAGGATCCCTTGCAAAAAATTTTGAAGCCCATCCCCTGGAAAGATGTCAGGCTCTTTGAGGAGCTACTCATAAAAAGATCCTGCAGTTAAGAGTCACTAATTGAACTTCTGAAAATGAGACATTTAAGAAAGTTATCTGGAGACTGCAAGTGAGCAGCAGTGAGTATATAAACAAAATAAGGTGGCATGCAGGCCAGGTCAAATCATGGATTCAGCTTTGTGTTATCTGCCTATTTCTGCTCAGAGACTCAAGGCAATACCAAAAAGACGGACAGGCTGCATTGATGACTTCTGTCCAAAGTAATATGAACCACTTCAGTAGATTTGGCTTGGGTTCTCATTTGGTGTATACAGTGTTTCCTCGCTTTTCGCAGGGGATGCGTTCCGAGACCGCCCGCGAAAGTCGAATTTCCGCGAAGTAGAGATGCGGAAGTAAATACACTATTTTTGGCTATGAACAGTATCACAAGCCTTCCCTTAACACTTTAAACCCCTAAATTACCATTTCCCATTCCCTTAACAATCATTTACTCACCATTGAATAAGACACTTAGTGATCCTGATATTTATAAACATTATTTATTAACAATAATAATTATTTTTTTGTTATTTGTTTGCAAAGATTATTAGTTTGGTGATGACGTATGACATCACCATGCAGGAAACCCCGTGGTATAGAAAAAAAACTGTGAAGTATTTTTTAATTAATATTTTTTGAAAAACCGTGGTATAGGCCATTCGCGAAGTTTGAACCCACAAAAATCGAGGGAACACTGTATATATAAAAAAGTAAATGGTTACTATCCATCACATCAGTCTTTCTCTATTTCACTCCCTCCTCATATGCATCTATCTCTGGGTTGTGACCAAAGCCCTTCCATCTAAGCATCGTTTCCATCTGCTGCCTTACATTTGGATACCCTTCCTCAATCTAGTGTTCCAGATGCGTTGGACTTCAAAATCCACAATCCTCTGGGTTTGATACCCATGATTTCAAATAGATAACAAAAGAAACCTCACCTCCTTGAAGTTCTCAAAGGCAGCCAAAATGATCTCATGGCCGCCTCGCACAAGACACACAGCTGCCAGCAGTTCTAACACCAGGGCTTTTGTCCTGGGGAGAGAAAGAAGAGACATAAAACTAATGGAAAATTAATTTTCTAATTAGGAAAAAAAACATGGAATCCACAATAGAGAAATGGCTGGTGAAGATGATAGAACCTCTTTGATTAGAGAAAAAACAATATCCTCATTTATGGTTGACTGGAAACTCCTACCAGACTTTTTGCACAAAAGAGAAAAATACACTTATGATTAGTGGTTTCGATAGTTACTAAAAAAAAAAAAGATAAAATAAAGAGTGAGGTTTTTTTTTTTGTAAATATAGCGTAAAAGATACCTTTGTAATTGTGCTTATATTTACTACAAATACAATTGGAAGATTCATCTTTCTATTTCTTTTGATTTTTTCTCTTTTCTTCCTTATAATGAGTTTTACTCTTTATTAATTTGTGTTTTTAAAAAATTGTAAAAGCTTCAATGAAAATTTACAAGGAAGGAGGGAGGGAGGGAGGGATGGGATGGATGGATGGATGGATGGATGGATGGATGGATGGAAGGAAGGAAGGAAGGATGGATCATCTGAAAAGAGTAGTACAGGTACTACTCACAATTGAGCCCAGAATTTCTGTTGTTGAGCAAAACATTTGTGAAGTAAATTTTGCCTCTTTTTACGATCTTTTTTCCACTGTTGTTAAGTGAATCACTGCTATTGTTAAGTTAGTATCATGGTTGTTAAGTGAATCTGACTTCTCCATTGACTTTGCTTGTAAGAAGGCCAGAAAAGGTGATCATCTCACCCCAGGACAAAGCAGCAGTCATAAATATGAATCAGTTGCCAAGTGTCCGAATTTTAATCT
Source organism: Erythrolamprus reginae (assembly GCF_031021105.1). NCBI lineage: Eukaryota > Metazoa > Chordata > Lepidosauria > Squamata > Dipsadidae > Erythrolamprus > Erythrolamprus reginae. The sequence goes on along the minus strand of NC_091951.1, from coordinate 181,632,563 downwards.
CATGACAATGGGGATGGATGCTGCAATTATGAAAGCGTGAAAAGGACCATAAATCACTTTTTCCAGTGCCGTTGTAACTTTGAACGGTCAATAAATGAACTGTTGTAAGTCAAAGACTATCTGTATTTTCATTCTGACCACACAGTCTCAGGAGAAGGGTGGCATAGAAATTGAATCAATCGATAAATACACATAGCACTAACTCTAATGTGGAGTTTTGTGTTATTATTGGTCCTGGGAATATCGCAACATGAAGGTAGACTCCATCTGTTGCTCAGCATTTGATAATTCCTATTAGAAAAATAAACACCTTCCCCATTTGCAATTACTGTATGCCATTGTTGAGGCTGCTCTTTAAAATCAAAAGAGGGGCGGCATACAAATCTAAATAATTAATAAATAAATAAATAAATAAATAAATAATAAATAAATAAATAAATAAATAAATAAATAAATAAGATATGTCACCATGCATTAAATCTGACCATTACTTTGTCTAACTGAGGGTCTGCCTTTCCCCTTAACATGTTCTGAACCACGAGAGGACATTTTATATGTAAAGTACATCAATGAATTGTGTGTTTTCCCCAATATATCTTAAAGAAAGCTTGGGAGATTTTGTAAACATTGAAGCCAGATTCCTATAACCATCATAGTAGACACTAGATCTGCATACTGGACTACAGCACATATTTCACAGTGCAAAGAAAAATAAAACCCTACACATATTCAGTTCTTTGCATATCTCAGTAGGGATAGGAAAGAATTCTTTTTGAAACCTGGGAAAGCCAATGCCAGATAGGGTAGAAAATACCAGAAGTCTGATCTCTTACAAGGAAGACTATTATAGTGTATTTGGTAGAGTTCAGTGAATTAGTTCGGCTAGACCTCTTTTATTAGGGAACACCCCCCCCCCCCCCAATTTTGGTGGAATGCAGTGCATAGTTACTAACTGATTACTAGTGGTTCCTCAAATCAGGAGAATGTAGTATTAGATTAATTAATGAAAAAATCAGATCTGCCAAAAATTTGCTTCCCCCTCCCTCCCAATGTATATGGCAACCATTACACCATGATGTCTTTGGGTGATTAAGAACAGTTAGAAAATAAAACCATCAACAAAACAAAATAAGTAATTGTCAACCAAGGTTAAAATAACCATATCCTGTGGACTCTGACAAACTGACTCCCATGTCTTGTGAAAGGCCAGCAGAGTCAGGGCCATCTAATTCTGGAAGGAGGAGGTTCCAAAGGGTGGGCACCATAACAGAAAAAGCTTGTTTCCTGGGTCCCCAAGATGACATTCCTTAAGTGGCAGGAACTATGTCTCCTACCAGATCGAACGGGTAGATGTGTTTGGAAGGAGGGGTCCCAACCAGTGGTGGGATTCATTTTTTAAAAACTTCTGGTTCTGTGGACGTGGCTTGGTGGGCATGGTATGGCTTGGTGGGCATGGCTTTGTGTGCGTGGCAGAGGAAGGACCAGAATATCTCCGGGACCGCCTTCTGCCGCACGAATCCCAGCGACCGATTAGGTCTTACAGAGTTGGCCTTCTCCGGGTCCCGTCGACTAAACAATGTCGTTTGGCGGATCCCAGGGGAAGAGCCTTCTCTGTGGCGGCCCCAACTCTCTGGAACCAGCTCCCCCCTGAGATTAGAACTGCCCCCACCCTCCTTGCCTTTTGTAAACTCCTTAAAACCCACCTCTGCCGTCAGGCATGGGGCAACTGAGATAACTTCCCCAGGCCTATACTGTTTATGTATGGTATGCTGTGTGCATGTTTTTTAAATTATGGGTTTTTAGCTTTCTAATGATTGAATTTGTATTATATATTGTTTTTTGTTGCTGTGAGCCGCCCCGAGTCTGCGGAGAGGGGTGGCATACAATTTTAATAAATAATAAATAAATAAATAAATAAATAAATAAATAAACACTGCAAAATCTCCATTCCCACCCCACTCCAGGGGAAGGTTACTGCAAAATCCCTATTTCCTCCCGATCAGCTGGGTTTCGGGAGGCAGAGAACAGATGGGGTGGGGCCAGACACCGGTTCTCCAAACTACTCAAAATTTATGCTACCGTTTCTCCAGAACTGGTCAGAACCTGTCAACTCTGGTCCCAACAAATAAACCAGTCCCACACCATGCTTTAACTTTTAAGGATCAAGAAAGGAAATAATTACAAGATACAAAATTGTGTCATCTGCACAGAAAGAAAGGGAGGGGGAAATCCCTGAGCTGTAAAGAAACTACAGTTATGGTTATCATCATAAATATTAATTTATAGAACATATCAAAAGTTGCCATAGACAAGACTTGCTCACATGCCTGCTGTTCTCCATATGTGCATCCAACCATCGTTTAATGCCAAGGAATACTGCTGAACTGATTTAAGATACGATCAAGTAACTTTGCTGGAGAGTTTAGGTAACCGATGAATTTACATTAACAATTCAGCTAGGCAGTATTTCTGGATATATACAGAGCTTTCAGTAAGACCAAACAATAGTGACATACTGCAAAACAAACGCACATCTGCTTTGCAAATTAACATGTGTTTGAAATCAGATTTACTAGCTGGAGATAGGCCACATTACAGTATTGTTTAGTTTTTTCAGAGTTGAAGGCAGTTTGAAAAATGTACCACTGCTGAAAAGGAAAAAAAATATCACCATAATATTACTCTTGCTATAAAGGTATTATAAATGATTGTGATATTGCACAAACCTGCTCACTCTGCCTGATTAGCAGAAACAGTAAGTCAAAATAAATATTTGTTTGGCCTCACGCCAGGGGACACAACACTTCTAAGTCACTTTTAACTTGTTCAGTAAATACTTATTTGCCTTTTTAAAAAGAACCCAGAAGACTGCACTTCTAGTAGAGTTTGGAAGATAATGCTTTCTAAATTTATCAGAAAACTTGTATTCCCACAATATCGGAAACACAAAATCAATCAAATACTCTTAACATTGGTCTCCTTTTCCAATATTAATACAGTCCATGTAAACTGCGCTCTAGAAGCCTTAGTACGCTATATCAAAAATTAAACAATGATCTTCATTTTCATGAGGTTCATTGTGTATAAATAAAGTTGTCTTACCTGGGGTTTTTATTGTTCAAACTGAGAGCAATCTCATTAACAGCGTGGGGATGCGACATGACCAAATTGAATCCATACTGGAAGGGAGAGGAATTTATATAAATATGAGAAGTTATAAGAAACAGTCAACTAAACAGATAACCTTATTTAAGATGTAACATACTTGTCTACAGTCCCAATGGTGCTTTCTCAAAAGGCAGTTGTTTTTCCTTGAATATGTTTCACTTCTCATCCAAGAAGCTTCTTCAGTTCTGTCAGAACTGAAGAAACTTCTTGGATGATAAGTGAAACATCTTCAAGGAAAAACAAAGTCCAATTGCCTTTTGAGAAAGCACCTTTGGGACCTGGATGACTGAGAATCTCTATTGTTTTTTACTGTTTTATATTTGACTTTATTGTAATATTGTACTATTTTATTGTTGTAAACTGCCCTGAGTCCCATGGGATTGGATGGCATATGTAAATTAAATTAAATTAAATTAAATTAAATTAAATTAAATTAAATTAAATTAAATTAAATTAAATTAAATTAAATTAAATTAAATTAAATTAAATTAAATTAAATTAAATTAAATTAAATTAAATTAAATTAAATTAAATTAAATTAAATTAAATTAAATTAAATTAAATTAAATTAAATTAAATTAAATTAAATTAAATTAAATTACATTTTAGACACGTAGTGTGTACAGAGAGAGGTGGTTAAAAGAAGAGACAAGTGAGAAATGTAAACAACAAATAACAGTGTATGAAGCACTGTGCAAATGTGTTCGAAACAAAGATGGTTTGCAACAATAAAAAGGTATGGAGAAATACCGAGAAAGGTGTTTATGTAAAGTAGATGTAAACAGTTTCCTTTTTTTTGCCCCTCGTGACATCATCATTGTTATTATTATTATTATTACTATTACTATTATTATTATTATTATTATTATTATTATTATTATTATTGGCTTCCTTTAATTAATATATTTCTGTATTCTGCATTAAGCTAATTATCTTGAAAAGGGATGTCACCAGAGGTGGTTTCCTCCCAGTTCGGACCACTACTTTAGAACTGGTATCGGGAATTTCCTCCTGCTCACCAAACCTGGAGCACTAGCTGACTGGCCACGCCCCCAAACTGGCTCTCATGGCAACACCACAGGCGCCATCTTGTTTTTAGCTTCTGTGCACATGCAGCTGTTTTTTGCTTCTGTGCATGTGCAGAAGCTGATTTTTCAGCACTATGCATGAACAGAGCGCGCCCACACAGCACGGGAGGAGGCAAACCAACAGTGAGGTAAGTTAGAACCCACCCTGGCTGTCATGGTGAGTAGGCAAGCCTATATGATTTTTTTTAAAAAAAAAAGACATTTCATATAAATAAACTAATTATTAAGTCCTCTAAAATGTTACGTGTAGCATAGCTTTGTTACACATAAACCTGGTGCATAGTTAGAGAACTACAAATTATCATACAGAATACTCAGATAACAGGTAGGGAGAAGTAAAAGAAAAAGAAAACTGTATTAATTTAACAAAGAGTAGTCATATCAACCCACTACCCCAGATATCTTTTTGGAAATACACTATTTAATGGAGGTGTTCCCCATTTTGTGAACACTCCATTTTCAAGTAAATTCTTTAGACAGAACGGAACTTTTAAGTGAAATAGCTAAGTGAAATTCTTTGCTGGTGCTGACTTTAGAGCAGTGTTTCCCAACCTTGGCAAATTGAAGATATTTGGACTTCAACTCCCAGAATTCCCCAGCCAGCATTTGCTGGCTGGAGAATTCTGGGAGTTGAAGTCCAGATATCTTCAAGTTGCCAAGGTTGGGAAACACTGCTTTAGAGGATGCTACATTGCTTGGAGAGCAAAAACCAACCGAGGTTAAGTGGGGGAAAAGCTTGGGAAGAGGAAAAAAATGACCAGCAGGAGGTGCTGTGCCAGCAAAAGTAACAATAAGACTGAATTCCCACCCTGTTTTCTCTTCCTGCCCCCCTCAAAAAACCTCTAAGGTGTTCAAGCCAAAAGTTCTCCTGAGGCAAAACCAAATTAAAATGTAATGAAATGCATACACAAATTTAAAATTATTGATTCTAAGACGGCAAAAGTCCAATTTCACCACAGCCAAGCACTCCCAAGAATCCCTATCCCAGCTCAAAGCCAGTGATACCTGATAGTTCATGATGGCTCGTAAACACAAGATGCACACGTGCACATCGTCCTTCTGGCTCACCAGCCGTGAGTTCTTCAGAGCTTTCCTGCTGGGAAGGGTGGTGTATCTGGCAGAGAGAAGAGAACCCTACGTTTAGCAAGAAGCAGTAACCTCTCCAGAAGAATGCCTCCACTTGCCAAAGATGAGCTCACAGCCACAGCTAAGAAGGAACACTGAAATTAGAACCACCGGCTTCTGTCAGGAGATTTCCCCCAAGATGTATGTTTTCCTTTGGGGAGAGAAAAGGCTGGGTGGCCTCAGTACCTTCCTTGCAATCTGAGAGCAGATGTTCTAAAGACTGAAGGCTTCTAGAATCGCCAATTGGAGGGCATCCTGCAGCTATCCGCTCTTTCTCTATTTTTGCCTGTTTTGGTAGGCAGATAGGTTTGGTAGGCAGATAGGTAGAAAACAAAATATTTTTTTTCTTGGAAGCAACTTCAAGCCATTCAGGGGATTTCCCCCCCCCTGCTTTATTTCCCTAATGTTATCTGTTTCTATTAGGTGGAGGGGGAGAAAAAAACCCTTAAACATCCCAAAATGTTACTTTAGCAAGATGAAGGCACATGTTTTGTTTTGTTGTTTATCAGCCCAAATCAGAAAAACCCAAACCAAAGCAATTAAGCAATACAGTGATACCTTGTTTTACAAACTTAATTGGTTCCGGGACGAGGTTCTTAAGGTGAAAAGTTCGTAAGACGAAACAATGTTTCCCATAGGAATCAAAGGAAAAGCGCTTAATGCATGCAAGCCCAAAACTCACCCTTTTTGCCAGCCAAAGCGCCCGTTTTTGCGCTGCTGGGATTCTCCTGAAGCTCCCCTCCATGGGAAACCCCACCTCCAGACTTCTGTGTTTTTGCAGTGCTGCAGGGGAATCCCAGCAGTGCAAAAACAGGCGCTTTGCAGACAACGGAAGTCCGGAGGTGGGGTTTCCCAGTGAGGGGAGCCTCGGTGAAATTGCAGCATCGCAAAAACGGGCGCTTCAATGGTAACGGAAGTCCGGAGGTGGGGTTTCCCAGCAAGGGGAGCCTTTGGCTGGCAACGGAAGTCCAGAGGCGGGGCATCCCAGTAGTGGCAGCTTGGGTTCGTAAAGTGAAAAATAGTTTGGTAGAAGAGGCAAAAAATCTTAAACCCAGGGTTTGAATCTCGAAAAGTTCATATGACGAGGGGTTCGTAAGACGAGGTATCACTGTATGTATGTATGTATGTATGTATGTATATATATGTATATATATGTGTATATATATGTGTGTATATATATATGTGTATATATATATGTGTATATATATGTGTGTATGTATATGTGTGTGTGTGTGTGTGTGTGTGTGTATATGTAAACCAAGAGAGCAAATTAGATCTTTGCTGATGGAAAATGATCCAAATTTGGAAGAAAATAATGTCTTCCATGAGGAATAGAGAAACTAGTTAGTTCTCAAAAATATGGCATGTAACCTAAACATCTGTGTGACAGAGAGAAACTCAGAGGTCATCGCTAGACAAGAATGTTTCACTGCAGGAGTTATCATGATAAAGTTTACTTTTTCTCCTCAAGTATTCAATTCTATTCCTTTCCCTTCTTGTAAAGTAAGATGATCCAACCTTCAGTCTTGAATGAGAGGCAGGAATACACTAGACTAGGGGTAGGCAAAGTTGGCTCTTCTATGACATGTGGACTTCAACCAGCTAACATGATGGGGCTCAGGAATTCTGGGAGTTGAAGTCCACAAGTCATTGAAGAGCCAACTGTGCCTATCCCTGCACTAGATCTTTCAGAGCTAGTATGGTTATTATTATCCAATAAGGCAGGGGTCCCCAAACGTGGCAACTTTAAGACTTGTGGACTTCAACTCCCAGAATTCTCTAGCCAGTCCCAGAGAATTCTGGGTGTTGAAGCCCACAAGTCTTAAAGTTGCCACGTTCGAAGACCTCTGTAATAAAGGCATTCTACTGCCTACCATATATTTTGAATTATGGTCCCCACAATCCCTTGCTCATCATGCTTGATTGGGATAGATGAGAGTGGAAAACCAAACTTTTTGGACGGTATCTATTTGCCTATCCTTCATATTATCATTGCAGCAACAGTTTATTTATTATCCCTGAGGGTACCAGTGCCATCACAGCAGATGGCTAGACTCTTTTTTTTTAGATGCAAGAATAAACTCCCACGAGGGTTCGATCTTGTAAAAACAGCTGATTTTCTTAGGGCTTCTTTTAGCCTGAGCAAGTTGGCTTTCAGGGCACAAGTTAACCCTGCCTCTCAATCCTTGTGGGCCTCCTCAACTACCCACTTGCCTTCAAGACAAAAAGATCTGCCATGGACTCTGGTCCACCTGTCCACACATATCTGCATGCACACAGGCCAGTACCTGGCCTGAGATGTACATCCCTGTATGCTGCCCATGGCACCCAATTCAAGAATACTTACCAAGGTAATAAGGACAGAGAGAAAGAGAGAGAACTGGAGACCCAGCAAAGACAGGCAAACAGAGCAGGGCAAAGGACAAGGCCTGGAGCAGAGAGGAGACCCGGCCAGCTACCCACAGAGGAACATCAAGGGGGAAGAGTGGGAGTGGGAAGAAGAAATCAGCACACGGCATCCCCTGGAGGGCAGAAAGCAGGGCAGGTTTATTACTGTATAAGTAGCACCGCTGAACAGGGTAACATACTGGAGGTTGGCGGCAAGAGAGAGGTACATACCGGAGAGCAGACTGGCGCGCAGAGCGAGCAAGACTGTTGGCGTAGGGAGCAGACAGGGTGCTGGGGTGCTGCAGATCCTCTATGGACCTGCTCCAAGATTTCAGCTTCTCTAGCGCTCCATCCTCGCTATTTTCCAGACCCTCAAAATCAAACCTGGAGGGCAGACAGGGAACATACACCATACACACAGGGAAGCTTTTAGGGCAAAAGCTGGCACGGAGGGGTCAAAAGCTCTGCATTCCCCAAAGGGAGGGTGTTTCTGCAAGCCACAAGTCAGCAACATGGAACACAACAAGGTGTGAGTGGACCATCGAATGTCCTCTCTGTAAGTAAAATCTCAGCATACAGAAATCATTGCTGCACACACAAAAATTCCCAGGGCAATTTTATAGTATGGTTATGCCAATACAGAAGCAACGGTAAGTATATTACACACCATGGGGTGGGAGGATGAATTTGTCTTAAATATGGCCTTTTCTGGCATCACCTTGTGCTATTTGGCCTGCAGTCAGTTCTCCTTCATAGATTATGGTGTTTGCATTAGGATACGACTCTAGAGAGCTCAATTTCAGGCATATATCTTGGGAACAGCTGGTTCCATTTGTGCTGAATTCTGGATGGAGTTACTGTTTTATAATAGATTTCTAGAGCAACTGAAGCTGAAGGAAGTTCTTAGTTTAAAGGGAGAAATGGTTTTCCCAAAGGGATGCTTTTTCGTAAGTCGTTTTTACAATGTTCTTTAAATCTGTGAAGAATATTAAGCCTGGTCTATTTAATAGACCAATGCAAAAATGGACTTTGGAGTTCTAAACCAGTGTTTCGCAACCTTGGCAATTTGAAGATATTTGGACTTCAACTCCCATAATTCCCCAGCCAGCGAATGCTGGCTGGGGGACTTCTGGGAGTTGAAGTCCAGATATCTTCAAGTTGCCAAGGTTGGGAAACACTGTCCTAAACAACCTGCAATGAAGTTATATGAAAAATCCTCTTGTTTTAGACTATTTCTGAGGGTTAAAGATCTACAAATCCTTTCTAGATTTCGGCCTTTTTCAGTCACAGAATTCTGACTTTTTCCTCATACAGCAGCTTTGGTAAATCCTTATATTTTGATAAAAGTTCAATAATCCCCCTAAATCACACTTTTTCTAATACAATTCAAATCCAAATATAAGCCATTTGCACAATGGTGCGCTCAATTAGATCTGCTCAATTCTTTTATACAGTAGTACCTCTAGATACGAGCTGCTCCACATGCGAGTATTCTAAGTTACGAGCCATGAGAGGAGAGAAATTTCTGTTCCAGACCCAAGCTCAAATTCGGGATACGAGCCGAGCGTCCACTAGGTGGCGCAAGAATCCTTGCTTCTGGTTATCTCGGAGGGGAAAACAAAGTCTAAAGCCATTTGTTCCAGATACAAGTTGTTCAACATACAAGCTCCCTTCTGGAACGAATTAAACTCGTATCTAGAGGTATTACTGTATTTCAAGAATGGAAAAGCTAAAAATGCAAGTTTCACCTACCTACTTTTTTTGGCTAGATCACTGATTTCAAAATGAAGATACTGGACAATTGGAAGAAAAACAGCAAATATCTGAGGGAGGGGGGAGTGCTTTTCACTTACCTCTGATACCTTCCCAATATCTGAGATTTTGTCCTTAATCAGCCACCCCCTCAAATGTATATCTAGGACTAGGTCAAGCTATACTTGCTTGTCTCTCTGCTTTTGTTATGAAACACAAGATCCTATTCAAACATATAATGACTACCTTTAGTTCTATTTATGTTTCTAAAATGATTTATACTATGGGCATGATGGTTATCTTCCCTTACTTCTTCTGTCTTCTTTTCCCAAATTAATTTCATTTTAGCTATGGAGATCTCACTGTACTGTTTTAAAAGATGAGCTTTGGAACAGAATACCCAAAGTTGGTTTTCTTTTTTACTTGCCCTTGACCTGGATTGACAGGCATTGGTGAACTTAAGCGAGAACCTTAGGATAATAATAATAATAATAATAATAATTATTATTATTATTATTATTATTATTATTATTATTATTATTTACTAGATTTGTATGCCGCCCCTCTCCGAAGACTCGGGGCGGCTCACAACAATAATAAAAACAATGTTACAGTGGAACAAATCTAATATTAAAAGAGAAAAAGACATATAAAACCCTATAATTTAAAACCAAACAACACCTACATACCAATCATAAAGTATAAAAGCCTGGGGAAGGTGTCTCATTTCCCCCATGCCTGGCGATATAGGTGGGTCTTGAGTAGCTTACGAAAGACAAGGAGGGTGGGGGCAGTTCTAATCTCCGGGGGGGAGTTGATTCCAGAGGGCCGGGGCTGCCACAGAGAAGGCTCTTCCCCTGGGGCCCGCCAAATGACATTGTTTAGTCGACGGGACCTGGAGAAGGCCAACTCTGTGGGACCTTATCGGTCGCTGCGATTCATGCGGTAGAAGGCGGTTAGATTAGATTAGATTTATTGGATTTATATGCCGCCCCTCTCCGCAAGCTCAGGGCGGCTCACAACAATAATAAAAACAGTACAGAGTAAGAAATCCAATGCCCACCAATCTAATTACAATTTTAAGTTTAAAAAATCATAACAACCCCAATATATATAAAAACAGGCACACAGTCAATCAATCAAACAGCAAAACAATGGAGGTGTTCTGGTCCAGTGCCATGTAGGGCTTTAAAGGTCATAACCAACACTTTGAATTGTGACCGGAAACTAATCGGCAATCAGTGCAGGCCACGAAGTGTTGTAGAAATGTGAGCGAATCTGGGAAGCCCCACGATGGCTCTCGCGGCTGCATTCTGCACGATCTGAAGTTTCCGAACACTTTTCAAAGGTAGCCCAATGTAGAGAGCATTGCAGTAATCGAACCTTGAGGTAATGAGGGCATGAGCGACTGTGAGCAGTGACTCCCGGTCCACATAGGGCCGCAATTGGTGCACCAGGAGAACCTGGGCAAACGCCCTCCTCGCCACAGCCGAAAGATGTTGTTCCAATGTTAGCTGTGGATCGAGGAGGATGCCCAAGTTGCGAACCCTCTCTGAGGGGGTCAGTAGTCCCCCCCCAGGGTGATGGATGGACAGATGGAATTGTCCTTGGGAGGGAAAACCCACAGCCACTCCATCTTGTCTGGGTTGAGTTTGAGCTTGTTGACACCCATCCAGGCCCCAACAGCCTCCAGGCACCGGCACATCACTTCCACTGCTTCGGATGCAGTTACAAAGACTGCAACAGATTAAAAACCATGTGAATCAGTGGTGGGTTCCTATCACTGTGGTCCAGAACTCCACATCGGTAGGAATGCAGTGATGACATAATTCTTGGCTATTTTTTTCTGGGTTTCCGTGTCGTAAAAAGCTCTTCTGACTGCCCTCGCCTTAATGCCGGCTTTTATTCTTCATCCAAAGCACAGCTGAGAAGCTCCTCAGTTGTGTTTCAGCTTGTAATATCATCCTGGGCATGCGCAGAAATGAAATTGCATGGTGGGACATTTGCCCATGCACGGATGCGTATCGGTAGCTAAATTTAACTGGAACATGCCCCTGATGTGAAGGTATGTATGAATATGTGTGGGATAATAGGGGTGGTTGCGTGTGGAGATGGATGGATGGATGGATGAGTGGATGGGAAAAGAGAGAAGGGGTCCATCTCACCACTTCTAAAGCCAAAGTCTAAAAAAGTGATGGCCAAACTATGGCAAGTGTGTCAAAGGCAACATGCTACAATGTTTTGGGTGACATGCCAGAGCCCATCATCACTTGACAACTATTCTTGAAAACATGCCCCATTCTCACACAATTTTCAGAATGAATGCAGGAATGAGAGGTGCTCTTGTGCAAACTTCAGAACCTCTCAAAATCATGCAAGAACGGGGTGGGTGGTGCTTTTGCAGTCTCCGGTTTAAGACCAGAGAAAAGCATCCCCAGAAGCTTCTTCAAAAATGAAGGCCTTGTGCAACCTGGAGCAATTTTAGGCCACATAGGCCTCTCAACAGTCATGGGTTCCTCCTCCCATGTGGGGGGACGCCATCCAGGTAGCGGAAATGGCCCGGGAACAGCACAACCGATAAATTTCTGGCGAAAATCATCTTTTTTTTTTTTGCTTTTGTGCATACGCGGAAGCAAAAATATAGGTGAAAATAGCCGAAATCTCACTTGTGCTCACGAGATTTTGTAGATTTTTCCATAAACCGTGCAAAAGCGCACACACGTTCTGCACATACACGAAAGCAAAAATATCAGGAAAAGTAGCCGAAATCTTGCAAGATTTGGTTTGCTGTTCATGCGCAGAGGCCAAATCTTGCAGGGATGCATGTGTGCATGTGTCAGGAGCACACACACATGCGCCGCTACGGAGGACCGTCTGGGTAGCGAGGTAAGTGGCTGCCTGCCACTGCCTGTCAACAGGAAAAGAACATGGCTTAAAGGGATGTGGCGTGGCACATCCTGAGAAGCGCTAGCCATGGGAGCAGTTGTAATGTTCCCTAAGGCACACACACCTTGGGAAACATCATGAGTTAGCCTATTTTGTGTTGTGCTTAGCTCTGGCCCAGCTCCTGCCCCAAGGCTGTGGATGTGGGGGAGACATCCACATGCTGCAGGCCTGTTTTGTCCCCGGTGGAATCTGCTGATGAAGGCTCCTCTGACCAAGAAGACATGAGTGACAGGGAGGAGGAGAGTGTGGCAGACAGCTCAGAAGGAGATCAATTACCTAGCTCCTCCTTGGATTTAGAACAAGAGTTAATGATACAGCCACGCATGCGGAGAACGATGCATAGGCAGCAACAACTGAGAGATTATTATCAAAGAAAATGAGGCCACCTGTAGTTGGGTGGGGCTGTGGTAATTAGTGAGGCTGCTATAAATAGCAGCCTGTGGGTTTGGCCATTGTGGAGGATTATCTGATCTTTCGTGCCTGCTTTGCTGACTTCGACCTTGGTGTGCTGATTTTCCCCCGCTTTGAAACTAAACCAGAGCAAAGTGTGTTTCACTTTGTGAAAGAAGAAGGACTGTGAATTGCCTCACAGCTGCAAGCTAAGTATCACAGAACTGATAAGGGACTTGTAAAAATTACCGGTTTGTTTGGAGACTAGTGCTCTTTGCTATACCAAAAGAGGGCTTGGTTTAAGTGAATTTTCATTATAAAGAACATTGTTTTGAATTTTCAAATGTGTGTGTGTCTGAAATTTGTACCTGTGAATTTTTGGGAGGATTCTACCAGAGAGCCCGACAGAACATTTTGAGTAGCAGCAATGGCAGTCAGGGCTAAAGTCAAAGTCTGGCCTCTACTTCAGGTCCAGTCTTGGCATGCCACTGAGTGCTGCTCTTTAGGGTGGACTAAATGGGGCAGGGGAGATAGATAATAGAATAACAGAGTTGGAAGGGACCTTGGAGGTCTTCTAGTCCAACCCCATACTCAAGCAGGAGATCCTGTACCTGGGATGACCTGTAAGCAGAGTCAAGTTACACATTTTCCAAACGTTTGACAGTCTGAGCCCCAAAGTTTCAATAATCACTGATCTAAAATGATCTAACTAAAGCACTACTGATAGCTTGAGATCTCTTTGGCCTAAAAGCTTAGCATTCCTCAGTTGGATAAGGAATTTATTGCATGATTTATGGATTAAGGGGTTAAAAAGGGTTTAAAAGGATGGGGAAAGAGTAAGATGGCAATTACTTGACAGAAAGAAGGGCTAAAATCATTATACTGTACTATGTTTTCTTTCCGTTTTACTTCTTTTTTTCTACCTTTTTCTTTTAATTTTTATTGAAATAAATACTAATAAAATATTGAAAAAGAAAATAGATTTAATGCACCATAATTGCGTGTGTGTGTTTGTATGCAGATTCAGACACATAGAAAGAAAGCAAATAAGAAAGCCATCACTATGAAAAGCCCAGTAACATTTTCTTATCTAAAAAGAAATAAACGAAAAATCCTAAAATTCTATTTTCATTATATATATATATAATGGCAGGCAGTGATGTTGTGTTTTCATTTATGTATGTTTTTTTGAGGTGGAGAAAAAATAAAAAATTTTATACACGGAAAATGATTCGATTGTGTGTTGTTTTTTATATACAGTGTCCCCTCGCTTTTCACGGGGGATGCGTTCTGAGACCGCCCGCGAAAGTTGAATTTCCGTGAAGTAGCAATGCGGAAGTCAATACACTATTTTTGGCTATGAACAGTATCACAAGCCTTCCCTTAACACTTTAAACCCCTAAATTGCAATTTTCCATTCCCTTAGCAACCATTCAGATTATTACTCACCATGTTTATTAATTAAAGTTTATTAAAAAAATATTTATTAAAGGCAGACGAAAGTTTGGCGATGACATATGATGTCATCGGGTGGGAAAAACCGTGGTATAAGGAAAAAACCCACAAAGTATTTTTTAATTAATATTTTTGAAAAACCGTGGTATAGACTTTCTGCGAAGTTCGAACCCGCGAAAATTGAGGGAACACTGTATTGGGGTTTCTTTTTTTGGACTTTTTAATCTAGAACTGTAACCTAGATTTTTAAATACAGTATTAGATTTGTTACTATGTATTGTTCTTCACCATTGTTATGAGCCGTCCCGAGTCTGCAGAGGGGGGCGGCATATAAATCCAATAAATCTAATCTAATCTAATCTAATCTAAAAGCCCAGTAACACGACCTGATGGGAATACAGATTTATAGAAAACTCATCTAGGATCAAAAATCACAAACTTACAGGTTACCCTGAATTGTTCCTGCAAGCCTTTTTACTGCTATTTTAACACTATTTTATTCTGGTTTGGGCTACTCCCTATTTTATATTTTTTGGTTGCTTAAAATAAATCACGCCAAGATCCCTGCTTCCTGAGAGTGGGATAATTCTTTTGGTGGGGAGAAGAGAAGGGGGAATGAAATAAACAAGCTGCGAATGAAGAAAGATCAAAATAAGAATGTATGAGGATAAGGAGACAACCTCAAGAAAATTCACCTTCCAGTCAGAACTAGTTTAAGATTGACAATGGCATCTTTGATAGTGAAAGACACTATGATCAGTTGGGCAAAAAAAATTGGATTGATCTGGAATAATGGGAAAAATTATGGACATTCAATTGGCAAATTACAAGATCCACCTTGTTCAAGGAAAACCAGTGCAAAATGTTTTATCACTGACATTTGTTCCTGATATCAAAGATGTTCCCAAACATACCACCTAGGTGTTGGAAGTGTAAAAAAGAAAACGGAACATTCTACCACCTATGGTGGACTTGTCTAGAAGCAAAAACATACTGGAACAGGGTAACTATATGGTTAAAAGAAATTACAAAAGACAAAATTGAGGAAAAAACAGAGCTATTTTTGCTAGGTATTTTTAACAAGGTTTATAAAAAAAGAAATCCAGTCTTTAATTATCCATATTTTGACAGCGGCCAGAATGGTATATGTGCAACAATGGAAAAATGAAGAGAAACCAAAAGAGGAAATGATAATTTAAAAAAATATGGATTGCGCAGAAATGGATATGCTCACAAGGAAACTGAAAGGGAAAGAGGATTCTGATTATTACAAAATATGGGGTAAATTCTATAACTGGTTAAAAGAAAGAAAGGATAAATGAAATAAAATTATACAGGGATATTGTTTAGTAGTCTAACAATAGAAGTAATTTTATGTACAATATAAATAAAAAATGTACAATCGTGACATTAACCAAGTAATGTATAAATGTTCATATCTCCGATAATGACTTCTGGCAGAAATGGGGTTGTAAATAACCCAATTTTTTGTTGTATGCCTGTTTTTGTTGTGTGTGTACTTAATAAAAATATTTTTTTTAAAAAGAAAATGGCATCTTTGCAGATTACCCCATGCTCCACCGTTCCTGATAAAGAGATATGCTACATGTACATACCATAAGCTCCCTTGTCTTCTCAGCCCTTGGGGCTTAACTGTTTTAGTATTGGATTTTTACATTCTATTTTTATCACTGTTGTTAGCCACCCTGAGTCCACGGACAGGGGCGGCATACAAATCAAATCAAATCAAATCAAATCAAATCAAATCAAATCAAATCAAATCAAATCAAATCAGAAAGAAAGAAAGAAAGAAAGAAAGAAAGAAAGACAGACAGACAGACAGACAGACAGACAGACAGACAGACAGACAGACAGACAGACATTTGGGCAAATTCAAGGTGAAAGTATCCAACAGAAGCAAGAACCGGTTAGGTCTCTGGAGTTCCTCAAAACAACCATCAGGAGTTTTTTTTCCTTCTCTTATTTTGATATCCTTTGGTCTTTCATGTTTCTGTTATATTATTATTATTGCAAAATGGAATTTGATGGCCTTTCCAACTAATTCTTGAGGACTCTGGGGACCAACTTAGGCCATCTGTTGAAGGCTACATGAATAGTGGGATCAAAGCAATATGTAGTTTATTATTGTTAACGGCATAACATCTCCCCAAAACCTTTTTAAACCATCTTTCTTTTATTCTCTTGTCTCTCAACCAAGTAGTAGACAGAAGATGAAAAGATTTATATAAGCCTTGAAATTAAGCTTCAGAGCCTCATATTGTCCTACGTTTTCAAGCTGCCAGCTCTTGTCTATGATATCCTGTGTGAATCATTTATTTTGTTACTTTATTTGTTTGTTTTGTCAAGTACGTATTGGTGGTATATAAAGATATAACAATGTTTACATACATGATACTAGTAAGAGAAAAACATAAAGAAGGCACTGTGGTGCACTTATGCACGCCCCTTACTGACCTCTTAGGAATTGGGAGATGTCAACAATGGACAGTCTAAGGGTAAAGTTTTTGGGGGTTAGGTGATGATATTACAGAGTCTGGTAGTGAGCTCCATGCATCAACTACTCGGTTACTGAAGATAGTATTTCCTGCAGTCGAGTTTAGAGCGGTTTACTTTAAGTTTGTATCTGTTGTGTGCTCTTGTGTTGTTGTGGTTGAAGCTGAAGTTGACAGGAAGGACGTTATAGCAGATAATTTTATGGGCTATGCTTAGGTTGTGTTTAAGGTGACGTAGTTCTAAGCTTTCTAAACCTAGGATTGTAAGTCTAGTTGCGTAGGGTATTCTGTTGCAAGTGGAGGAGTGGAGGGCTCTTCTGGCAAAGTATCTCTGGACATTTTCTAGACTAGAGTGTTTATGTCCAAAATGCAGTGTGGGTTCCAGACAGATGAGCAGATCCTTTTTTTGAAGCAACAAAAAGAAAGGGAGACAACAATATTTTTAACTTGCTGCACTTTTGGCTAGTATTTCCAGTTTCAGTTCAGAAAATAGGCGTTGATTGCTTACCTGAACGCCTCTTCTCGTACGGTGAGCGGGTACAGCAGTCACATGGGTTGCTCATGTCCAATCCGGTGGAACTGAGCCTAGTATTAAAAAAGCTTGCCGGATCCGCCCCTTCCCCAGAATTCGCGAATCCATAGACTAGGCTCAGTTGTGAAGCTCTGTAGTGTTCAACTCTCATTGTTAGAAGAAGAAAGATATAGAAAGGTAAAGAAGACACATACAAGGGCGGGAAGTGACTGCTGTACCCGCTCACCGTACGAGAAGAGGCGTTCAGGTAAGCAATCAACGCCTATTCTCCGTACTGAAGGAGCGGGTCCAGCAGTCACATGGGACATACCCAATAGATGGTCCCTAGGGTGGGATTAGCTTGCTATCGTGTGAGATAACGGATTGGAGTACCCTTCTGCCGAAGGCAGCGTCCGCTGAAGCGTAAGAATCAATTTTGTAGTGCCTGATGAAGGAATTTGGCGAGGCCCAAGTGGCTGCTTTGCAGACCTCCTCCAACGGGGCTTGAGTCGCCCAAGCGGCCGAGGTGGCTGCGCTCCTGGTGGAATGCGCAGTGATGTTCCTTGGAACTGAGAGGGAGGCCGACTCATAGGCCTTAGATATAGTCCCTCTGATCCAACGGCCTATTACTGTTGAAGACACTTTGGCCCCCATGACTCTGGGATGATAGGCTACAAAAAGTGCTTCTGACCTCCGAAAGGGTCCTGTGCGTTGGATATATATTCTCAGCGCTCTGGTGAGATCCAGGGTGTGCCATCTAATTGCCAAGGGATGGTCTCGTTGGAGGCAGAAGGAAGGTAGGACAATATCCTGAGATCTGTGGAACATGGAACTGACCTTGGGTAAGAAGGTGGGGTCCAGTCGCAAGACTACCTTGTCCTGATGGAATTGGCAAAGGTCCTGCCTGATTGAGAGGGCAGCCAGCTCCGAAATGCGTCGGGCAGAGGTAATAGCCACCAGGAAAGCTACCTTAAAGGATAGGTACCTGAGGGACGCCGATTTTAGGGGTTCGTATGGTGCCTGCGTGAGGGAATGGAGAACCCGTGGCAAATCCCAGGATGGATACCTGTGGACCTTGGAGGGTCTGAGGTTGGCTATGCCCTTGAGGAATTCCTGAACTTCAGGGAAGGATCGGAGAGGCTGTCTGCGGGGACCCCCTAGGACAGATGAAATGGCTGCCAGATGACGCCGGAGGATGCTGGTGGAAAGTCCTTTATGGAAGCCTTGCATAAGGAAGGAAATAATTCTGTGTATGGGGATGCACAGAGGGGAGAGACCTTCCTGTAGGCACCACTGGTGAAACTTGGACCACGTGTGGTCGTAGATTCGATTGGTCGAGCCCCTCCTGGCCTTTAAAATGACCTCCACTGAATCGGGGTCATGACCACGCAGTTCTAAATCTCTCCTGATAACAGCCAGGCGGTGAGGTGGAACCACTCCGGGTCTGGATGGAAAGAGGCCCCCTGCCGCAGCATATCCCCCGAAACGGGGAGTCGCCAAGGGTCCTGGACGGACAGCTGTTGGAGATCCGCGAACCAGGGCCGGCGGGGCCAATGAGGGGCGATTAAGATTACTCGGGCCCTCTCGGTGAGGACCTTGTGAATCACGTCCGGGAGGATTGGAATTGGAGGAAATGCGTAGAGTAGGCCTGGAGGCCATGGACTCCGGAGGGCATTGATTGCTTCCGCTCCCGGGGATGGAAATCTGGAATAGAAGCGAGGGAGTTGGGCGTTCGCATTGGTCGCGAAGAGATCCAGGACTGGTAGGCCGAATCTGAGGGTGATTTGATGGAACAGGTCTTGATGAAGGTTCCACTCTCCTGGGTCTATCGTTGCTCGGGATAGCCAATCCGCCTGGACGTTGAGACTCCCCGAGATGTGATCGGCTAGGAGCGACTGGAGATGTTTTTCCGCCCAAAGGCCCAACTTGAGGGCCTCCCTCATGAGAGCCTTGGATCTCGTGCCCCCCTGTCTGCAGATATGGCTTTTTGTGGCAATGTTGTCGGTGAGAATGAGAACGTGCCGGTTGGGAATGCGAGGAAAGAAATGCTTCAGAGCCAGGGAAACGGCTCTTAACTCTAGCCAATTGATTGGCCTGGAAGCTTCCTCCGGGGACCACGTGCCCTGGGCTATCATCCCCTGGGCGTGGGCGCCCCATCCCGATAGACTGGCATCTGTGGTGATGACAAATTGATCCGGACACCTGAACGGGGATCCTCTGTCCATGGCCGGAGACTTCCACCACTTGAAGGATCTGCGAACACTCAGTGGGATGACAATGCGTCGATTTGAGTTGCTGTGCCCCGATCTCTGAAAAGGCAACAGTAGCCACTGGAGTTCCCTAGCATGAAGGCGAGCCCAGGGAATGATGCCTATGCATGACACCATCTTCCCCAAAAGGGAAGATAGAGTAACTATGGATACTGAAGGATTAGATAAAATGTTAGAAATTAACTCCACTATACTGAGTTTTCTCTCGGGAGAGAGAAAAACCTGGGAGGATTTTGAATCAATAATGGATCCCAGGTGAGAAATGGAAGTGGAAGGTTGGAGGTGACTTTTATCAAAGTTGATGGAAAATCCATGGTCCTGGAGGACTGACATGGTGACAGAAAGGTCTGTTTTCACTCTCTCTAGGGAGTTCCCATGAATTAAAATATCATCAAGATAACATAAAATGTGGATGGGAGACGCCCGGATATAGGCCGCCAGGGACCCCAAGAGCTTTGTGAAGACCCGAGGGGCCGAGGAGAGGCCAAATGGCATCGCCCTATACTGGAAATGCCTGCCTTGAAAGGAAAAACGTAAAAATTTTCTGTGGCACTTGGCTATAGGAATGTGAAGGTAGGCCTCAGTGAGGTCTAAGGAGACCATGAAATCTCCCGAGTGAATGGCGGCCAAAATAGAAGACAAGGAGTGCATCTTAAACTTCCTATATTTGATGAATAGGTTTAGTTTCTTTAAATCCAAAATGGCTCTCCAACCTCCGGAGGACTTTGGAACCATAAATAGGATGGAGTAAAAACCTAGGCCCTTCTGACCGGAAGGGACCGGTTGAATGGCTCTGATGGACAATAGATGAGAAATGGCCTCCTCCATACAGTTACAATCTGAGGATGACCTGGGAGAAGGGCAGGAAATAAAACGTTTTGGGGGAGGAGAAATAAATTCTAAAAGAAGGCCTGTTTGAACAGTGTCAATGACCCAAGGGTCCTTGGAGGTGAGACGCCAATTAGAGGCGAAATGAGCTAGGCGACCCCCTATGGGAATGGAGGTAAGATTACCATCTAGGTTTTTTTGAAGCCCTGTTAGAGGAAGCTCCCCTTTGGAAACGAAACCCTCTACCCCTGGAGTTCCTGCCTTGGGAACGAAAGCGGGGGGAATACTGACCTGGAGATCTCTGATAGGAAGCCGCTTGATCTTGCTGGCGCCCTGGGCGACGAAAGGACTGCGTTTTGGTAACCTTTTTCGTGGTTGGACCCAAAACCTTCTTCTTGTCCGTGGTCTCCGTGAGGAGTGGATCCAGAAGATCACCGAAGAGAAGGTCGCGCTTTAAGGGGCCCTGGGATAACTGCCACTTTTGGCGAACTCCCGCTTGCCAAGGGCGAATCCATAGGAGTCTTCTTGCCGTTGTAGAAGCTGCAATAGACTTAGCAGAAAATCTAGTAGATTGCAAGGTGGCATCAGCCACGTACTGGGCAGCTGCAAAGACCTTGTTGAAGTCTTGTTGACCTCTCAAGTCATCAGGAGGAATGTGCTGTTGAAGTTGGCGAAGCCACAGCAGCATGGCTCTGGAGAAGAAGGAGGCCGCTGCAGAACTTTTAATGGCCCAGGAATCAGCGGTGAATCCTCTTTTGAGCATTTGCTCGATGCGCTTGTCCTCTGGGCGGAGGACTTCCTCCGCCTCGCCTGGCACCGCCGCTGCCGAGTGAAGAATCTTGACAGGTTCATCTGGTTTGGGAAAGGATAGAAGCTCTTCATAGGAAGAGGAGAGTTTATACAACTTTCTGTCCTTGGTGGAGGGATTAAGGCCAGAGGCTGGAAAATCCCACTGTTTGAGTAAGGCATCTTTAAACAATTTAGGCATAGGAATTACCTCGTTATCCTCCTGTTCCTCTGTGAAGTAAGGTAGATTCTCCTCCGGGGGATCAGTGGAAGTGGAGGCTTGTTTCTCCTGGGCCGCTAATCCCGTAGAAATTCTAGCTTTAAGGAGGAGAGATTTGAATAGTTGAGAAGGAAAAATAGTAATTGGAGGAGGGACCTTTATTTGGGATTCCTCATCCTCTGATAAGCCCTGAAGAGGGTCTTCATCCTCCTCTACATCCTCATATTCATCCTGGGAGGATTCTGAATCATCCTGAATAGGAGCTCTGACCGCTGGGGAAGAACCCAAGGGGCGGGAGGAACGAGAAGGAGGAAGAGGTAAGGGAAGCTCATTGATGGTAGAGAGTTTGGCATCAATGGCTTTGGACAACACAGCAAAAATAGATTGGAACTCAGGAGGTAAACTGGAAATATCAGCAGAAATGGCAGAAGAATCCCTAAAGGCCTGGGAGGATCCTGGCTGGGGGGAATCTTCAATAATATCTGGTTCCTCTGGACCTATGCCCCATAGGTTAGGTTGGGGTCTGTCTAGGTTTGGCTCATCCAGAGATAACACAGGGACCCCAGAAGGAGGCAGACTAGAGGCCTCTGGTGGGTCTTGACTACTGATTACTTGGGCCTGCACTTTCAAACGTTTTGCTGATTTGTCATGAATTTTTTGTAGGGCTAGGTCCCTTCTCTTCTCGGCCCTGGTGACCTTGGTCGAGGGGCGGGCCCCTGGAGAAGAGGAGGAAGAGGCCTGGGGGATACTAGTAATCTCATCGCCTGTAGGCCTGGCCTCTCTGGGACCTTTAGTTGTGCCTCTCTTGGGAAAAGTAGCCATAGTCTGACAATTAACAGAAGACAAGGCTGA
Organism: Erythrolamprus reginae; assembly: GCF_031021105.1. Classification (NCBI taxonomy): domain Eukaryota; kingdom Metazoa; phylum Chordata; class Lepidosauria; order Squamata; family Dipsadidae; genus Erythrolamprus; species Erythrolamprus reginae. Next base: position 181,610,271 of record NC_091951.1, on the reverse strand, counting down.
GCCAATAACTGAATTATAAGGAGAAGATTTCAAGGACTTCCCAAGAGGAATGGATCCTGCTTCGAGGCCTCGAAGCTGCTGAAACGTGAGGACAATCTGGGCAAACCCAGAGTTCGTGCCCCCAAATCCAGCGGGGCCAGCCTCCCTAAACTTTGCAATTAAGTAAACCAAGGCACTCTGGTTGGAGGCTTAGCCGGTGGAGAATTTAGCCTGGGACCCCCAAGGCCCGCTCCCGGATCCACGCGGTGGACTGAGGCCTACGCGGCTGGCAGAAGGCCAACACGAGAGGCCTAGATTTTAAAAAAAGGGCGCGAAGGCCTTCGCGCCGAAAAAATCGCTCCGTAGAAATTCTTAAGGGAAAAGCGATCGACTAAGTCCAGGAGACTAGAAGGCGTCTCACTCCGCAGGAGGTATTTTAAAAGCCCTTAAATATTTGTATACAATAAATAATCAATAATTCAATGGATAAATACTTGCACCAGGACCTCCAGGCCAAGGGATTAGAAGAATCCACAAGCGGCCGCAGGAATCGTAACCGGCAAAACCGCCGGGGGAAAACGAAACCGCAACTTCTCCCAAGGAAAAAAGCCGAGCCGCTTCTTTTCTTTTTTTCTTTTAAACGGCTGGCGCAATTAGTGCAAGTAAATAAATAAAGACAATAAATCTTACTACTTTTTGAAGGAAAGATCGAAGGGAAGGTGTTAGAATGTTGAACGAGCTATCACAATACAACCGCAGGATATGCGAACTGAGCGAATTCTGGGGAAGGGGCGGATCCGGCAAGCTTTTTTAATACTAGGCTCAGTTCCACCGGATTGGACATGAGCAACCCATGTGACTGCTGGACCCGCTCCTTCAGTACGGAGAAGTGGAACATACCGTATTAATTATTATTTATTAGTCTTCCGAGAGTGGCGGCATACAAATCTAATAAATAATAATTATAATGTAATTAATGAACTAATGAAATGCCAGACAATTAGCCAATTCTCATTCAGGCTAGCCCTGAAGAGCGTTCGGAGACTGTAGTTGGTCCAGAATGCAGCCGCACGAACTGTTGTGGGGGCACCTAAGTACAACCACGCTACATCAATTCTCTGCGAACTGCACTGGTTCCCGATTGGTCTCCGGGCGCAATTCAAGGAGTTGGTAATTATCATTAAAGCCCAATATAGCTTAGGGCAGTGGTTCTCAACCTTTCGAATGCCGCGACCCCTTAATACAGTTTCTTATGTTGTGATGACCCTCAACCATAAGTCTAGCGCCAATTCTCCCAACAGAGCTTTAAGCTGATTTGCAAGAAGGTCAGGGGGACGCCCCCACTGTAAACGCCTGATTGGTTGGATTGTAAAAATATGTTCCACGGTGCCAGAATAAAACCTTTAGTTCCTAACATCGTGGGAAATTTGTCTTTTCCCAGGATCTTAGGGGACCCCTGTGAAATGGTTGTTCGACCCCCAAAGGGGTCCCGACCGCCAGGTTGAGAACCACTGGCTTAGGGCCAGACAATCTTCAAGACTGCCTTCTACCACACAGCTCCAGCGACCGATAAGGGCCCACAGTGTTGCTCTCCTCCGGATCCCGTCAGCTAAATATTGTCGGCTGGCAGACCCGTGGGGGAGGGCCTTCTCTGTGGCTGCTCCAACTCTTTTGAACCAGTTACATCCTGAGATCCAGACCAGCCCACCCTACTGGCCTTCCAGAAAGCTATAAAGACCTGGCTATTCTGGCAGGCCTGGGGCCATTGATCTGATGATATATGCCATCGGGATCTGGTTATTAATGACATATATGTTTTTTAATTGTTTTAATTTTTTTTAATTGTTGGCTTTTAAATTGTGTTAGATTGTTTTTTAAGGGGTTTTAATGTTACATGACATGATTTATTCTTTGGTTGTGAGCCACCCAAAGTCCCTTGGGAGTTGGGCGGCATACAAATCCGAATAATAAATAAATAAATTTATACCTGTAATTTTTATTTTTGTTGTTAGTTACCAAGGCATACATGCCAAGCAGCCAGGAATTATTTTTTTTCTCATAAGTATTTCTAATGCAAACTACAAACTGCAAGTGCCAAATAAGGAGTCCTCCATAAGGAATAGAAAGCCTGGCATGGAAAGTGCTTGAAAATAACATGTAAATTCTCCTCTGTCTGGGAATCTGAATTAGATAAAGGGCCTCACATATAAATGTCACTTGTTATGCAAACCTCATGATGTCTTCTTATAACTGGCACTCTTAAGAATGTATATGATACCAACATGAAACATCTACATATAGGTAGGGTATATATTGTGAAGAAGGAAGAATAACCTGGGCATCTTGACAATAACACAACTACTTACATCACTGCACATTGAGCGAATGAGAGGTAGTCCACCAGCACATCCAGGCCTTTGTTTTCATCGTTGAGAAATTCACGCACCCATCTGCAGAAAAAACAAAAAACCAAATTGACTCCAAAATGTTATTATTCCAGATGTTTTCTGATGTGGCTTACTGACCGTGTTCAAAGCCAACTGGGGCATTTTTTAAGGTCTATCCTCAAACTAATGGGACAACAAATTCCTGGATTTGCAGCTGATGGAGGATTGTCTGTTTTTACTTTCAAATAGTGTTTAAGGAAAGTCCCAAAGGTGGTTTCAAAATTGAACAGTCTTCTCTCAACAGAGGGAGAGGGACATAGACATCATCTATCTCCCATCTACAATACAGTCCTTTGTTCCACGTCAATTTGCACCACTCGTGACCCTAATGCCACCGATAAACCTCCAGATGACCTTAACATATAAATCCTTCCATTCTCCACCATCCAGTCAAAACTGAAGAAGCTCCTTGGATGAGAAGTGAAACGCCTTCAAAGAAAAATCAGAAAGTCCAGTTGTCTCTTGAAAGATAAAAAAGCATGTTTGAGACAACCATGACCTGGATGACTGAGAATCTCCATATTTGTTTAAAGAAAGGGGTTGGTTTATCCATCCAATTTTGAAGCCATCTGACTTCTGGACCATTCTAGGCAGCCTACAGATAAAGAAAGAAAACCCATGCAACAATGATGGCCTTCTTGACATTTAAACATAGAGCTGCCCTAGATATGAACTTTATTTCCTTGAATGATGCCTGGTGCTCAGTAGGGTTCTAAATCCCGTTGCTACAGGTTCACACACGGGCTCGTGACTCTTCTGCGCATGCGCAGAAGCATGCTGGGTGGGTGGGAGGAGCTTCCCAGTTTGCAGAACGAGGTGAACCGAGAACAACCCACTGCTGCTGCTACCCTGATCCTATGCAGTTTCTGCTCTGGCAATCTCATACTACTCACCACAGCCTACAAAACTTTTGCCAGACCCATCCTTGAATACAGTTCATCTGTCTGGAACCCATACCACATCTCGGACATCAACACCCTTGAAAATGTCCAAAGATATTTCACCAGAAGAGCCCTTCACTCCTCCACTCGAAACAGAATACCCTACGAAAGCAGACTATTAATCCTAAGTCTAAATGACAAGCGTCTAGAAGGGCAGCCTATTCAATGAAGCCCAGTTTGAAGATTCATGGAATTATAACTGGAATTGTGCACGGAAAGCAAATATCCTCCAATGGGATGTCCCTTCCCAATGGGAAATTGCCTCCGAAAGACTACATTTAAGTAAATGCCGATTGCCAGCCTAGACATAGAAACATAGAAACATAGAAACATAGAAGACTGACGGCAGAAAAAGACCTCATGGTCCATCTAGTCTGCCCTTATACTATTTCCTGTATTTTATCTTACAATGGATATATGTTTATCCCAGGCATGTTTAAATTCAGTTACTGTGGATTTACCAACCAGGTCTGCTGGAAGTTTGTTCCAAGGATCTACTACTCTTTCAGTAAAATAATATTTTCTCATGTTGCTTTTGATCTTTCCCCCAACTAACTTCAGATTGTGTCCCCTTGTTCTTGTGTTCACTTTCCTATTAAAAACACTTCCCTCCTGAACCTTATTTAAGCCTTTAACATAGACATCAACAGACATCAACACTTCTGATTCTCAAACCACAACTCAAACTCAGCTTATTTTTAGGACTAATGTCCATTATGAAGTTTTGGACTGATGTATATAAACTGGACGGGGTTCAGAGAAGACAGAAGAACACGATAAATTTAGAAGGAAATCGGCAACTAAGGCGGCCCACCCAACGTGTGTTCAGGGAGATTGTGGTAGCCCCTAGTTGTTGTAAACAGAATATTGTAACTGGTACGGCTTTATCTTTCCATAGCAGGGGAAGGGAGTGTTTGCTTAGGTTCCAAGACATCTGCTGGGCAATCCCTCCCCCCCCCCCCCCCCCCTCGTGTAGTCTTTGATGCAAGGAAGGAAAACCAGCACGGCCGGGAAACAAATCTGAGAAATCTGTAGGCAAAGAGTCAAACTGTACTTTTTGGGTAGCACTAAAAACGAAGCTTGCGAATGTGTGTGACTTTGTACATGGAGATGTGCCAACCCAGGAACAAGTACTGTACATCACAAGGGAAGAGAATGCCTGAAGTTAGTGGCTTCAGTATGTGCTGTTATTTCCTGAAGCAACTTTGGCTGACTGCAATTTTGACCATTAATCATCCGGACCCTGAAATGGTGCCTATGCTCTCTCTCTCTCACTCTCTCTCCTCTCTCTCTCTCTCCCCCCCTCTCTCTCTCTCCTCTCTCTCTCTCCTCTCTCTCTCTCTCCACCCGCCCATTTCCTGCCTGTCTGAACTTCAGCCTCCAACCCCAGTGTGTTTCCTGTCTGATTTCACTGGCTGCACTACTAATTTAGAGTCTTCAATGCATTTGTTGAAGGCTAAAGGATGTGGAGGAAGGAGGAAAGGCTCTCTAAGGCAAATCCCATCCTGTAGTCAGGTAAGGAAGAGGAATTACGAGCGGGTGTGTGAGTTCCTAACAGAAGAGGAAGGCACACCATTTTTATTTTTTAGGGTGTGCTTTTTTACAAATGCATCTGCTGCTGTGCCAATTTAAACGAGAGCTGATTGGCAAAGCACATGTGTTCTGCACATGAGTGTCTCAAAGATTTACACCAAACATTTCTCCACCAAGATTTTGACAATGCACAGTCGTCTGATGCCTTCGTTGGCGCAAGCAAATCCTCAAGAGCTTGTGTGAGACAAGACACAGATGCGAGCAAGCACCTGCACACGCTGGTATTCATTCATGAACGTGATGCAAACTGAGCTTAGGAAAGTCCCACAGACTGCTGCTAACCAGAAATATCACCAATACCAATAACATTTCAGCCGTATCTGTATTAAGAGCAGAGAAACAGGGAAATGAGACTCAGTTGCCTATAGGGAAAATATACTGAATCTCCAGGGGTTCAAGGAGGGAGGGAGGGAGGGAGGGAGGGAAGGAAGGAAGGAAGGAAGGAAGGAAGGAAGGAAGGAAGGAAGGAAGGAAGGAAGGAAGGAAGGAAGGAAGGAAGGAAGGAGACCTCAACCTACCACACATTAACTGGATCTTAAATGAATGCAGCATGGAACCCATCCATTCTGCTATTTATAATACCGTCACCTTTCTGGGTCTCGACCAACTAGTAAATAACAATACTAGACTTGATCTCATCTTGATCTCATTTTCTGCAATAGCAAAAGTGCAATATATGGCTTACAAATAAAAGATCCATTCTCCAACAGTGACCACAGCATGATAAACGTCAGTCTTAACCTAAGCCACACTATGAATCACCCAAAATTCAATTTCAAAAAAGCAAACTACGAACTCATTGAAGCCCATCTCTCAACGTTAAACTGGCAAACTCTATTCTCTGAATGCTACACTACTGATGACCTCTACAACACATTCCTACTCGAATTGAAAATTATTATCAGACTCCATATACCTCTAAAATCTACCACAAACCCCCCCCAAAAAACAACCTCCCCATCTCAATAAGAAAATTACAAACAAGAAAAAAATATCTCTGGGGGAAAAACAAAAAAGGGCAATTAGCCAACTTCAAAACCCATTATAAAAACATTAGCAATCAAATAAAAGCAGAATCTACTACAGCAAACAAGAGGAAAACCTCCTACGCACCAAATCTAATCGAGCCTTCTACAACTTTGTCAACAATAAATTCAAAGACTCTAGACCTATCCCACCTCTCAAAGGACCTAACAACAAAGAATACCACGATGATTCATCCAAAGCCAACCTCCTCAACCCTTTCTTTGTCTTTGTCTTTGTTAACATCAATGGCTCATCCCCGATTTCATCAATTGCACCACAAACTCCCTCAACGACATAAGCCAAATAGACTTCACTGAAGATGAGTTGAAAAAGCATTATGTGACCTCAAACCTTCTCTATCAGTCGGACCTGACGGTCTATGTGCTTACTTCCTAAAAAAGCTCTCTTCTGCTGTAGCTGAACCATTAAGCATAATTTTCAAAAAATCCTTCAGTACCAGCACACTTCCTAAGCTATGGTCGAAAGCAATGGTCATCCCCATCTTCAAAAAAGGAGACCCCTCTCTTGTCGATAACTACAGACCAATATCACTATGCTGTGTCCCATGCAAAGTCATGGAATCAATTATAAACAAATCTATTACTCTCCATCTAAAACTAATAATTTGTTCTCTAACAAACAATTTGGATTCAGAAAAAAACTATCCTGTAACCTGCAGCTCCTCCACTGCAAAAATATATGGACTACTCATCTTGATCAAGGGAAATCTATAGACGCAATTTATATTGACTTCTGCAAAGCCTTTGATTCAGTGGTTCACGATAAACTACTCCTAAAACTCAAATCCTATGGCATCTCAGGACCACTCCACAGCTGGATTACAGCATTCCTGTCAAACAGACAACAAGTGGTCAAAATAGGAAGCTTCATATCCACCCACATCCCTGTTAAAAGCAGTGTCTCCCAAGGTAGTGTACTGGGACCAATGCCCTTCATTCTCTACATCAATGACCTTTGTGATTACAACACAAGCAACTGTGTCCTTTTCACCGACGATGTAAAACTCTTCAACACCATCGATAACACAACTACTATCCAAAAAGACTTTGACCCTGTTTCTGAGTGGTCTAACATGGCAACTCAAAATCTCAACCAGCAAATGCTCCTACACATTGGGAAAAAGAATCTGAACTCCAAATACGAACTGAATAATCAAATTATCACAGATAACCCCCACTCAGTTAAAGACCTCGGTATATTAATAACAAAAGACTTAAGTGCCAAAGCCCACTTTAACAACATAGCCAAGAAGGCTTCAAGAGTTGTAAACCTAATCCTACGTAGCTTTTGCTCTGGCAATCTCTCATTACTCACTAGAGCTTACAAAACTTTTGCCAGACCCATCCTCGAATACAGCTCATCTGTTTGGAACCCATATCACATCTCAGACATTAACACCCTTGAAAATGTTCAAAGATACTTCACAAGAAGAGCCCTTCACTCCTCCACTCGAAACAGAATACCCTATGAGACTAAACTTTCATCCCTGGGTCTAGAAAGCTTTGAACTAAGACGCCTTAAACATGATCTAAGTATTGCCCACAAAATTATATGCTGCAACGTCCTGCCTGTCGGCAACTACTTCAGCTTCAACCACAACAACACAAGAGCTCACAACAGATTTAAACTTAATATTTACCGCTCCAAACCTGACTGTAAAAAATATGACTTCAATAACCGAGTTGTCAAAGCGTGGAACTCATTGCCGGACTCTGTAGTGTCATCCCCAAACCCCCAACACTTTACCCTTAGACTATCCACAGTTGACCTCTCCAGATTCCTAAGAGGTCAGTAAGGGGCGTACATAAGTGCACCAGTGTGCCTTCTGTCCCCTGTCCTATTTCTCTCCTATATCTCCTACACCATTCTTTTTTCCTATATTTATTCTATTCTTTCACTGATATATTTTATTCCTATTTCTTCTGTTCTATTCTTTCTTAGATATACTTTACTATGAGTATATCCTCTATAACCTTCATTATATATTTACTATATGTATACGCAATATAACTCTCATTGTGCAATGGACAAAATCAATAAATAAAAATAAAATAAGGAAGGAAGGAAGGAAAGAAGGGAAGGGAAGGAAGGGAGAGTTCTATTCCATAAAGTACCAACACTGTGTGATCCATCTACCTTTGTTGTGTGATATCCTAAACCTGGGGTTGGGAGTCTGAATATCATAAGGCTACAGTCCTTTGCCTCCCCTAAGTGGCTTTCCCTGTGCAGACCAGTATCATAAAGGAAGAAAGGAAGGAAGGCTGGCTTGAGAAATTTTGGGCAGATCCCTGCTTCGTTACATCTTTTTTCTCCTTTAAAATTGTTCGTTTGTTAAAAAAAATTATACAACTTTGGACGAACAAAAAAACTAACAATAGGCACATTAGTTAATAACACATGCCCCCTTTGGAACCTCTTAAATATGGGATAAAGTCCACAGAGATGGTTAGAATTAAATCTGTTAGTAGCTGAGACAACTGAATTAGGAAGATATTTCAGACTTTGACAACTCTGTTACAAAAATCTATTATTTTTTTTTAAAAATCTGAATAGACAAGGCTGATGTTTACATGAAAGCAAAAGAAAGCTTAAGAAAGATAGAGAAAATTTTATCAAGGACATGTGGATTATTTGTAGCACTTGAAGATCAGTCTGCAAGAAGCAGAGTCTCCCCCAGAGAATGAGGACCTGTTTCCACTATATCCAACCCTATCCCCCATCTCTTATCCTTCTAAAGACTCTGCCAAAAATTCTACTGTGTCCAAATCAGGGAGACACTCCAAATTATATTCTTATCATGGTTGTTCCTTTTTTTTTTTAAACAAAGCTAAGCTTTCTGTACCAAATTATTCCACTCCCAGAAATGTTGAGTTCTGCAGCTAATTGCCTATTGCAAATACAGTACAGTGATACCTCTTCTTACAAACCCCTCATCATACAAACTTTTTGAGATACAAACCCGGGGTTTAAGATTTTTTTGCCTTTTCTTCCAAACTATTTTCACCTTACAAACCTAAGCTGCCGCCACTGAGATACCCTGCCTCCGGACTTCGGTTGCCAGCGAAGCACCTGTTTTTGCACTGCTGGGATTTCCCTGAGGCTCCCCTCCATGGGAAACCCCACCTCCGGACTTCCGTGTTTTTGCAATGCTGCAGGGGAATCCCAGCAATGCAAAAATGGGTGCTTTGCTGGCAATGGAAGTCCGGAGGTGGGGTTTCCCAGCAAGGGGAGCCTCAGCGAAATCACATCATCACAAAAACATGGAAGTCCGGAGGTGGGGTTTCAAGGACTTCTGTGTTTTTGCGATGCTGCAATTTCATTGAGGCTCCCCTCGCTGGGAAACCCCACCTCCGGACTTCCGTTGCCAGTGAAGCACCTGTTTTTGCGTTGCTGGGATTCCCCTGCAGCATTGCAAAAACACGGAAATCCGGAGGTGGGGTTTCCCATGGAGGGGAGCCTCAGGGGAATCCCAGCAGTGCAAAAACGGGTGCTTCGGCTGGCAAAAGGGGTGAGTTTTGGGCTTGCACGCATTAATCGCTTTTCCATTGATTCCTATGGGAAACATTGTTTCATCTTACAAACTTTTCACCTTACAAACCTCATCCTGGAACCAATTAAGTTCGTAAGACGAGGTATCACTGTATATGCTTTTGATAATCACTGGGAATGGCAAAAAGTAATAGCTGGGAATGATGGAAATTATAGTCAACAATATCATGGTGCCATGATATTTGCTCTACATTGGTAAGCCTCACTGACAACCTCATCAACGCAATGAAACCAGCTTTTCATTGACACACACATTCAATTCTATTTTTCTAGACTAAGACCAGAAAATGTTGGAAAATTATTACAGGTAATTTCCTATTTAGTTTGCACCCGGTTCACTCCCAGTCACTTCCTTTATCCAGATGCATGCAAGTATGCCTATCACTCAGCTCAACCAGCAGATTATATAAATGTATAAAAACCTTGTCAAACATCAAAATAGGTGCCTAGGAAAAAGCAGGGGGAAAGAGAGAGGTGGACCACAAGCAAAAATTTATATTATCTATACATCTATCTATAGCAATGAAAAGGCAACTTTCAAAACCACTAGAAACTGCACTATGGGTAACTAGCATGGACAATCCCAATAGGAACGACTTTTGGGTATTCCATCTTTAACTATCTTATGTAGTTTAACTATCTTATGTAGTCTTCGGAGAGGGGCGGCATACAAATCTAATAAATTAAGATTAAGATTAATTAAGATGTACGTAAGAGCAGCAAATTAGACACAGAGTGGAAGACACTGAATAATCCCTCCTTCATTCTGCACTATAAGGGAAACAACTGATGGATGGGAAGGAAGTATCCAATAGAAGAAGTGAATCTTATTGACTGTTGTTCTACACAGCCAACACAAATTTCTGAGTTTTCTCTTGCAGAAAAGATGCTGGCCCGTGTTTTCTCATTAATAATGTTTGGTTCTTAGCATAACTGTTGTCCCATAAATAGCTTCCATGACTCAGAAAAAAAATTATGTTTAGTGCTTTTTTAGTAAAATCTGCACACATAATTTTTTCTCATTCTTGTTGTCTAGGGCAGTGATTTTCAACCTTTTTTGAGCCGCGGCATAGTTTTTACATTTACGAAACCCTGGGGCACATTGAGCGGGGGGAGGGTGGGGACTAAAAAAAGTTTGGACAAAAAAATTCTCTCTCTCTTCCTCCCTTTTGCTCTATTTCTCTCTCCCTCCCTCTTTCTCTCCCTTCCTTCTTTCTCTCTCGATCCCTCTTTCTTTCTCTTCCTTCCTTCCTCTCTTTTTTGCTCTCTTTCTCTCTCCTTCCCTACCTCCCTCTATGTCTTTCTCTCTCTATCCTTCACTCCCTCTCTTTCTCTCTCTCTCTTGCTTTCTTTCTCTCTCTTTCTCTCTCTTGCTTTCTCTCTCTGTCTTGTTCTTTTTCTCTCTCTCGCTCTTTCTCTCTCTTGCTTTCTTTCTCTCTTGCTTTCTTTCTCTCTCTGAGCTTTGCGACACACTTGACCATGTCTCACGGCACACTAGTGTGCCGCGGCACACTGGTTGAAAAACACTGGTGTAGGGTAACCAGAGTGAAATATTGTTTCAATAAATAATTATACAACACTTTGCCATTTTTCATGTCAACACTAAAAACACTTATAGTTGTTATAGAACCTGAGTCTTCATTGTTGTTAATAATAACAACAACAACTGAAAGTTGACATTTATAATATTTTCCTAATTGCTGAAATAATTCGTATCTACTTTGAAAATAAAGGAGAGACTGCTTGCTTCAACATGGACTGGTAAACATTTGAAAAACCCACTTTACATTTTCAGCTGTCTCCATACATTCTTTCACCTAGACTGGTGCTAATATTAGCAGTAGAAGAGAATACCATTTGGTGCCAGAAAATTATTTTTTAGTAACATTCTGGTGCTTTGTGGGAGAAAACTGTGCTGTCCTTTTTCCTGGGAGAAAAAAGCACTCTGATAAATAATAACCCACCTAGCTTTCTTATCTAGGACAAAAAGTTCTAGCAAAAGAGCCCAAACCAGATTTTTATAAAGGGCTGATTGATACAACACTTTCAATTTTCATTGTTCATATTATAGACTGCATGGCATAAAATTAGTGGCTTTTAAATTGAGTTAAGGAGGCAGTTGGAGTGAAGCAAAGAGGTTACAGTCTTGGATTAAGATCAGAAAATTCCAAATTTAACTTCCCATTTTGTCTGAATGACTTTGTATAGGTTACTGTCTTTCAGCCCAGTTCTACCTTTCAGAGTTGAGCTGAGGATAATAGGGCTGAATCATACCTCTAACAGTTTCTAAGGCTATGGAAAAGAATGTGTTTATTTTTAAGAAGTTTCTAATGTTCTTTTCCCCTTACACACACACACACATGTACACATACATATACAGTAGACCAGGGGTATCAAACTCATAGAAACATAGAAACATAGAAGACTGACGGCAGAAAAAACCTCATGGTCCATCTAGTCTGCCCTTATACTATTTTCTATATTTTATCTTAGGATGGGTATATGTTTATCCCAGGCATGTTTAAATTCAGTTACTGTGGATTTATCAACCACGTCTGCTGGACGTTTGTTCCAAGGATCTACTACTCTTTCAGTAAAATAATATTTTCTCATGTTGCTTTTGATCTTTCCCCCAACTAACTTCAGATTGTGTTCCCTTGTTCTTGTGTTCACTTTCCTATTAATAACATTTCCCTCCTGGACCCTTTGACATATTTAAATGTTTCGATCATGTCCCCCCTTTCCCTTCTGTCCTCCAGACTACAGTGATCCCCCGTTTATTGCGTCCCCAACCATTGCGAACAGGGTACTTCGCTATTTTTCAACCTGGAAGTCAAAATACCATCTACGCATGCGTGCCCGTTTTTTCTATGGGCACGCATGCGTAGATGGCAACCGGGAGATCAGCTGCTGGGCGGCTTCCCTGAGTCTTCCCCCTCTTGCTGGCGTCAGCGAGGAGTTTCCCCACCGCCCACGCAAACTCCTCGCTGCCGCCCGCCCTTCGCCCGCCCATGCCGTTCATTCTCGCCGCTTTTGAGCTGAGTCCGGAAGCGAATTCGCTCCCGGACTCAGCTCGAAAGCGCCGAGAACCAGCGTGGACAAGCCGTTCCTTGCTGCTTGCTATCGGCGCTTTTGAGCTGAGTCCGGGAGCGAATTCGCTCCCGGACTCAGCTCGAAAGCGCCGAGAACCAGCGTGGACAAGCCGTTCCTTGCCGCTTGCTATCGGCGCTTTTGAGCTGAGTCCGGGAGCGAATTCGCTCCCGGACTCAGCTCGAAAGCGCCGAGAGCCAGCGCCCCCCGGACCCCCAACCCGGGTTTGGGGGGCTGCTAGGAAGCCCTCCATGCCGGCGGCAAACAGCCGGGCCCCCCCAATCTTCGGCTCCTCGCTAGCGCTGTGGGAGTAAAAACACCATCTGCACATGCGCAGATGGTGTTTTTACTTCCGCAGCGCTACTTCGCGAAAACCCGCTCGTTGCGGGGGGTCCTGGAACGGAACCCTCGCAACGAGCGGGGGATCACTGTATACAGATTGAGTTCATGAAGTCTTTCCTGATACGTTTTATGCTTAAGACCTTCCACCATTCTTGTAGCCCGTCTTTGGACCCGTTCAATTTTGTCAATATCTTTTTGTAGGTGAGGTCTCCAGAACTGAACACAGTATTCCAAATGTGGTCTCACCAACTCAATTTCATTGAGGGCTGCATCAGAGTTGTGTTTGACCTCGGGGGGCTAGGGTGGGCATGACCAACATCACTCATGTCAAGGGCGCCTATGGTGGCTTGAGCATTATGCCAGTGAAAACAGGTTCCCAAGCTCCATTTTTGGCTGCGACGGCATCCTGCAACCCTCCACCAATGAAAATGGAGCTCGGGAGGGCTGCATGCAGCTTACACAAGCTCCATTTACACTGGTAGAGGCCCTGCAGGCCAATCCTTTGCTGTTTCCGGGGGGGGGGCAGATCTAAGCACTCCATAGGCCAAATCTGATCCCAACCCTTGAGTTGGACACCTCTGATACAGACAATATTTATATCTGAATTTCCAGATTCTAATCCTTTGCATCCACAATTCACTGTCTACTGCTTATGGGGTGGGGTGAGCAGGGGAATGTCCTTAACTCTGAACTCTATGCTCTGCCATACAGCTGGGTATTGCATTACAGTGATCCCTCGATTTTCACGATCTCAATCTTCGCGAAACGCTATATCGCGATTTTTCCACCCGATGACGTCACTCCTTTCCTTTCTCATCTTTCTTTCTCTCTCTCTTTCTCTATCTTGCTTCTTCCTCTCTCACACTCTCTTCCTCCCTCTCTCATCTCTTTCTTTCCTTCTCTCTCTTTCTCTATCTCTCCCCCTCTTGCTCTCGAGCGGCAAGCGAGCAGCCGGGCGGGCGGGTGAACGGGCAAGCGGCAAGCGGCAAGCGAGTGGCTGGGTGGGCGGGTGACGGGCAAGCGGCAAGCGGCAAGCGATCTTGGGGTTTCCCGTTTGCCTGAGCGGCGGGAAGACCCAGGGAAGGTTCCTTCGGCCGCCCAGCAGCTGATCTGCTCCGCAGCGCGGCAGCAGCGAGGAGCCGAAGATGGGGTTTCCCCTTTGCCTGGGCAACGGGGAAACCCCATCTTCGGCTCCTCGCTGCTGCCGCGCTGCGGAGCAGATCAGCTGCTGGGCGGCCGAAGGAACCTTCCCTGGGTGCCGCCTGCCACCCACGCAAACTCCACCATCTGCGCATGTGCGGCCATGAAAAAAAGGGCGCGCATGCGCAGATGGTGTTTTTACTTCCGCAACCCTACATCGCGAAAAATCGATTATCGCGAGGGGTCTTGGAACGGAACCCTCGCGATACTCAAGGGATCACTGTAATGAAGAATTCTGGATTAGGAAAAAACTGAATGTTTTCTCCGCTGACATTGCATGCGCTATGATTCTCTTCAGAAAGTCATACATGTATCTCCTTCCACCTGATGCAAAACATTTGATTCCGCCCTGCACTCCTAGCATTTGACCTTTTGTCATCCCTTTCACATTTCTGAATCTCACACCTCATGTTATTGTTTGTTCAGACCTCACCAAAGGACACTGCTGACTAAGCATCACCCTTGGTCTCAGTTCCAGCCGACCTGAGGAATTCCCACCCAACTAGGCACAAAAGCCAAAGGCAGGAACAGTTCACAGCTTCTGGCTCTTGTTGGCGTTTCCCTTCCAACTGGAACCAGGACAGGTGGGAGATAGGAACTCATTTCTCAATTCTCTATAGCAGGCTTCCAAATCTTTTAGGTTCGAAAGTAAGGCAGGGGATTAAATGTTTCCTTGTACAAAATACACTGCTCAAAAAAAAAAAAAAGGGAACACTCAAATAACACATCCTAGATCTAAATGAATAAAATATTCCCATTGAATATTTGCTCTGTACAAAGTTGAACGTGCTGACCAACAAAATGAAATTGATTGTCAATCAGCGTTGCTTCCTAAATTTGATTTCACAAAAGTTTGATTTATTTGGAGTTATATTCTGTGGTTTAAGTGCTCCCTTTATTTTTATTTTTTTAGCAGTATACTATTGTTGAATGGAGAATGGCTTCTATCTTAAACCCAACTTCTTGTCAGACTGAGAGACTGCGCAGGAAGAGTTCAAGTCAGAAAAGACCCAGATCAACATTCTTCCTTTTGACAAAACATCTCCTGGCAAGGTTCTCACAACATGCTAAATCCTAAACTGAAATTAACAAAACACAATTGTTGTGTTTGGACAGAATGTTTTGTCCATTCCCCCCAAATATTCCTTTTTGGAATATAAATAGTGATGGGCGAACCCAACGGTGTTCGGGTTTGGCAAGTTCAGACGAACTTTAAGCAAAATTCGTCCGAACCCGAACCAAACCCAAACCCGAACGGCGAATCCCAGCAAGAGATTCCGGGGGCGGAGCTTTGACGTCACGTATATCGGCAGGTTGCTAAGGACGCCAAGGTGATCACTTCCTGGATTCCATGGAATCCAGCAAGTGATCACCTTGGCGTCCTTAGCAACCTGCCGGTGACATCAAAGCTCCGAACACCGAACATGACCCCGAACTTTGCCCGAAGTTTCAAAAAATTTCAGGTTCGCGTTCGGCATACCAAACACCGCAAAATTTGGTATGGACCCGAATTGTGCGAGTTCGGTTCGCCCATCACTAAATATAAGACTTTTTTTCTTTCTAAAAGAGGCTGAAAATTTGGGTGTGTCTTATATTCTGAAGGTAGCTTTTTCTAAGCTTTTCTTTTCAGCCCTAATGAGGTACTAACGATCTTCCCAACTCTTATCTTGCAGGCTTTTTCGTTGTTACTCTCTTCAAATAAGTTTTTTTTAAACACTAACCGGGGATAAAATAATGTGCTGAAGCTGACCAGACTAAGGACACTAGCCAGATGAATACCTGGTAGGCAGATTTTTTCCTCCCTATTTTCCTCCAAAAAATCTAAGGTGCGTCTTATACTCTGGTGCATATTATACTCTGAAAAATACGGTATATAAAAAAACCCAGTGTGGATTAGAGCATGAATTCATGCAATCCAGCAGCCAGAGAGAAAAAAGCCCTGTGAGACAACACACACCATCAAATGTAATTCCTGTTCAAGTGGCACTTTCTCAGACGTTAACGTGACACAACATAAGATGATACATTTGTTCAAAAGCTTGGTTAACAATAACTTACCCAATGTGATTGGTCCTTAAAGAGATCTCCAGCTCCCTCAGCACTTTGGTGGATTCCTGCACCCTCCGACGGAACTTCTGTAAACATAAATAACTCCTTGTTCTGGCAGTATGTAGCACAATAATTTTTTTTAATACAAATGAACCATAGTTGCAGGAGCAGGATTGTCCATCAGGTTAAGTGTGCTGGTATTTCCTTTCCCATCTTCATATCCCTCTACTTCCCTTTTGCTTATATGAATAATAACTTTTGCTATTAGTTATAATCATCAGCAAGATGGACAGTCCCATAGAAGGACCTGGGCTTGATTCCATGGTCATTATATTTTTTGTTGCTATTGAGTACAAATAAAATATCTCTCATGTAAAGCAATGCCTGCACAGCAGATGTCCAGAGGTGCTTTTGAGTAGCATGAAGACTATGTGTAGAAGTGCCCACAGAGTCTAGTTTGCGTATTCAGCACTACCAAATTGCTTCCTGCCCAGTGAATTAATAGATAGATCACCACAATTTGTGTGGCTGTAGGACATATTTATTTTTCTCAACTACAATTGTGGTAGCTTCCATTCCAATGATTTATTCCTTATACAGGCAGTCCTTAACTTACAACCATAACATGGCTAAGCAAGGCAGTTATTAAGTGCTTCGCCCTTGATTTTAAAGCACTTTTTTTGCCATAGTTGTTAAATGAATCACCGCAGTTGTTAAATGAATCAGGTGGTCATTAAGTTAATCCATTCCATCCATCCATTCCATTAAGTGCATAGGCTGGTCATTACTTTTGCAGTGGATTGTAACTTTGAATAGACACTTGGTTGATTTTAATTTATAACAGATAATATTCTGCTTGGGCCAATGCGTATCTTTGGTATAGTATATATTGTTGTATTCCAAAAAAAATGCTTTGGTAGGGGAGGGGGGAGGGGTCACACTTCTCCAAACATTGGAAGCCATTTTAGACTCAGAGTAACTTTATTGTCACTTTAAATCAGGGGTCTCCAACTCAATTTACCCGGGGGCCGCTGGAGATAGAGTCTGGGTGAGGTTGGGATGCATCAGTTTTTCACAAGAAAAGCTCTTACAAAAACATTCCAATGTTATCAAATGTCTTAATTTTTTTATTTTGTGTTAAAAAAATGATTCATAAGAAAAATTCATTAAAAAAAATTAAATAAATCATTAATAAATAAATGAAATGAAAATGATAATAATAATAATACAGCGGATATAGAAGACTGAAGAAACCACATATAGTTGCTGACTAGAGAAAAGTAATTATTATTATTCAGATTCTGTAATAATAATGTCTGTATTAAAAGTTGTTTAACATTTAGCGGACATAGATTGCGAGCTGGGCAGTGTCGATGATGTCTATGGTCTCATCAAGAGACTTGGCTTTGTGTTGCTTTGAGTATGGTTGAGTATGGTATAGTAAGGAGCTTAAGCTCCTCCCATATTAGGGTATGCCAGGGTGAATCGACAGAAAAGAGAGAGAGAGAGAGAGAGAGAGAGAGAGACAGAGACAGAGACAGAGACAGAGACAGAGAGATGAGGCAGTAGTCATCACGATCTCCGGAACGTTTAAAATTTATTTTAAAAGTACTAAAAAGTTACTAAGCTTTCATTAATCCCTATTGACTTCGTCAAGAGTATAAAATCTCTATTTTATTTCCCTCCATTACAGGAGGAAAGAAAGGGTGTTACGCATGCAATGACTAAATTGAACAACATCACATAAAAGCAAGCATTTCTCCAATGGAGATTTTACAGTCTGATGAAGTCAATAGGGATTGACGATAGTTAGTAAGTAAGTTGGTAAGTAAACTTTATTTTAAAACTACTAAAAAGTTAGTAACTTTTTAGCAGTTTAAAAAAAATATTTAAACGTTCTGGAGATTGCGATGGTTGGAACTCGCATTTTAGGGCAATTCTCTCTCTCTCTCTCTCTCTCTATATATATATATATGTGTGTGTGTGTGTGTATGTTCTGAGTTCGGGTTTTGCCCCGTGTAATATTTTGAGTGTCTATGCAACGTTTCGGTGAAATCACATTCACCATCATCAGGCTGAAGTTGTAAGCTTCGTGCTGCTGTAAATATAGTTTACTATTATATTATATTTACAGCAGCACGAAGCTTACAACTTCAGTCTGATGATGGTGAATGTGATTTCACCGAAACATCGCATAGACACTCAAAATATTACACGGGGCAAAACCCGAACGCAGAACAATCTACATATATATAGCCATCAAACCACACCCAGCCACCAGTATTTATAGAAGGAAGGCAGCTTAGGTCTCGCAGTGTTCGCCTTAGAACAAGGACAGAAACACCAGCCTGAAGATGATGAGTGGGACCTCATCAAAACGTCGCCAGAAATTTCCAAATCCTACACGGGAAGAAACCCGAATATACCAAGACCGTCATACCTGTACCCGTGAAAATCTACGAAAATACACACACACACACACACACACACATATATATATGTGTGTGTGTGTGTGTATGTATTATGTATTGTGTATTATGTATTATGTATTATGTATTATGTATTATGTATTATGTATTATGTATTATGTATTATGTATTATGTATTATGTATTATGTATTATGTATTATGTATTATGTATATATATATATACTGTATGTACAGTATGTATGTATGTATGTATGTATGTATGTATGTATGTATGTATGTATGTATGTATGTGGCGAGAAAAATGAATCTTGCATGTTTAACCAGCCAGATTAAAGAATTCTTATAAGACTCACCTTTCGAGTAACACCTGGATCGAGGAAGCTCTTCAATTTCTGTATATATGTATGGGGTGGATTCTTCACTTGAAACCTTTCCTGTTCCACATTGGGTAGGAAAAAAGAAATGGAGGGAAGAAGTAAAGGGAATTATTGTGTATGCAAGAAGTCTTTGAAATCCAGCACTGGGATGTTGCATTGTGTATATATTAATTCAAGAATTCTCCCCTCAGCATAGAAAGGAGAGCCTTCACTTGCACTGAAAGCATGCCAGCCAGGGACTCAACGCAACTACCTTCTAGTCCAAGTAGCAGAGGCTTCTTTGTGTCTGCTTTCCTAATAAACTTGAAAGGAAAGCCATTTTCATTTTGTGCTCCACCCAGATATTTTCTTTTTGTTCTGGCTTCTCAACAGCCCTTTTCTTTTTCTCACAATGTTACAAAAGCCTGCCCCTATAAGTTCAAGATTGTAAGACTAGGCACAATTGCTCCGTTACATAGAAACATAGAAGACTGACGGCAGAAAAAGACCTCATGATCCATCTAGTCTGCCCTTATACTATTTCCTTTATTTTATCTTAGGATGGATATATATTTATCCCAGGCATGTTTAAATTCAGTTACTGTGGATTTACCAACCACGTCTGCTGGAAGTTTGTTCCAAGGATCTACTACTCTTTCACTAAAATAATATTTTCTCATGTTGCTTTTGATCTTTCCCCCAACTAACTTCAGATTGTGCCCCCTTGTTCTAGTGTTTATTTTCCTATTAAAAACGCTTCCCTCCTGGACCTTATTTAACCCTTTAACATATTTAAATGTTTCGATCATGTCGAAACCCATTGAAGGGTTTTACTTCTAAGCATGCAGGAATATAGGATCAGGTTGTAAATAATCAAACTGGGGACCATTTTCTTATCAAAGGCCTGCAAAAAAAATATTCTGAATCCATGAACAAATAAATTGATGGAGTTGGGGCATTTAAGTTGTGGCTGCTAAGCAAGATCAAAGGCCTTTATGAAAGAGATTGGTGATTGTATTAATGTCTTAAATTTGGCTTTGATCAAATGATGGCTATCAGCCTGATCCAGCAGCCTCCTTTAATTCTATGTAGCATCCATTTGCATGCATATGTTTGGGTGTAGGAGCTTTTTACAGGATTTTTCTCTCTCCCCAGAGGGTTTCTCCTGGTAGTTCACCTCGTTAAAAGCATTTTTCCTTTAAAATAACCCATTCAGGGACTCTGTATGCTCTTGAAAAAAAAAATTCTGGGCTGAAGCACACAATCACTTTTCTCGGCCAAACTTTTCCAGTTTGACAGTGGCCCTGATAGATGAGTTGCAATTGTTTTACACTTACATCCTGAATTACACCAGCTTTGACGCGGCCTTCAGCAAAGGCCCTCTAATTAGCCATGTTCTATATTGGCACCGTCCTGCTTATTTGGCAGCTGGGTCCAGGAACAGGCTAACATAAATCCTTGTAGGGTGGGTTTTTTGGGTTTTTACTTGGTTTGGTTGGGTTTTTTTAAGAATAAGGGAAGCATTAGCATAGAAACTTGTCTGGGCTCAAGCAGTATTTTAGGGATACTCCATGAAAAAGCCAGGCCTCTCTTACATCTTTTAAGTGTCGTTCTCTATACTAGTATTTCTTAAACTGTTTTCTAGGACCCCTTCCCAGTGTTAAAAATTATAAGTATAATAAATATTTATTGATATTTACTGAATTAAACACAAACATTGATACAATTGCTGTCGTTATACTTTTTGCAATAGTTTTGACTGGACTTTACTACTACGATATATATCGCTTCTCAACATAAGCTGGCAAATAATTTTGATTTTGCAAGCCCTTGATAAAGTCTTGAAGAAGAAAATTTGATTAATTAACAATTGAGATTGTATGTATACAAAAATAATAGTCTGGTGTTTATTCTATTTTTAGTAAAATAATGAAATATGATATTTACGAAAACCAAACCTATCTATTTATAATTTTTCTGCTACTTCCTACTCAACGTTATCTTTTATTTATGTACAATGTAATTATTTAACTATGCTATATCAGGATATTGAGAATATTCATAGCACAACTTATTATCATAGATCTGCCGTTCACCTGCCTAACCTTTTAAATGTATTTTCCGTTGTTATTGTACATTGTATATTGTCTATTGATGTTTATATGTTGTTATGTCTTTGTATCTAGTCTTGTAAATAAAAAAAAAAATTTTTTTTAAAGAGAAAGTCTTGGAGGACTCCTAGGATCCTCAGACCACACTTTGAAAAACACTGCTCTGAAGAATATCAAATTGATCAAAAATGTCCAGAATATTAAAAAAGCACCAGAACATTTTTTTTACTTCAGTTTGTAATGGAGCTTTACCTAGATCAAGTGTAGAGATTTCCAATATTTACAGGGATAGAATAATAAATATAATATAAATACTTTATTGTCATTATATGTATATACACAGTATACCTATACAACAAAATTCACATGATGTCTAAAGACCAGTCCCAACACACATAACAATCCCAAAAAACATGCCCTACCCACCACAAATTCCCCACCCTAAACAGGGACTATTCCTATCTAGATGCCAAAGGCTTCAGCGACCATGTATAAAAAGAGCCTTCAGATAAAGGAGATGTTGTCTGCTCTTTTAAAGGAAATCAAAGCCCTCAGATCAAGGGGACCACATGTTATTTCTGGCAATTAGTCCTCTTGCCTGAGTCATAACGTGATGTGCCCTGACATGTTATGTCTCTTTCATTTTGGCAAAGTCAAACCCCCCCCCCCCTCTCTTCCACAGCCCTCTTACCTGGTCACAAATTAGATCCCATTTCTTTTCATTGTCATATTGCCTCAGAAGACGGGCCTTGTCAGGAGGGAGATTCATGGAGCTCTGTGGAAAGAAGCAGAGGGACAGATAAGTGGGGAGGCACACCAGAACTGTCTTCTGCATCCTGCAATGCAATGTGGTAGAATGTATGCATTACGGCAGGGGTAGGCAAAGTGGGCTCTTCTATGACATGTGGACTTCAACTCCCAGAATTCCTGAGCTGGCATGATTGGCTCAGGAATTCTGGGAGTTGAAGTCCACAAGTCATAGAAGAGCCAACTTTGCCTACCCCTGCATTACGGTATAGGTTTATATTATGCCCTGGACTGCTGGGCAAAAGGCAGGGTTTATTTTATTTTATTATTGTTTGTATCCATCCTTTATTTAGTTTTTAAGAATAGCTCAAGGTGGCAAACATATCCAACATACCATCCTCCTCCTATGTCCCCCATAATAATAATCTGAAGGTCAGCGGTTCAAATCTCATCACCGGTTCAAGGTTGACTCAGCCTTCCATCCTTCCGAGGTGGGTAAAATGAGGACCCGGATTGTGGGGGCAATAGCCTAGCTCTGTTAAAAAAGTGCTATTGCTAACATGTTGTAAGCCGCCCTGAGTCTAAGGAGAAGGGCGGCATAAAAATTGAATAAATAAATAAATAAACCCTGTGAGGTGGGTTGGGTTGAGAGTCAATGACTGGCCCAAAGTCACCCAGATAGCCTCCGTGGTCAAAGTGTGACTTGAACCCATTGCCTCCTGCTCTCCAGCCTAGCGCCCCAACCACTAGACCAAACTGGCTCTTTAAAAAAACATTCATTCATTCATTCATTCATTCATTCATTCATTCATTCATTCACTCACTCACTCACTCACTGACTCACTCACTCATTCATTCACTCACAGCATTTATATAGCTTGTATCAAACTCTGGCCCTCAGGAAACAATTAAAACAACTTCAATAATAAAACAAAATAATACATATATTTACTAAAACCAACATCATTAAAACCCTGGTACCAAAATTACATAAGAACGTAAGAAGAGCCATGCTGAATCAGGCCAAAGCCCATTGAGTCCAGCATTCTGTGTCATACAGTGGCCTACCATGGGAATCTTGAGCAGAAAGAGAAGGCAAAACCCTCCCTTCCTCTTGACCCCCAACAAATGGTACCCAAGGGAATCCTGCCTGCCTCAACCAACATGGAGGCGGCACATGGACATCCGTTTCAATAACCACCGATACACTTGGCATCCATGAATCAGTCTAATCCTGCCTTGAAGCTATCCAGGTTAACAGCTGTCACGACCTCTTCTGGAAGTGAATTCCATAAACCAACGATCCTCTGGGTGAAGAAATATTTCCCTTTATTTGTCCTCACTTTCTTACCTATGAGCTTTAGGGAGTGTCCCTTCGTCCTAATATTGTGTGATAGAGAAAAGAATTCTTAGAGAATTTTTCTCTATCCACATTTTCTCTCCCATGCATGATTTTATACACTTCAATCAAGTCACCCCTTAAACGCCGTCTTTCAAAGCTGAAAAGACCAAGGCGTTGCAACCTGGTTTCATAAGGGAGGTGCTCTATTTCCTTGATCATACTCGTTGCCCTTTTTTGCACCTTTTCTGTTTCCAATTAAGCTTCCACATGCATTCCTCATAAAATCCTCTCAATCTACTTCACCCTATCCCGGTACTTTGGGGGGGGAGGGGTTAAGTGCTTTTAGGAAGGCTAAGAAGGCAGAGGCCTGCCAAACTGCAAGGAGAAGGGCATTCCATACAGGGCAGGGGCTACCACAGAAACAGGCATGGTTTGTTTGTTTGTTTATTTATTTGATTTGATTTGATTTGATTTGTATGCCGCCCCTCTCTGTAGACTCAGGGCGGCTAACAACAGTAATAACTCTGGCCCTGGGCTCAGGTTGCTGCTGCTGAATGCCAGGTCGGTAGTAAATAAAGCTCTCCTCATCCGGGATTTGATCCTGGATGAGGAGGCCGACCTGGCATGTATTACTGAAACCTGGCTGGGCCCGGAGGGAGGTGTTCCTCCCTCTGAAATTTGCCCAGCCGGGTTTCAGATATAGCATCAACCTCGACCCCAGGGAAGGGGGGGAGGAGTGGCTATTGTAGCCAGGGAGAGCCTTTGCCTGTGTGGACTCATTGCTCCGGAAATTGCGGGTTGCGAGTCTTTCTTGATGAAGTTGGACTTAGGGGTTCAGGTGGGCTTATTTCTCACGTACCTGCCTCCCAGCTGCGTGTCAAAAGCCGTGCCTGTGCTACTCGAGGAGGTAGCTGGGTTGGCGGTGGAGTTCCCCGGACTCATCGTCCTGGGGGACTTCAACCTGCCGTCACTCGGCGAAACCTCTGGGTTGGCACAGGAGTTTATGGCCACCATGACAGCCGTGGACCTGACTCAAGTAGTACAGGGTCCGACTCACGAGGGAGGGCACGCACCTGACATGGTATTCCTTTCCGAGCAATTGAGTAATGGTCTGAGACTAAGGGGCTTAGAAGTGTTGCCTTTGTCATGGTCAGACCATTTTCTACTACGGCTTGACTTCCTGGCTCCAATCCTCCCCCGCAGGGAGGCGGAACCAATGAAGATGTTCCGCCCCGACGCCTGATGGACCCAGAGGGCTTTCAAACGGCGCTTGGGGTTATTCCAGAGGCACTCGTCCACAGTTCGGCGGAGTCTCTCGCGGAGGCCTGGAACAGGATTGCGGCGGGGGCTCTTGACCGGATTGCGCCTTTGCGACCTCTCCGTGGTGCTAGACCCCGTAGAGCCCCATGGTTCAACGAGGAGCTCCGGGAGTTGAAACGCCAAAAGAGACGTCTAGAGAAGCGATGGAGGAAGAGTAGGTCTGAATCCGACCGAACACTTGTAAGAGCTTTTATTAAGACTTACAAAGTGGCGCTCAAGGCGGCAAGATGCGCGTATCATGCCGCCTTGATTGCATCAGCGGAATCCCGCCCGGCCGCTCTGTTTAGGGTGACCCGCTCCCTTCTTAACCAGGGGGGAGTTGGGGAGCCCTTACAGAGTAGTGCCGAGGATTTTAACATGTTTTTCGCTGATAAAGTCGCTCGGATCCGCGCCGACCTCGACTCCAATTGTAAAACAGAGTCGACTGACAACGAGTCAGTCGAGGTGACTGGGGCACGTACTTGTCCACCTGTCTGGGAAGAGTTTGATCTGGTGACACCTGATGAAGTGGACAAGGCCATTGGAGCTGTGAGTTCCGCCACCTGTTTACTGGATCCGTGTCCCTCCTGGCTGGTTTTGGCCAGCAGGGAGGTGACGCGGAGCTGGGCCCAGGAGATTACCAACGCTTCCTTGGGGAGGGGAGTTTTTCCATCACTCTATAAAGAAGCGCTCATGCGCCCCCTCCTCAAGAAGCCCTCCCTGGACCCAGCTGTGCTTAACAACTATCGTCCAGTCTCCAACCTTCCCTTTATGGGGAAGGTGGTCGAGAAGGTGGTGGCGCTCCAGCTCCAACGGTCCTTGGAAGAAGCCGATTATCTAGGTCCCCAGCAGTCGGGTTTCAGGCCCGGTTACAGCACGGAAACCGCTTTGGTCGCGTTGATGGATGATCTCTGGCGGGCCCGGGACAGGGGTTAATCCTCTGTCCTGGTGCTCCTTGACCTCTCAGCGGCTTTCGATACCATCGACCATGGTATCCTTCTGCACCGGCTGGAGGGGTTGGGGGTGGGAGGCACTGTTCTTCAGTGGTTCTCCTCCTACCTCTCTGGCCGGTCACAGTCGGTGTTAGTGGGGGGTCAGAGGTCGACTCCTAGGTCTCTCCCTTGTGGGGTGCCTCAGGGGTCAGTCCTTTCCCCCCTGCTATTCAACATCTACATGAAACCTCTGGGCGAGATCATCCAAGGACATGGGGTGAGGTATCATCAATATGCGGATGATACCCAGCTTTACATCTCCCCCCCATGCCCAGTCAACGAAGCGGTGGAAGTGATGTGCCGGTGCCTGGAGGCTGTTGGGGCCTGGATGGGTGTCAACAGACTCAAGCTCAACCCGGATAAGACGGAGTGGCTGTGGGTTTTGCCTCCCAAGGACAATCCCATCTGTCCGTCCATTACCCTGGGGGGGGGAATTATTGACCCCCTCAGAGAGGGTCCGCAACTTGGGCGTCCTCCTCGATCCACAGCTCACATTAGAAAAACATCTCTCAGCTGTGGCGAGGGGGGCGTTTGCCCAGGTTCGCCTGGTGCACCCTATCTGGACCGGGACTCATTACTCACAGTCACTCATGCCCTCATCACCTCGAGGTTCGACTACTGTAATGCTCTCTACATGGGGCTACCTTTGAAAAGTGTTCGGAAACTTCAGATCGTGCAGAATGCAGCTGCGAGAGCAGTCATGGGCTTACCTAGGTATGCCCATGTTTCACCATCACTCCGCAGTCTGCATTGGTTGCCGATCAGTTTCCGGTCACAATTCAAAGTGTTGGTTATGACCTTTAAAGCCCTTCATGGCATTGGACCAGAATATCTCCGAGACCGCCTCCTGCCGCACGAATCCCAGCGACCGATCAGGTCCCACAGAGTGGGCCTTCTCCGGGTCCCGTCAACTAAACAATGTCGGTTGGCGGGCCCCAGGGGAAGAGCCTTCTCTGTGGCAGCACCGGCCCTCTGGAACCAACTCCCCCCGGAGATTAGAACTGCCCCTACTCTTCCTGCCTTCCGTAAACTCCTTAAAACCCACCTTTGCCGTCAGGCATGGGGGAACTGAAACATCTTCCCCTGGGCATGTTTAATTTATATATGGTATGCTTGTGTGTATGTCTGTTAGTATATGGGGTCTTTTAAATCTTTTAATTTTAAATTTGTTAGATTATTTATGATTTGTTTCCACGTGTTGTGAGCCGCCCCGAGTCTTTGGAGAGGGGCGGCATACAAATCTAAATAATAAATAATAAATAAATAAATAATAATAAATAAAAACAATCCAATATTAAAACAGTTAAAAACCCTTATTATAAAAGCAAACATACAGACAGACATACAATGCATAAAATTGTAAAGGCCTAGGGGGAAAGAGTATCTCAGTTCCCCCATGCCTGGCGGCAGAGGTGGGTTTGAAGAAGCTTACGAAAGGCAAGGAGGGTGGGGGCAATTCTAATCTCTGGGGGGAGTTGGCTCCAAAGGGCCGGGGCCACCACCGAGAAGGCTCTTCCCCTGGGTCCCGCCAAGCGACATTGTTTAGTTGACGGGACCCTGAGAAGACCCACTCTGTGGGACCTAACTGGTCACTGGGATTCGTGCAGCAGAAGGCGGTCCCTGAGATAATCTGGTCCGGTGCCATGAAGGGCTTTATAGGTCATAACTCACCCCTTAAGATGGTGATGTTTAAGAGAAGGTATTAGAAGCATTAGGGTTGGCAAACTTTCAAGACCCGTGGGGACTGGATGGCAGAAGAATGCACTGGTTTGTCGAGAGTCCAGAATTTAAATCAAAACCACAGAGGATCCAGGACATTTAAGCTAATAGCCTTCGGCATCCTTGTGTAAGGACCAGCCTTTTGTTACAAGCTACAACTTTTATGGTGCCATCCTGAGCATTTCTGTTAGGAAGTCAAGCACGCACTGAGTTTTGTGGGGTATCCTGGGTGACTGCATATTGGACTGTAGTTCAAACATTTCATTGGGGGAAATGGTATGTTTAAACTCTTGTAAATCTTGGGACAAACCTGTCTCCATCCTTCCCCTCAAAATTAATTTCCCCTGTATGTCCCTAACCAAACTTTTTTCTGAACTTTGCTCCAATGTCTACCATCTAAGAAAGAGAGATTCTAAGTGCAGGAGGAGAGTTTTGCGTTGGACGGGGAATGGACATTCAAACACTAGAGCTGGAGGAAAAATTACCTTACTGTAAAGTATTCTGAATCACACCATTGGTTCAACTAGCCATTAATTTATGTTTTGACTAGAAACACTTCTTCCCATCCTGAAAGCTTTAAGCAAGGCTTTCTCTTAACAATCTGAAATAATTACCATATTTTTCAGAGTATAAGAGGCACCTTATTTGGGGGGAGGAAAATAGGGGGGGAATCTACCTACCAGGTATTCATCTGGCTAGCATCCTTAGTCTATCTACCTTCATCACATAATTTTATCCCCTGGTTAGGACTGAAAAAGCCTTTTTCAGAGGGAGGAGGAATGGAAGCAAGCCTGCAAAGACTTAGGGCAGGAAAATAACCTTCCTACTCCCTTCTTCATAGGGAGTAGGAAGCCGGGAATATTGTTAGCACCTCATTAGGGCTGCCGGGGAAAAGCTTCAAAAAAACTACATTCAGAGTATAAGATTCACCCAAATTTTCAGCCTCTTTCAGGGAGGAAAAAAATGTGTCTTATACTCTGAAAAGTACGGTATACATTCACTCAGAACTGCTATGGATCCAACATTGTGCCTTTATTATCCAGGTTTGTTAGTTTACATGATGGTCAGTTAGTTTCATACTGAAGGTAGTTTGAAAAGAGAAGAATGTTTCTTACATCTGAACTATTTCTATTCTTGTACTTTTTAGTTGCTCTAGAACGCAGCAAAACAAAACTGCTTTATTACTAGTGTTGGGTGAACCGAACTTGCACAGTTCGGGTTCATACAAAACTTTGCAGTGTTCGGCATGCCGAACCCAGACCCAAATTTTATTGAAAGTTCGGGTTCGAGTTAGGCGTTCGTCCCAAACACAGCGAAGCGCCACCGCCCAGCTGTCATCTGCTGAGAAGACAAGGAGGAGCCGGGTGCCGGTGGTGGCGGAGGAAGGCGAACACCAGAGAGCTGTTGGCCGATCGGGAGGCGTAAAAGTAGGCGGGGAATCCCACAATGGGATTCCGGGGGCGGAGGTTTGATTTAACAGAGACTTCTTCCTGGCGCATGGCTTTATTTTGGCCGGTCAGGAAGAAGTATATGCGACGTCAAAGTTCTTCCCCTGGAATCCTATCGTGGGATTCCCCACCTCTTTTTGCTTGCGGCGCGGCTAGGGCGTCCTTTCATGTAAAAATATATTTTTTAATTTTTACGTGAAAGGACCTCCCTTTGCTTGTGACGTTGCTGCAGCGCCCTTTTTCGT
The DNA here is from genome assembly GCF_031021105.1 of Erythrolamprus reginae. Classification (NCBI taxonomy): domain Eukaryota; kingdom Metazoa; phylum Chordata; class Lepidosauria; order Squamata; family Dipsadidae; genus Erythrolamprus; species Erythrolamprus reginae. The sequence continues at coordinate 181,581,345 of NC_091951.1, read as the reverse complement.
AAAAATAAAAATAAATAAAAATAAAAAATCCGTAAAAATAAAAAACGATGGGATTCCAGGGGCAGAGCTTTGACGTCATGGAGTGTTTGGGTTCAGGTTCGGCGAACTTACCCGAACTTCACGGCAAAGTTTGGTCTAATTCGCCAAACCCGAACTTTGTTAGGTTTGCCCAACACTATTTACTACATACAGTACTGGAAGAAGCTAATCATCCCTCAAACCATGTGTACTTTTAAAAGTTACAACATGTTACAAAAAGGAGCTCTAGTGTTATGGATATATACTGTCCATGGAGGCATGAAAAATGTCTTCCCCGCTGTCAATGATGCTTCTGGCTCTAGTTTTCTCCAGATCTCAAAGCTGCTAGATTTAAGATTGATTTCTTCATGCTCAAAATAAGACCTAGAAGTTTTCCACCAAAGGCTTTCAACTGATGGCATACAGTACATCAAAAACATCTGTTTCTAAGATTAGAGAGGGTTATATTTTTTCAAGACCTTCAGCCTTATTTAGTGGTAGAAATGTTCAGTGTCTAAATCTGTTTCTGTTTTGTAAGCCTTCAAGTCAGTTTTGATTTTTGCAAACTACAAGGACAAGTCCATGCAACTTTCTAGACAACATTTTCAGAAATGGTTAACAACAACAACAACAGCAGCAACAACAACAACAACAGAGTTCTAGTCCAACCCCCTGCTTAGGCAGGAAACCCTACACCACTTCAAACAAATGGTTGTCCAGTCTCTTCTTTAAAACGTCCAGTGTTGGAGCATTCACAACTTCTGGAGGCAAGCTGTTCCACTGATTAATTGTTCTAACTGTTAGGAAATTTTCTCCTTAGTTCTAAGTTATTTCTCTGCTGGTTTATTTTCCACCCATTGCTTCTTGTTCTATCCTCAGGTGCTTTGGAGAATAGTCCGACTCCCTCTTCATGTGGTACAACACTTAATGATTGTCATAGGGGTCAAATAAGCAAGGCTTATGAAGAAACAATCAATATTAATAAAAATCTTAGGATACAAGCAGCAAGTTACAGTCATACAGTCCTAAGTGGGAGGAAAAGGATGATAGGAATGATGAGAAAAACTAGTAGAAAAAGAAGTGCAGATTTAGTAGAAAGTCTGACAGTGTTGAGAGAATTATTTGTTTAGTAGAGTGATGGCGTTCTGGAAAAAACTGTTCTTGTGTCTAGTTGTCTTGGTGTGCAGTGCTCTGTAGTGACGTTTTGAGGGTAGGAGTTGAAATTGTTTGTGTCCAGGATGTGAGGGGTCAGTAAATATTTTCCCCACCCTCTTTTTGACTCGTGCAGTATACACATTCTCTTTTTTTAAATTATTTTTTATTTTTTTATTATTGGGGGAAAGATCAAAGGCAACATGAGAAAATATTATTTTACTGAAAGAGTAGTAGATCCTTGGAACAAACTTCCAGCAGACGTGGTAGATAAATCCACAGTAACTGAATTTAAACATGCCTGGGATAAACATATATCCATTGTAAGATAAAATACAGAAAATAGTATAAGCGCAGACTAGATGGACCATGAGGTCTTTTTCTGCCGTCAGTCTTCTATGTTTCTATATTTCTAGTTTTGATTACAATATAAGACTCACACAACACAAAACAAGTGTTTTGTGAATTGTGCCCACCACCAGAAAAACATTCATACCCCACCACCAATCGGGGGTGTTTCTTGTATAAACCATTTTAACCCAAGAGCAAAATATCTATTTATATATTATAAAGTGATTCTAATTTATTTCTTGTAGCTTGGTCTTGGATTCTACTCGCCATGGATCTTGTCCCATTGTCCCATCAGTTGTTGCAAGTCAGTTTCATTAACCAAATTCATCCTTTTATCCATAATCTCAAATAGAATGTGGTCCACCATGTACCGGTACCAATTTTGCATTGTCCATTTTGTCGCATCCTTCCAACCCAAGACTATTACCGCCTAAGCGCTTTCTATCGCTGCTTGTTTTATTTCTCTAAATTCTCCCATCTCATTACTTTTGACTAATACTGCCATTTCCTTAGTAATTATCCATCTTATATTTAACATCCTATTAATATCCTCTTGCAATATTTTGCCAAAAATTCTGCACTACCGGGCATTCCCCAGTATACAGGTCCTCAATGGAAGGCAGGTTGGCAGCAATTGTTTTTTCTGCAGTTCTGCTTCTCCTCTGAAGTCTGTGTCGGTCTTGTAGGCTTGCAGAACAAAACCAGACAGTTATAGAGGTGCAGATGACAGACTCAATGATTCTTCTGTAGAACTGTATCAGCAGCTCCTTGGGCAGTTTGAGCTTCCTGAGTTGGCGCAGAAAGAACATTCTTTGTTGTGCTTTTTTGATGATGTTTTTGATGTTAGGTGTGGTCGGGCAGTAGGAAAAGCAAGTAGGATGCTTGGCTGCATAGCTAGAGGTATAACAAGCAGGAAGAGGGAGATTGTGATCCCCTTATATAGAGCGCTGGTGAGACCACATTTGGAGTACTGTGTTCAGTTCTGGAGACCTCACCTACAAAAAGATATTGACAAAATTGAACGGGTCCAAAGACGGGCGACAAGAATGGTGGAAGGTCTTAAGCATAAAACGTATCAGTAAAGACTTAATGAACTCAATCTATATAGTCTGGAGGACAGAAGGTAAAGGGGGGACATGATCGAAACATTTAAATATGTTAAAGGGTTAAATAAGGTCCAGGAGGGAAGGGTTTTTAATAGGAAAGTGAACACAAGAACAAGGGGACACAATCTGCAGTTAGTTGGGGGAAAGATCAAAAGCAACATGAGAAAATATTATTTTACTGAAAGAGTAGTAGATCCTTGGAACAAACTTCCAGCAGACGTCGTAGATAAATCCACAGTAACTGAATTTAAACATGCCTGGGATAAACATATATCCATCCTAAGATAAAATACAGAAAATAGTATAAGGGAAGACTAGATGGACCATGAGGTCTTTTTCTGCCGTCAGTCTTCTATGTTTCTATTTTAGGTCTTGAGATGTGATAGAACCTAGAAACAACCTAACAACCATGTTAACTAGTTTAACAACCGCAATGATTCACTAAGCAACTGTGGCAAGAAAGGTTGTAACTGAACCTATGTCCCACCTAGCAACAGAAATTTTGGGCTCAATCGCGGTCGTAAGTCGAGGACTACCTGTATTGTACATCACAAATTCTCCCCGAAGCAGGGTTTTACAAGCTTTGCAAGAGGTTCAGCTGTGCAGGGATGATCCCCAAGCTACTGTACATATTTTCCCCCAGTCACATTTCTTCCCTCCTGCCTTCTCCAAGTAAATAAGTAGAGAAAGTAGAACATGATGCTTTTAGCCAACAATATGTGCCAGAAGGAGCCTCTTTTATTTTTCCTAGGCAAGGAAGCATTTGCTTTCAGGAAATGACAAAAAAAAAAAGACCCTAAAAATAAAATCAAACATGACTCATTGCAGTAGTGTCGTGCCCATGTGGTGGTCAGGCTATGATACACTCAGCAGTTGAAATAGTTCCAGAGTTTCATACTGACAGTACAAGAAGTAGCTTCTGTAGATGCAAAAAGCTAAAAGTTGGAAGACATATTTCGGGTTTTTCGTCTTGCAATCCAAAAACACTGAAGTCTGAAACTGATCATGTTTTTTTTAGATTGGTTTCTATTTTAGAGAGGCAGATGAATAGACATGATGCTATAGGAGCATTTCTCTACGAAACTAGATTCACAATCCTGGGCCTAGAAAGCTTAGAACTAAGATGCCTTAAACAGGATCTAAGTATTGCCCACAAGATTATATGCTGCAACGTCCTGCCTGTCAACGACTACGTCAGCTTCAACCACAACAACACAAGAGCACATAACAGATTCAAGCTCAATATTAACCCGCTCCAAACTTCACTGTAAAAAATATGACTTTAATAATAGAGTTGTTGAAGCATTGAACTCATTACCGGACTCCGTAGTATCATCCCCTAACCCCCAACATTTTACCCTTAGACTGTCCATGGTTGACCTCTCCAGATTCCTAAGAGGTCAGTAAGGGGCATGCATAAGTGCACCAGCATGCCTTCCGTCCCCTGTCCTATTGTCTCTCTTATATCCCATATATCTTCTCTTCTATCCCTATATCTTTCTTCCATTCTTTCATTGATATATTTTATCCTATATTCTCTCTTCTATTCTTTCTCTAATTCTATTTCCTCGAAGGTGTCCTCTATTACCTTCATTGTGTATTATTGTGCATTGGACAAAATAAATAAATAAAATAAATACATTTGTGAAGGTAAGGGAAGACTCCATTTTTGTTGGAGCATGACTTGATTCCCATTGGCGTGGTTTTCATTACAGGTAAGTCCTTGACCATACAACCACAATTGAGCCCAAAATTTCTGTTAGCAAGTGAGACGATTGTTGAGTTTTGCCTTGTTTTACAACTTTTCTTGCCACAATTGTTAAGTGGATCAGTACAGTTAAGTCAGTAACAATTGTGAAGTAAACCTGGATGCAGTTAGGCAGTTCAAATCTCACCAGGCCCAAGGTTGACTCAGCCTTCCACTCTTCCCAGGTGGGTAAAACAAGGACCCAGATTGATGCAATCTACTGACTTTATAAACCGCTTAGAGGGAGCTGTAAAGCACTGTGAAGAGGTATATAAGTCTAAATGCTAAGTGCCTATGCTATTCTCCATTGACTTTGCTGGTTAGGTGGTCGTAAAATCCCTCAGGACACTTCAAATTATCATAAATATGAACCAGTTGCCAGGCATCCAAATTTTGATCATGTGGCCAGGGGGTTGCTGCAAGGATCGTAAGTGTGAAAAATAGTAATAAGTCACTTCTGTACGTTACCTTTGTTATTTTTTTAAAGGTAATCCCTCTGGGGCAGGAATAGGGAATGTTGGCTCTTCTATGACATGTGGACTTCAACTCCCAGAATTCCTAAGCTAGCATGATTGGCTCAGGAATTCTGGGAGTTGAAGTCCACAAGTCATAGAAGAGCTAACGTTCCCTACTCCTGCTCTGGGGTCTAAGGAAGACTTTAGGACACGGCTTTTATATAGCAATAGCAACAGCAGCAGCCTGTAGACTTATATGCTGCCCCATAATAGCTCATTAGAGCACCCTCTGGGCAATATACAATGTAAGCATCATTTGCAATTGCCCCCAACAATCTGGGTCCCCCTTTTACTGATCTTGGAAGGATGGAAGTCAACCTCTAGCCCTGTCAGGACTGAACTCCAGGCTGTGCAGCTTATACACTATAGAATAATTACAAGCAAACTGAATTAAAATATATTATACTCCAGGTGTTCTGTCGGGCTCTCTGGTAGAATCCTCCCAAAAATTCACAGGTACAAATTTCAGACACACACACGTTTGAAAATTCAAAACAATGTTCTTTATAATGAAAATTCACTTAAACCAAGCCCTCTTTTGGTATAGCAAAGAGCCCTCGTCTCCAAACAAACTGGTAATTTGTACAAGTCCCTTATCAGTTCTGTGATACTTAGCTTGCAGCTGTGAGGCAATTCACAGTCCTTCTTCTTTCACAAAGTGAAACACACTTTGCCCTGGTTTAGTTTCAAAGCGGGGGGAAATCAGCACACAAAAGGTCAAAGTCAGTAAAGCAGTCACGAAACACAACGATCAGATAATCCTCCACAATGGACAAACCCACAGGCTGCTATTTATAGCAGCCTCACTAATTACCACCGCCCCACCCAACCACAGGTGGCCTCATTTTCTTTGATAATAATCTCTCAGTTGTTGCTGCCTATGCATCGCTCTCGCATGCCTGGCTGTATCATTAACTCTTGTTCTGAATCCAAGGAGGAGCTAGATAATTGATCTCCTTCTGAGCTGTCTGCCACACTCTCCTCCTCCCTGTCACTCATATCTTCTTGGTCAGAGGAGCCTTCATCAGCAGATTCCACCGGGGGCAAAACAGGCCTGCAGCATGTGGATGTCTCCCCCACATCCACAGTCCTTGGGGCAGGAGCTGGGCCAGAGCTAACCACAACACCAGGCAACAAATTAAATATGCTACCTGTGTGATATCCTTCTCTAACATTGCTTCTATTCTGTCTATTGTAGAGCAACACCACCTCGTGCCCCTAAACTTTGAAAATGTTGGAGTTGGGATGCCCAACCTCCCTTTTTCTGGCACAAGATAAAGTGTGTCTTTCAACTGTGAATTTAGAGAAAAGGGGGAATATCTCAATTGCATATGGGAATGACTTGAGTAGAAGTTTTCTGAAGTGGGTGTTTATTTTTAGATACTTGCTTTGTGCACACCTGGGGGATAGTTGCATCTTGGCAACATCAAGAGAGCAGAAAGGGGAGCAAATGTTTCAAAGAGTGATGTCAATTTGTTTTATGTTTGTGCTGTACGGATGCAGCACTGTCTTAAATCATCAACTTTTTTCCAAAACTGTAATCTCTTTAGTTCTGAGATTCACTCATCTTGCCTGGAATTTGCCTCTTAAGAATATGATGGCAGAGCATGTGACGTTTTCCAAGCATTCTATAATGCAAGTGAACATGGACAGATTTCATAAACTGTGCCTCAAGCCTATATTAGAGAAAATCTGATGGGGCCATTTTTGTGTACAATGAACAAAAACAGTCTACATCAAGGGTCTCCAACTTTGGCAACTTTAAGACTTGTGGACGTCAACTCCCAGAGTTGAAGAATTCTGGAAGTCGAAGTCCACAAGTCTTAAAGTTGCCAATGTTGGAGACTCCTGGTCTATACAGCTCCTACCAATAGTAGTTAAATTAGTTTTTTACCTGGCCATCTTCAGACTAGCATTAGTTCCAAATCTTTCAATACAATGTCCTGGCTACAATTCATATCCACCAACAATAATAGACAGAAAGTTCCACCAAGGTTTCTAGATAACTTACATTAGACAGCAATAGCTTTGACATTCTATTACTAAGAATGGTATCAATTTTTTTTATTTTTTTTAAATAATATTTTTATTAGTTTTTTAAATGTTTACACGCAGAGACTGCACATCATACAACATAAAACAGTGCCCTGTGAAGGTGCACCCACCACCTAACAACATACATACCCCACCACCAATTGGAGGGTCTGTACAACCATCTTTAACATTCTTCTAAGCTAGGATCTGCATTATATTTACATATCAAAAAGTGATTCTAATTTATTCTTTATGGCTCGATCACAAATTCTGTTTGTCATATAACCTCTCACCATGTCCCATCGTTCCATCAGTTTCTTCAATTTGTTTTCATTGTACATATTCATCCTTACCTCCATAATTTCAAAGTAAATGTGGTCCACCATGTACCGATACCAATTCTGTATCGTCCATTTTGCTGCTTCTTTCCAACCCAATACAATTACTGCTTGAGCACTTTCCAATACTGCTACTTTTATTTCTCTAAATTCTCTTAAATCTCCCTTTTTTACTAGTACTGCCATTTCTTTTGTGATTGTCCAGTTAATATTTAACATCCTGTTCATTTCATCTTGCACTTCTTTCCATACTTTCTGTGTTACTGAACACTCCCAGAACATATGCATAAAAACTCCTCTCTCTTGGCATCCATGCCAACAGGTGCCCTTCCCCTTCTTCTGAAAATATGCAAGTTGTGTTGGTGTACAGTACCACTTATGTAAAATTTTCCTTCTCATTTCTCTAACTCTTGTATTCTTTATTTTCTGTATATTTTCAACCATATCCTTCATCTCTCTTTCATCTATTTGTAATTCATTTTGCCACCATCTAGTTAATCCTTTTATCACACTCTCTTCCGCCTGTGATAACATTCTGTATATGTTGTTTGCTTGTGCCTTTATATCATCCCTTTTTTCTTTTAATATTTTCTCTAAGTAAGTTTCTTTATTCTCCCTTTCATTCAAATATTTACATTGCGTTTATCTGCAGCCATCTCTGTTGGCCGAACCACCTTTCTAAATGAATTCTACTGACACTTCCATCCTTCTCATATAACTGTTCTATTCTGGTTATCCCTTTATCATTCAATTCCTTTATAATTTTATTTAAATTGGTTTCGTTATCTCTGTTTAATACATACAACATTGACAGCTTTGATCTCCTTATTCCCATTTTCCCCTGCCATTTTGATCAGATTTCTAAAGTCCCCTTCAAAGGATCCATTAATTTATCGATATCCTTTTTATTCCATTTTATGAAGGAGTGGTATCAATTAAGTTGCTTCTGACTACCACATTTAAACTGCAGAGCTATGGGCAGCTTTTTGTAAAGGGACTGGATTTTTGCAGACTTTGAGCTCACTGTTGAGAACAGTCCTCTCACTGAACAAGCGCTCAAATTGGACTTTGTTTATTGGGTATCTGTGGATTTGAGCCATTCTTTATTTCATATCTGAATCTGGTGGATTGGATGTTCAAATAAGGGGATGGGGAGAAGCAAAGTACTCCTCACAAGCCAAAATAAATCTTTAACCAGAGCATACAAAACATTTGTCAGACCAATTCTTGAATACAGCTCACCTGTACGGAATCCACACTGCACAACAGACATTAATACAATTGAAGGAGTCTTCACAAGAAGAGTCCTGGACTCATGCAAAAAATTACCTTACTTCTCCAGACTTCAATTACTATGTTTAGAAAATTAACAGCTATGCTGCCTCCGAACTGATTTAACTGTTGTTCATAAAATCATACATCACAATGTACTCCCTGTTAGCGACTACAGTAGTCCCTCACCTATCGCTGGTGTTACGTTCCAGACCTGGCCGCAATAGGTGAAATCCGCGATGGGGAATTTATTGACTGATAGTACTTATTTAAGTATTTATATTGTAATTGTTTGGTAAGTTTTCATTGTTTTAAGTGTTTATAAACCCTTCCCACACAGTATTTATTTTAGATACAGTATTTAAATACAGTATTTACAATTTTAGATATTTTTTTTTTTAAAAACCTGCCGATTGAGTTTGGCGGGCTGTTTAAATCTGCCAATCGACTTCCTCAGAAACCCGCGATGAAGTGAAGCCGCAGTAGGTGAAGCGCGGTATAGCGAGGGACTACTGTACTTCACCTTTAACAGCAACAACAACACAAGAGAAGGCAATAGATACAAACTAACTGCAGAAAATATGATTTCAGCAGCAGAGTGGTCAACGCCTGGAATTCCCTACCGGACTCTGTTGTTTCCTCCCCCAATCCCAAAATCTTCAACCTTACATTATCTACAATAGACCTCTCCCCTTTTCTAAGAGGTCTGTAAGGGGCGTGCATAAGTGCACCTTTGTGCCTACCGTTCCTGTCCTAATGTCTTTGTATCTTTTCTATCTCTACTTTACACTTATATTATGTTAAACATACTATAATACAATACTATATTTGTATGACAAACAAACAAACAGACAGACAGACAGATAGTATAACCCCTACCCTGTGTTGTAGGGTTGCAGCAGCATTCATTGGGCTGCTTAGGCAACATTTGCTAATTAGGGATCCTAACTGAACAGAGCTGATGAGGGAGTTCCCACAGATAATACCATCATCCAAAAATTCTGGTCTCCACCCTTGGGAGAATGACTGCATTGTGGATGGGTAAAACTAGATCTCAGATTACAAGGCTAAATCAAATGACAGGAGAAGCCTTGACTTCATGTTACAATAGATTTAAGAAATTAGTCCTTCCAAGTCTTGAGCACTTTTAATTTTGCATTTTTAACGTTAGTTCAAAGTTATCAGGGGAAAACATGTATATTGTATAAATACATATACAGTACTTGTACAAAATGAACAGCATACATTAGAGAAAACAGTTTGCCAAAAATCTACAAATGGTTTGCAAATACCATTAGGAAAATGGTTTGCAAAGATGCATATATTAGGAAAATATGCATAAAAATGCACAGGGCAAACTTCAGCCATTCTCAAACTTAAAAATGGGGTGGGGGGATAAGAAACTGGATAGATTTATCCATCTCTGCATTTTGTTATTTTTAAATATTCAGACACACTTTAAATATTCAGACACACATTTTGTTATTTTTAAATATTCAGACACACTTGTACCATTCACACATTGCCTGGTTCTACACCTAGACATTAATATGTATTTTGTGCCCAATTCACAAATTTGCCAGGCGAATCCCCTATACAGTATTTTTAAATTGGGCAAACTTAAAACGTGTGGCTTCAATTTATCCCAGAATTCCCTAGCCAGCATGCATGCATTCATACATCGTAAAATGGCCAAAGTTGACAAACCTTGTGCTACATCATAGATACTCCTTTCTTCCATTCTATCATTTCTACTACCATGCCTGTCATTTTAACTTCCCCCACACAGCCAGGATTGATTTATAGTGGACAAGCTCCATTTAAAAAATGCAGGCTACCTGCCAGATTTAAAAGCCCACAGAGTCTGACTCAGTGGCTCTCTGACTCCTTGGAAATGTAAGGAGGATGGAGCCTCAACAAAGTCACTTTTGTTCTTAGGGGGGAGGAATCAGAAGTGACAGGAGTTGCCACAAGAAGGCAAAAAGGGCCCACACTGCAATTCCTAAACTGCTCCCATCCCAGCTCCTTCTGGATTTTCAACCACCAGTGCTAAAATCTTCCTTCGCCATGTTAGAACAGAGAAAGCAACTTGGACCAATGCAAATCTTTTATATCCAAAAGGGGAGAAAGATCTGCCTTAGGTAGAGGACCAGGAAGCATACTCAAAACTATGTCTTATTAATCATCAGTTCTACTTCCATGAACAATTAAACTTTCAAAAGAGAGGGGAAATATTCCCCTCCACTCCCCCCCCCATTTGTGGTATGCATGTCATCTGGTCTTAATCTTTTATAAATATTCCTGCTCCCAACTAATGTTGATCCTGCATTGCTAATTTTGAGGGAATGAAGAAGTAAAGTTGGAGCTGTTGTATTGCAATAGTATCCACTTATACGTCAACGCCCAGAGGATGTCTTCCTAACCCTGAAATGGTTCAGTCATTTCTGGGATATGAGACAGGAAGTCAGAGAGATTATGGCTCTAAATATAATAAACCTCTCAAGATTTATTTAATCCTTGATCTAGATAGCAAGGTACTAAAGTCTACGGAGAGGGGCGGCATACAAATCTAATAAATAAATAATTGATAGATAGATAGATAGATAGATAGATGAAAGAAGGAAGGAAAGAAAGAAAGAAAGAAAGAAAGAAAGAAAGAAAGAAAGAAAGAAAGAAAGAAAGAAAGAAAGACTGGGCTTGTACAGTGGACCCAAACAAACAAAATGAAATTCAACGTAGAGAAAAGTAAAATCCTACACCTCGGTGAGAAAACCCTCAAAACATACATACAAACTGGGTGAAACCACACTCAACACAAGTGACTGTGAAAGAGATCTAGGAGTCTTAGTGAACAACCAACTAAATATGAGCCAGCAATGTGCAGTGGAGATTTTAAAAGCCAACACAATCTTGAGCTGCATCAAGAGAGGGATGCAATCTAGGACTAAGGAGGTACTAATACCACTTTATAATGCCCTAGTCAGACCAGGGTACTACATCCAATTTTGGTCTCCACACTACAAATAAGACATTGAAACGCTGGAAAAAGTACAGAAAAGGGCAACCAGAATGATAAAGGGACTAGTAACCAAACCATATGAGGAAAGGTTGCAGGAACTGGGCATGGATAGTCTAGTAAAGAAGAGGTCCGGGGGGGGGCAGGATAGCAGTCTTCAAATACTTGAGGGGCTGCCACAGGGAGGAGGGGGTCACACTGTCTTCCAAAGCACCCGAGGGCCAAACAAGGAGCAACGGATGGAAGCTGACCAAGGAGAGATTCATCCTGGAAATAAGGAAGAACTTTCTGACGGTGAGAGCGATCAACCAGTGGTTAATGGCCTGCCTGCGGAGGTTGTGAATGCCCCAACACTCGAGACTTTCAAGAAGAGACTGGACTGCCATATGTCTGGGGTGACATCGGGGAGTGATGTCCAGCAGATATGGCTCCAAGTGGCACATGGAGAAATCTGCTGGCACTCGAGCCATTGCCCTAGCTCAGCTCCAACATGCATGTGTGTGCCGGTCAGCTGATTTTTGGCTTGCACAGAGGCTCTAGGAGGCTTCCTGAGAGCCTCCGAGGGGATGGGGGAGGGCATTTTTACCCTCTACCCCAGACCTGGGCAAGAGGCGGCTCACGGGCTGAATGCAGCCCGCCCGCTGTCTGTGACCAGTCCGCTGCAGGCGCTTGGGCATCGCAAGGACCTCTCAGGGGCATTTTAAGGCCGGGAGTACTTTTCTCCAGCCAACTTTTCCTGCCTGTTTCCCAGTCCCCACCCACCTCGCCGCTGCCACCTTCCCTCGGCCTGCCGCAGCTCAGGGACAGAGCTGCTTTGCCCCTTCTGCAGCGCTCGCCCCGCACGACCCTGGGCCCTTTGCATGGCTGAAGCTTCGCTCCTAGAGTGTGAAGCCCGTTTAAGGTGCGGCACAGCGACTTCCTGTTCGAAGGAGCCACTGAGTGAGAGAAGCAGCGCTCCTTCGTGGAGGGGAGGAGAGAAGCGGCTGGCTCTGCCACGGCGTCGATCCCCCCTCCCCCCGGGCAGATTTAATCTTCAAAGCGGGAAGCTGCGGGGAAGAACCAGACGGAGTGGTGAAAAGGTGGCCAAGAGTGGGAGGACTTTTGCGCGCATAGGCGTGCGCGAACGTTGGAATAGGGGCATGGGTCTTTGCAGGTGACGTTCGCCCAAGGGTTGGGTTGCTTAACCTTAAGGTTCTGTAGACTCAGATATTCAAGATCATGGTTGCCCCAAAGGTGCTTGCTTCTTTCTTTTTTTTCTTCTTTCTTTTATAACAATAGCATATATATAGTATTGGGTAGAACTGAGTTAATTATATTAGTCCGTCCCTCTAAAACCATCCCAATTTCTCATGCGGCCCCATGGCAAAATTAATTGCCCACCCCTGCTCTACCAGCTCCAGGGAAACATTTGGAGCTTGGGGAAGGCGAAACACGAGTCTACTGGGCCCACCAGAAGTTGGGAAACAGGCCATTTCTGGCCTTCAGAGGGCCTCCAGGGGGGAAGCTCTTTTTGCCCTCCCCAGGTATTTATTATTTATTTATTAATTGGATTTCTATGCCACCCCACTCCGAGGACCCGGGGCAGCTCACAACATATAAAATATACAATACACAATATCTTAATCCAATTAGCTAATTAAAAATCTAGAAAACCCCCAGAAACCATAAAAAACAATCATTCCATTCACTCCACATTCTCTCAACACATTTATTGGGCAGGGGGCAAAGATCTAATGGCCCCAGGCCCAGCGGCATAAGTGAGACACACACACAAACATACCATGTATAAACTGTTTAGGCCCGGGGGAGATGCATCAGTTCCCCCATGCCTGACGGCAGAGATGGGTCTTAAGAACTTTACGAAAGGCGAGGAGGGTGGGGGCAGTTCTAATCTCTGGGGGGAGCTGGTTCCAGAGGGTCGGGGCCACCACAGAGAAGGCTCTTCCCCTGGGTCCCGCCAAACGACATTGTTTAGTCGATGGGACCCGGAGAAGGCCAACTCTGTGGGACCTAACCGGTCGCTGGGATTCGTGCGGCAGAAGGCAGTCCCGGAGATAATCTGGTCCGATGCCATGAAGGGCTTTATAGGTCATAACCAACACTTTGAATTGTGCCCGGAAATTGATCGGCAACCAATGCAGACTGCGGAGTGTTGGTGTAACATGGGCATATCTTGGAAAGCCCATGATTGCTCTCGCAGCTGCATTCTGCACGATCTGAAGTTTCCGAACACTTTTCAAAGGTAGCCCCATGTAGAGAGCGTTACAGTAGTCGAACCTCGAGGTGATGAGGGCATGAGTCTTCGGAGAGGGGCGGCATAAAAGTCCAAATAATAAATAAATAATAAATAAATGAGTGACTGTGAGCAGTGAGTCCCGGTCCAGATAGGGCCGCAACTGGTGCACCAGGCGAACCTGGGCAAACGCCCCCCTCGCCACAGCTGAAAGGTGTTTCTCTAATGTGAGCTGTGGATCGAGGAGGATGCCCAAGTTGCGGACCCTCTCTGAGGGGGTCAATAATTCCCCCCCCCAGGGTTATGGACGGACAGATGGAATTGTCCTTGGGAGGCAGGACCCACAGCCACTCCGTCTTATCTGGGATGGGTTTGAGTCTGTTGACACCCATCCAGACCCCAGCAGCTTCCAGGCACCGGCACATCACTTCCACTGCTTCGTTGACTGGACATGGGGTGGAGATGTACAACTGGGTATCATCAGCGTATTGATGATACCTCACCCCATGCCCTTGGATGATCTCACCCAGCGGTTTCATGTAGATATTAAATAGCAGGGGGGAGAGGACCGACCCCTGAGGCACCCCACAAGGGAGAGACCTAGAGGCCGACCTTTGACCCCCCACTAACACCGACTGCGACCGACCAGAGACGTAGGAGGAGAACCACTGGAGAACAGTGCCTCCCACTCCCAACCCCTCTAGTCGGTGCAGAAGGATACCATGATCGATGGTATCGAAAGCCGCTGAGAGGTCAAGAAGCACCAGGACAGAGGACAAGCCCCTGTCCTGGGCCCGCCAGAGATCATCCATCAACTATAAATAAAATAAAATAAATCATTTTGTTAATGTCTAAATAAAAATGAAGCTAGCAGTGCAAAACCACTAAAACCATAACATATTGTGATTCTATCTTTTGGATTTTTAAAGAAACGGTTGTGCTTAACTTTCCTCTAAAGAAGATTGAAACTTTGATTAGTGCTGACTAATGATGTGTTGACTCTGATAGGAACTCAATTAGCATGGCTTTCTCACCAAACTTTGCTTCAAAATACCTGATTTACTATGAGTTCATTGTCAAAGTTATTGGCACATGTTTCCTGTCTAAACCAACTTCCTGTCGTTCATTAACCACAGACGTGGAACAGCGCGGTCACTTCTTTCCTGAACTCATCAGCTAAGCATTCTGGGGGCACCGTTCCCTGAAAGGTGCGCACGCGCACGCACCCCAAAATACACCCCCGCACAGCCTTTTTCAGGGCCGCGCGCTCCCCATCCCCCTGCTAGCCCGCTCGGAATATTCAAAATAAGAAAAGCCTTCGCCGGCGAAGGCTTTTCTTATTTTGAATGTTCCGGGGGGCTAGCAGGGGGATTTGGAGCGCGCACAAACGCCCACCCACCCCCGACATTGAATATCACCTTCGCCGGCCCCCGCTGAGAAGAACGGAGAGAAAACGAGAGAGAGTGAGAGCAACAGACAGCAAGATAGAAAGTGAGAAAGAGAGAGAGAGAGAGAAAGGGGGAGAGAAAGAGATAGCAACAGAGAGAGAACAAGAGAGAGAAAGAGTGTGAGAAAGAAAACAAGAGAGAAAGAGTGAGTGAGAGAGAAAGAAAACGAGAGAGAAAGTGAGAAAAAGAGAGAGAAAGAGGGGGGGAGAGGGAAAGAGAGAGAGAGAAAGCAAGAGAGAGATGAGAGGCAGGAAGAGAGAGAGAGAAGAGTGGAAGGAAGAGATAGAGCGAAATGATAGAAAAAAGGGGAGAAAAGGGAAATGAGAAAATGATTGAGGCAGAGAATGACAGGAAAGAGAGAAAAACAGAGAGAGAAGTGACTCTTGATTTAAAGCATATGGTAAAAGCACTTAAATAATAACAGGGAAAAAAACCCAGCCCTCACCTGTTTTTATTAATAGTTATGTTTTGGTTTTGCTGGTTGATTTAGTTTTAATAGTAATGGATTTTGGGTTTTTTAAATTATTAATTTCTTTTAATAAAAAAGAAGGGATTTTTTTCTTATTTATTTATTTATTTATTATTATTTATTCATTCATTCATTCATTCATTCATTCTTCTATGCCGCCCAGTCCCAAAGGGACTGTCGTTCAGACACTATACTTTTCCGCCCACACCGGAAAAAAATTAGAGGGTACATTGTCTGGGGGAACATATAGTTGTTGTCATCTTCTTCCTCTCCTCTTCTCTTTGAGATCTTTCTGCCTGAAAATGCATGACATGGATGTCAGAAATAGCATCTAAGCCCCTCCCCCTCTTTTAAAAAAAAAATAAACATCTCTTTTCATATTCATCTCTTTTATTCATTCATAAATAGTGGATTTAATTTGGATGAATCAAGACATCGTTTTGGGGCATTGATGCGGGAATGCTAATCAGATAGCAATTTCATATTCAAGTGAAGGACTCTTGATCAGCCTGCAATGTGACCCCAGCAACTGACAGGCAGTATCAAATACAAGAGTTGCCCAGAAAGTAATGCACCACATTTTTTTTCTTCAACAATTATTTATTGAACACAATGAAACTTACATACAAGAAAGAATGATGTTTCTTCTACACTCCCTATTTTTCCACGTAATCTCCATCCCATTCTATGGCCTTCCTCCAGCGAGACATAAGGGCCTGTATACCCAGTCAGTACCATTCCTTGTTCTGGTCACGAAGCCATTTCTGCACTGCCCAGCAACTAACCGTACTTCTGTCGACTTCACATTCTCCATAAACTGTGCATAAACATTTGTGAATGTTCCCCACAGTTTCTTTCTCCGCAATGAGAAATTCAATGACGACACGCTGCATGTAACATACATCGCTTACAAACGCCATTTTGAAACACTGCTGCAGCTATGCTAACTGTCTGAATAATTTACACACGCACTCCTGACAATTCAAATGATGTATATCTAAAGTTTCGCATTCGTACCATTACTGTAGGCCATGGGGGGGAAATGTGGTGCATTACTTTCTGGGCGACCCTCGTACTTGTAGATCTTTCTCCCCTTGTATGAGAAAAATGGAGTAAACATCAAGCTTCTACTTTTGCCTCCTCTATAATCTTATACAATGGATGCTCTATTTTAGAAGATTGATGGCAGAAAAAGACCTCATGGTCCATCTAGTCTGCCCTTATACTATTTTCTGTATTTTATCTTAGGATGGATATATGTTCATCCCAGGCATGTTTAAATTAAGTTACTGTGGATTTACCAACCACGTCTGCTGAAGTTTGTCCCAAATATCTACTACTCTTTCTGTAAAATAATATTTTCTCACATTGCTTCTGATCTTTCCCCCAGCTAACCTCAGATTGTGCCCCCTTGTTCTTTAACATATTTAAATGTTTCGATCATGACCCCCCCTTTCCCTTCTGTCCTCCAGACTCTACAGATTGAGTTCATTAAGTCTTTCCTGATAAGTTTTATGCTTAAGACCTTCCACCATTCTTGTAGCCCATCTTTGGACCCGTTCAATTTTATCAATATCTTTTTGTAGGTGAGGTCTACAAAATTTTGAAGACACCTATGCAGTAGGACATCTTTCCCTCATTTTCTGAGAGAGAGAATGGAAGGGAGAGGACGAAGAAGAGAGATCTACATGTATCCAGACTTATTTTCCTATCACATCTCTGAGTATGAAGTTGGAAGCAACAGTGTAATTTGCACACACATTATTGCTTCTTTTCCAGAAATGCTGATCAGCCCTCTGGAAAAAAAAAACAATGGCAAGATTCTTGATTATGCACAAATGTTCAAAAACCTCATTATGGCAAGATCTGCCCAGGTATTACGCTAGTCCACAATATTAGTGGAATCAAGAACATCAAAGCAAGCCTCGTGGTCCAACACCCTCCTCAGAACTAGATTCGAACCTTAACTTCAATGGACCATCAGAGCAGTCCTCTCTGACACATCCGACTGAATTAAAAAGAAAATTGTCCAGTGTGAATCCAACTATTATGATTGTGTCCTATTAAAATATTCTATCAAGTTATCAAACTGTATTCACCATAACCTAAATTCAAAATATTTATAAGCAAAAATACCAATAGGCTGGACCATGAATTATATTCACAGAATGTTAAATACCTGAGAAAAAATGAAGGAAGAGGGGTCTAGATCTAGGATAATGTCGGTAGGAAATAAGATTAGCTACATTCGTAACATAAAGCTATATAAAACTTAACTGTGGGGTTTTCTGAATGCTATACTCTTTCATAGTCCTAATGCATCTAGAAGGGAAGAAAGCTTTAATCATTGCTAACTTTCATTAAAGGAATTTTTACAGAAGTCAATCCAGGAATAAATATTCTTCCATATTTTAAAAAACGTTCTTAAAATTTGTAACATTATTTTTAACTATACGTAAAGATCTCTTAGGGCACAGCAAGATAGCAGATTATGGTGTAATAATCCCCTACATCATAATGAGCTAGCAGAAAAATATGCCTACATAAAATTTGCGGCTCTGAGAGCTTCCCCTTATTATAACACAGAAATGAGGCCAGCGAATGGTGCTGTCCTTTCTTGCAGACCAATTACAGAAAATGATTGGAAGATTCTTCAGACTTCATTTACCTCCCCATCAATTGCTGCCACTAATTCCTCTCCTTAATCTAAGGTAGTCAAGGCTAGATGAATGTAGGGAGATGTTTTGAACACATTGTTAAGCCGCCTTTCTAACAGATCACAAGCACAGAAGTGTTCCCTCGCTGACCTGTCAAAATAATTTCTGAATGTAAGTCAAACTCTGAACCCCTGTCCAAACATAGGCAGCTGGATTCCAGGATTGGAAGAAGAATACAGGATGAAATCTGGAGTTTTCCTGTGGCCTTCTGCCACACGAATCCCAGCGGCCGATTAGGGCCCACAGAGTTGGCCTTCTCCGGGTCCCGTTGACTAAACAATGTTGTCTGGCGGGACCTAGGGGAAGAGCCTTCTCTGTGGTGGCCCCGCCCCTCTGGAATCAATCCCCCCCCTGGAGATTTGTACTTCTCACCCTCCTCGCCTTCTGCAAGACTCTGAAGGCCCATTTATGTCACCAGGCATGGGGAGATTAATGCTCCCCCTTCTGACTAGTAAGACTTGAGTATGGTAGTTTTGTGTAGTATCAATTGTTTTTTTTTTAATGATAGTGGTTTTTTAATTTTAGTTTTAACTATTAGATTTGTACTATATTGTTATTGTTGTTGTGAGCCCCGCCCCAAGTCCTCACAGAGGGGCGGCATACAAATCTAATAAATAATAATAATAATGTTGTTGTTGTTGTTGTTGTTGTTATTATTATTATTATTATTATTATTATTATATTCAGCAGGACAGAAAACACACAAACACACACACACAACACCAGATGTGGTATTCAGCTAATTTGGACCGATTCAGGCAAACTGATAGTAGTGCGTACTCACCATCTCTCTCTCTCCACCCCCCTCTCTCTCACACACACACTTCACTCTCCATTCCCAGCACTGCTTGTGACCTATCAATCAGCTAATAGGCAGAGATGTGGGGTGAAGCTGAATATGGGTGTCACCCGAGGAAGCAATCAATAGCGCATGAGCTCCCTCCATGTCTATAGCCAGCAGCACCCAGAAAAGAAAAAAAAATGAGACAGAAGAAATCAAAATGGCATTTCCACACTCACACAATAGACAGTACACCCATGAGAAGCACCTTGTTGGCATAAGTAGTGAAAAATCTCTAATGCACAGCAACGGTACAGGGCTTGGGGCATCAAATAAAAATTAAATCATTGTTGTTGTTGTTGTTGTTATTATTATTATTATTATTATTATTATTATTATTATTATTTATTAGATTTGTATGCCGCC
The DNA here is from genome assembly GCF_031021105.1 of Erythrolamprus reginae. Classification (NCBI taxonomy): domain Eukaryota; kingdom Metazoa; phylum Chordata; class Lepidosauria; order Squamata; family Dipsadidae; genus Erythrolamprus; species Erythrolamprus reginae. The sequence goes on along the minus strand of NC_091951.1, from coordinate 181,561,722 downwards.
CCTCTCCGCAGACTCGGGGCGGCTTACAGCAATGATAAAAACAATATATAATAACAAATCTAATAGTTGGAATCTAAAATAACAATAATACATTTTTAAAAATCTAAAAACAAGAAACCCTAAGTATATAAAAACATACATACAGTCATCATACACAAAAAACTACATAAGCAGGGGGAGATGTTTCAGTTCCCCCACGCTTGATGGCAAAGGTGGGTTTTAAGGAGTTTACGAAAGGCCAGGAGGGTGGGGACAGTTCTAATCTCTAGAGGGAGCTGATTCCAGAGGGTCGGAGCCGCCACAGAGAAGGCTCTTCCCCTGGGTCCCGCCAAATGACATTGTTTAGTTGACGGGACCCGGAGGAGACCAACTCTGTGGGACCTAACCGGTCGCTGGGATTCGTGCGGCAGAAGGCGGTCGTGCGGCAGAAGGCGGTAGCAGAGGCCTAGTATGGAAACTTCCTTTTAATAAGGGCCCTTTCAATTGAATAAGGCTGAAATATGGTAGCTCCAACACAGAATCTATCCTGCAACTCATTCCAGTGGAGCTTAGATGCAGGCAGAGATCTGTTGATCCTCATCAGCAACCCAGATTCCTGGGATTCCCAAATGCACCTCCCATGCCAAATCCCGGAAGGTGGAACAGGATTCTAACTTCCTCCTAATTCGGTTTTGGAGAGCAGGTGTGGGGATTATCCCGAAAACTAATGGTGCATGAGAAGTTTGCCAGCGGGCGGGTGGTTTTATGCCAGTCACTCTCTCTCAGTTCACATCACCTCAAAGGATTGTTGTTGTGGAGAAAATAGAAGGAGGAAGGAGTATTAGGAATGGCTGCTGCCTTGAATTACTTATAAAAGGTATAAAAAATAATTTATTTGTTTTAGTAGATTTATAGGCTGCCCTTCTCCTCACGGAAGCAGGGCTGCTTACAAGGGTAAAAATAGACATAGTAAACAATAAATATTATTAAAAATTAGAAAATAAATAATACCCGCTATAAAAACAAACAATCATCCCTCGTTCATACGAATGACCAGAGCAAAACTGTCGCTCATGGTCCCCAGGCCTGCCGGCATAGATGTGTTGAAAGGCTAGGAGAGTGGGGGTGGTCTGGATCTCTGGAGGGAATTGGTTCCAGAGGGTTGGGGCCGCAACAGAGAAGGCTCTCCCCTGTGGACCCACCAGTCGGCATTGCTTGGCTGACAGCACCCGGAGGAGGCCAACTCTGTGCGACCTAACCGGTCACTGGGACATGGCAAATAAATAGGCTCAGACTCAACTCCGACAAGACGGAGTGGCTGTGGGTTTTTCCTCCCAAGGACAATACCAACTGTCCATTACCCTGGGGGGGGGAGTCTTTATCCCCCTCAGAGAGGATCCACAACTTGGGTGTCCTCCTCGATCCACAGCTGAGCTTAGAAGACCATCTCTCAGCTGTGGCGAGAGGGGTGTTCTCATGGGTACGCCTTGTCCACCAGTTGCGGCCCTATCTGGACAGAGAGTCACTTCTCACAGTCACTCATGCCCTTATCATCTCGAGGTTCGATTACTGCAATGCTCTCTACATGGGGCTGCCTCTGAAGACTCTTCGGAGACTACAAATTGTGCAAAATGCAGCCGGGCGAGCTATAGTGGAACGACCAAGATCTGCCTACATTTCAACATCACTCTGTGAGCTGCACTAGTTGCATTGGGTCTCCAGGCCCAATTCAAAGTGCTGGTTATGACTTTTAAAGCCCTACAGCGCTTAGGACCAGATTATGTTCGGGATTGTCTGCTGCCTCATGTATCCCAGCATCCAATTAGGTCCCACAGAGTCAGCCTTCTCCAGGTCCGTCAGCCAGACAATGTCGACTGGTGGGGCCTAGGGGAAGAGCCTTCTCTGTGGTGGCCCCAGCCCTCTGGAACAAACTCCAGGGGGCAGTATGAACTCCCGCCAGAGATACGTACTGCCCCCTCCCTCCTGGTCTTTCGCAAAGCATTAAAAACCTACCTTTGCTGGCAGGCATGGGGGCAGTGAGTGATGAGACTGTCACTGTCCGATATGAGATATGATTGAATTGGATGAATGTATGTGAGTGTTTATGGGTTTTTTAAAAATGTTCTTAGCAAATTTTCATATTTTAGAGATACAGTGATACCTCGTCTTACGAACCCCTCGACATATGAAATTTTCAAGATACGAACCCAGATTTTAAGATTTTTTTGCCTCTTGTTCCAAACTATTTTCACCTTACGAACCCGCTGCCACCGCTGGGATACCCCACCTCTGGACTTCCATTGCCAGGAGAAGGCTCCCCTCATTGGGAAACCCCACCTCTGGACCTTCCATTGCCAGCGAAGTGCCCATTTTTGCACTGCTGGGATTGCCCTGAGGCTACCCTCCATGGGATACCCCACCTCCGGACTTCAGTGTTTTTGTGATGCTGCAGGGGAATCCCAGCAGGGGAATCCCAGCATTGCAAAAATGGGCGCTTCGCTGGCAACGGAAGTCCGGAAGTGGGGTTTGCCAGTGAGGGGAGCCTCAGCGAAAACACAGCATCACAAAAACACCGAAGTCCGGAGGTGGGGTTTCCCATGGAGGGAATCCCACCAGCGCAAAAACGAGCGCTTCGGCTGGCAAAAGGGGTGAGTTTTGGGCTTGCACGCATTAATTGCTTTTACATTGATTCCTATGGGAAACATTGTTTCGTCTTAAGAACTTTTCACCTTACGAACCTCCTCCAGGAACCAATTAAGTTGGTAAGACAAGGTATCACTGTATTAGATTCTTATATATTGTTATATTAATGTTGTACGCTGCCCTGATAGATAGATAGATAGATAGATAGATAGATAGATGGATGGATGGATGGATGGATGGATGGATGGATGGATGGATGGATGGATGGATGGAGGGAGAGAGAGAGAGAGAGAGAGAGAAAAATAAATAAAGGGTGCTGGGTATGGTTTCTTGAGCCACAAGGGTTCCCCTTCTGCACCAGAGTTGAAATGTTCCCAGTTCAGTTGCGACTGTTGGTTGTCAGAGAGCCAGTCGTGAAGGGAGCGTGAGGCTCCGCCCGCCCACCCAGATGCCACCATATGGGGTTTTTTACCCTCTGCGCATGAACAGAGGGTTAAAGAACCCAAATGGCGGCATCCAGGAAGGTAGGCAGGACTTCGTGCTCCCTTTGCAATGGCTCTCCAACAGGCACAAGCGAACTGGGAGCATTTCACCCTTGCTCTGCGCTCCCAATTGTAAGCACAATTGCTTTAACCCACTTCCTAGCCACAGAGATTTTATAGCAGCCCCCAAATGAGCTTCTGAGACTATGCGAATCAGCTCTGACTAGCATATACACAGCACTCTATGTCTGCAATCCTTTCAGTCAGACATTTTGCAGAAATTTCAGGCCTCTGACCACTAAAGTCTATCTAAATTTCTGAGAAAGTTACAATCCGGTCCCTAATGTCACCAGTCATAGAACGTCACGCCAAGTTCCTTCCCACCAGCATCTGGGAGGTCTTCCAATTTGACCACCTCGCTTACAATCAAGGAGAAAAACCAACTAAGCCAAGAATCCTTGTGATTATTTCTTTTTTTTTTAAAGGCTCCATGAAGAGGGGAAAAAAGAGCGTGGGATGGGCCAGAGGAAAAACAAAACAAAACCAGAACAGCAGATGGCTACTTTTTTCAAACTGCTTTTTAAAACTGGGGAAGGGAAAGGAAGGAGGGACAATTGGGTATTGCTGTTAAGTAGAGACAGAAATTTCATTGTTACGAAAACCATGTTGCTGGAGAAGTAATAAAAAGACATGAGGTGATCAGCTGACATTCTGGGATAGGAAGTCGGGTTGTTTAAGGTATTTTTAGCTATCCAGACTTCCTAAGTCATGAAGTTGTATGATTTGATGCCTCTCTGCCTGCCTGCTAAAAATCTCTAATAAATGGCAAAAATTTGTTTAGGCATAATTATTGATGCTTGTTTCTATACCTACTGGGCGGCTGAGAAAGGATCTTCTCAGGAACAGAAGAGAAGATCCTACACCCTGTTGTGGTTGGCTCTGGCCCAGCTCCTGCCCCAGGGAATGTGGAGGTAGATGCAGGGGAAACTTCAACATGTCACAGGCCTGTGTTATTGCCGACAGAATCAGTTCAGAGTTTAGTTTCCTCGGACGAAGAAGAAGGTGGGAGTGACTCAGCAGAGGAGGGCTTGGCACATAGCCCAGGCAGTCAATCTCCCTTATCTTCCTTTGATTCAGATGATGACGTTTTGGGCCCACGCAAGCACAGAATTATGCGTAGAAGAGACCAAGTAAGAACATATTACAGGAAATAAGGGAGGCCACCTGTGTTTGGGTGGGGCTCCAGTAATTAGGGCTGCTGCTATAAATAGCAGCATGTGGGTTTGGCCGTTGTGGAAGAATATCTGATCGGAGTTCATCAGAAATCTTGTGTTGCTGGACTTTGTTGCTTTTTCACGCCTTTGAAACCAAAGCAGAGCAACGTGTGTCTGTGTGTCTCACTTTGTTGGAAGAAGAAGGGGTGTGAAGTTTCTTCACTGCTGCTAGCTAAGTACTTAATGACTGCTTAAGGGAAATTGTGCAGACTACCCAGTTGTTTTGGGAAGAGTGCTCTTTGCAATACAAAAAGAGTGCTTTGTTTATTTTGAATTTTGTGATAAAGAACATTGTTTTGAATTTTCAAACGTGTGTGTGTCAGAAATTTGTACCCTTGAATTTTTGGGAGGCTCCTATCAGAGAGCCCGGCAGAACACACCCCTGCCACTTTACAAACTGGAATTGATCCACTTTGGAGCCTAAGAACATAACAACAGTCATGCTGAATCGGGCCAAAGTCCATCAAGTCCAGCATTCTGTGTCACACAGTGGTCCACCAATTGTACATAGGGATCTTGAGCAGAAAGAGAAGGCAAGGCCCTCCCTTTCCCTTGACTCCCAACAAATGGTACCCAAGGGAATCCTGCCTGCCTCAACCAACATAGATACGGCACATGGTCATCCGTTTCAATAACCACCGATACACTTGGTATCCATGAATCTGTCTAATCCTGCCTTGAAGTTATCCAGGCTGACAGCTGTCATGACCTCTTCTGGAAATGACTTCCATAAACCAACGACCCTCTGGGTGAAGAAATATTTCCCTTTGTTTGTCCTCACTTTATTACCTATGAGCTTTAGGGAGTGCCCCCTTGTCCTAGTATTCTGTGATAGAGAAAATAATTTTTCTCTATCCACCTTTTCTATCCCATGCATGATTTTATATACTTTGATCAAGTCACCTCTTAAACACCATCGTTCAAGGCTGAAGAGACCAAAGTGTTGCAACCTGGTTTCATGAGGGAGGTGCTCCATTTCCTTGATCATTCTTGTTGCCCATTTTTGCACCTTTTCCAGTTCCATTATATCCTTCTTGATGTGCGGTGACCAGAACTGTATGCAGTACAGTGTTCCCTCGATTTCCATGAGGGATGCGTTCCGAGACCGCCCACGAAAGTCGAATTTCCACAAAGTAGAGATGCGGAAGTAAATACACCATTTTTGGCTATGGACAGTATCACAAGCCTTCCCTTAAGACTTTAAACCCCTAAATTACCATTTCCCATTCCCTTAACAACCACTTACTCACCATTATTACTGGTACTCACCATTGAATAAGACACTTAGTGATCCTGATATTTATTAACGTAATTATTTATTAACATTTTTTTTGTGTCATTTATTTGCAAAAAATTATTAGTTTGGTGATGACATATGACATCATTCGGTGGGAAAAACCGTGGTATAGGAGAAAAACCACGAAGTATTTTTAAATTAATATTTTTTTAAAAACCATGGTATAGGCTATTCGCGAAGTTCGAACCCGCGAAAACCGAGGGAACACTGTACTCCAAGTGTGGTCTCACCATCGAGGCAACACAACACTTGCCAACCTATTTTCAATTCGCTTCCTAATCATGCCAAGCATGGAATTTGCTTTTTTTTAACTGCTGCTGCGCACTGGGTTGACATCTTCATTGAGCTATCCACCAAAACCCCAAGATCCCTTTCTTGGGTTGTCTCAGAAAGCTTGGTCCACTGAGCATCAGCTGAGAGTTAACACTCTTCATCGGAAAGCAGTTGGCAAGGAGAATGAGAATGAACTGGAAAGAGCAAAACAGCTTCCAAGAGAATCTCAGGCATTACAACGCGGAAATTACTAAGGATTTGAATACATTTCGCCCTAATTGCTCAAATTGCATTAAGCTACTATGATAGGTACTATGCTCTCTCTCTCTCTCTCCTTCCCTCCCTCCCTCCTTCCGTCCCTCTCATAGAGGGTGCTCTATGCAAGCTGACTTTCAGCGAATCACATCCCCTAACTATGATACACACAAGCCTGGGTAAACATTGTTCTACCACATGTTTTCCCATCAGCAAGTGATACCAGATGCAATAAAACCTGGCAATGAGGATACGTATCTTGACACATTTTCTGTCAGCTTCTTAGACCGAGAAGCATTTTAATGTAACAATCGTCCAGCTGTGTCCTTAAATGCAAAGGTCACGTCTTCCCAGCATTTGTATGGGTCCCCTCTGTCCTATTGCTCCCCTTGTCCTGTTACAACTATCACAACATGTTAGTGACATACAGGAATCCAAATATCCCCTCTGTAATTGTTTGTTAGTACACCATTGAAATTTTGATCTTTTCACTTAATGTAGGTATAAAAATGGTTTGGAAAGTGGAAGAAAAAGGTTATACAATGAGAGTGAATGGCATAAAAATAAAACATAGAAACTTAGAAGATTGATGGCAGAAAAATAAACATTGTTATTTTTACGTGAAAGGACGCCGCAACGGCACTGCAAGCCAAGGGCGGTCCTTTCACGTAAAAATAAACATGTTTATTTTTACGTGAAAGGACCGCCTTTTCCTTGCAGAGCCACTGCGGTGTCCTTTTTCATAAAAATAACAATGTTTATTTTTACGTGAAGACCTCCCTTTGAAGGAGATGGGGAATCCCTCCCACAAAGAGATTCCGGGGGCGGAGCTTTGACGTCACCGGCAGGTTGCTAAGGACGCCAAGGTGATCACTTCCTGTATTCCATGGAATCCAGGAAGTGATCACCTTGGCGTCCTTAGAAACCTGCCAGTGACGTCAAAGCTCCGAATGCCAAACACGACCCCGAACTTTGCCCAAAGTTTGAAAAAAATTTGGCTTCGTGTTCGGCATACCGAACACTGCAAAATTTGGTACGGACCCGAATTGTGCGGGTTCGGTTCGCCCATCACTACTTAGGATGGATCTAGGTTTATCCCAGGCATGTTTACATTCAGTTACTGTGGATTTACCAACTACATCTGCTGGAAGTTTGTTCCAAGCATCTACTACTCTTTCAGTAAAATAATATTTTCAAAAGCAATGAAATGAAATGATTTGGAATGAAACTATGAAGCAAGGGATATTTTAAATGTCTGCATGGAAATTACATATGGAACCACGACTATCCCAAGAGCTCCTTGCTTGAGAAAAAAACAGGGATGAAACTGAAATCACATGTTGTGATTATATTGAAAAAATGATACAACAGGCTTAGATAATATAAATGGTGATTATTAAAATACGGGGGCACATTTTGCCTACAGAATGGCTGAGCAACTGGTTTAACATGTGTGTGAAGTCTGCACTTGTACCAGCTGATTGCAAGAATGCCATTTCTCTTCCCCCATTCAAAGGTGAAGGTAGCAAGAGTGATTGCAAAATCTTCAAAGTACTGTAATTAGTTTGTTAAGCTGGAAAGTGCTTGGAAAAAATTCTGATTGAAATGGAACCAATGGTATTTGAAAAGCATAGTGCCGGTGGTGGGCAGACCACCAGTTTTGCTCTTTAAAGCAAATCTGAAAAACAGGTGGATGTGAGAAAGTAAGAGGTTATTGTATGTTTGTTGCTTTTTTAAAGCATATGATAATGGCGAATAGGTTGAAATTACATAATGTTTTGAGTGAATATGGCGTCAAAGGTAGACAGCTGAATCCAGTGCATACATGTGGTGGATATCCTGAGTGAGTATGGAGTACTTAGCAAATGGTTCGAAATTGAGCAGGAAATAAGATAAAGATTTCTGCTATCCCTTTGGCTGTTTAATGTATTTATGGATAAATATATAAGGAATGCTTGGAGTAACATTAGAAGTGTGTTGGCTGAGGACAGGAATGTGAGCGTAGATGTACACGCAGGAAATGTTGTGTTGCTGGCTTAAAAAGCTGGATGATTTGCAGGGATCATCAGGTTGCATGATGTAACAAAAAAGGAAGCATCTAAAAATGTAGCAAAGGCCATCAAGGAACAAAGAAAACTTGAATGGACAATTGTTAAGTTGTATATAAATGATGAAAAACTAGAGCCAGTAGATCAAGATAGAGAAGTTTTAGGATGTGCAAATGCTGGTAGAAAGATAGATGGAAATATGTGGTTTCTTTTGAGGAATGAGCATTTGCTGAAATAAGTGAAAATATCGTGTACAGTGTTCCCTCGACTTTCGCGGGGAATGCGTTCCGAGATTGCCCGCGAAAGTTGAATTTTCGCAAAGTAGAGATGCGGAAGTAAATACACTATTTTTGGCTAGGAACAATATCACAAGCCTTCCCTTAACACTTTAAACCCCTAAATTACAATTTCCCATTCCCTTAGCAACCATTTAGATTATTACTCACCATGTTTATTTATTAAAGTTTATTAAATAAAATATTTATTAAAGGCAGACTAAAGTTTGGCGATGACATATGACGTCATCAGGCGGGGAAAAACGTAGTATAGGGGGGGGAAACCGCAAAGTATTTTTTAATTAATGTTTTTGAAAAACCGTGGTATAGACTTTTCGCGAAGTTTGAACCTGCGAAAATCGAGAGAACACTGTATAACTGTGATGGTGAACCTGCCCTGTTTCCACAAAAATAAGACAGCATCTTATATTAATTTTTGCTCCAAAAGATGTGCTACGTCTTATTTTCAGGGGATGTCTTATTTTTTTCAAGAAGAATAATTACCGTAAGTCTTCCACTTAACAATTAATTTATAATAAGCTTTCAATATGGTGAATTGGAACTCTTATGTCTATCAATCAAAAATTTAATAAATAGAAGCAATATATATCAAGCACTATCAATGCCACCAATTACTAGTTTAGCTTATAATTATTAAATTATAAAATATACACAGTAAAATTATTCTAACAGATTATATAGATTCCTAATACTATCGTTGCAAATCTTTGCAAATCTTAATTAGCAAATCTTAATTATTATTATTATTTGTCCATATAAGTACTTATTGGTACTTATATGTACTTATAAATTCACCTTATGAAATCAATTGTCTTACTTTCTGGGTATGCATTATATTAGGCAATTCTACAAAACCTCTCCTATGTCTTACTTTCGGGGGTGTCTTATTTTCGGGAAAACAAGGTATGGCATGGGTGCCAAAAGTGGTATGGCCAGGAAGCCATTTCTGGCCTTCCAGAAGATGGGGGAGGCCATTTTTCCCCCTCCTCAGGCTTCAGGAAAGCTTCCTGGAGCTTGGGGAGGGAGACAAACAGCCCAACGGGCCTACTGGGAGTTCATTTCTGAACTTCCAATAGGCCTGTTTAGCCCACTTTTCACCATCCACAGGCTCCAGAGGATTTCCTGAAGTCTAGGGAGGGGGAATAATGGTCCAATGGGACTACTGGAAATCTGGAGGCTTCAGTGAGGTCTGTGCGCATGGGGGAAGCAAGGGACATTTTGCGCGCAGCTATTGGGGGGAGGACATTGCATTAGGGATGTGAGCACATGTGCACCCTTTTGGCACTCGAGCAAAAAATGGTTCACCATCACTGGTGCATAAGGTTGTGTTTTATTCACTGTGTTATATGAGCTTTGGGGATGTCTGCAGAAACATAAAACCCCAAAACAAGTAAAATACAGTGTGACTAGTATACTGCTCAAAACAAAATAAAGGGAACACTCAAATAACACATCCTAGATCTGAATGAATGAAATATTCTCACTGAATACTTTGTTCTGTACAAAGTTGAATAGGCAAAACAGCATGTGAAATTGATTGTCCATCAGTGTTGCTTCCTAAGTGGACAGTTTGATTTCACAGAAGTTGGATTTATTTGGAGTTATATTGTGTTGTTTAAGTGTTTTGTTTTGTTTGTTTGCTTGTTTGTTTGTTTGTTTGTTTATGAATGAATGAATGAATGAATGAATGAATGAATGAATGAATGAATGAGCAGTGTATATTTAAAGAAGTATGTGTAGTAAAGCCATCAGGTCAAGAATGAATGGTTGTCAAATTAATATGGAATGTGAACAGTGAAAAGTTGAGCAACAATGAGCATGAAAGAAAAGCGTGATTTGTTCCTGCAAAGAGAATGAATTAGGGACAAACTGCAAAACAATATATGAAGAAAGAACGGGTTGAGAGGAAGAGGAAGGTTCAGAAAGTCATGATTGCATGGAGTGAATAATACACTGGGAGGAAAAAGAGGTGAGAATCGAAGGCAATTTATAAACCAACATAGATGCGGAGAAGTCATGGGTGGTTTTTACCAGAATAGAAAGGCAAAGGAAGATCTTATAAATGGAGCTGGTGCCAACTAGTTTCAGCAAGGCTGCCTTTGCTTTTTCTTATTTTATGCCTTTATTTGTCTTACTATTGTTCTGTCTGGGTGCCCCCAGACTTCAACACCAACTGAAAAAAGCAGCCAGACATGCTGGTAAAAAGCAAAGTCACTTTATATCTTTGAAAGCAAACACAGAGAACAAAAACTGTTCTTACAAACTGGAATGCTATGAGACTTCACAGAAGAGTCACGACGGCCAGACAATACAACAGGCTTCTTGCTGGCAAACACCCCACTGTAGATAATAAAACCCACACCTCCCCCAAGTTTTCAGCCTTCGAGGCCACAAACCAGAATCAGAAACGCCAAGGATCGAAGCAAGGTCACAGGACTCCCAAAAGATAACTCTCCACAATACAGGAAGGGCGGGCCTGCCTTTTCAACCTTTCTGAGGAGAACCACACCCAAACCCAGCTGTTGCCTATTAGGGATGGAAATACCTGGCTAATTGTCCCCTTCGTTGGGAGGCCCTTCTCTGCCTCATATCTATGATGGCTTGTGCGTTCTCATCTAAGGATTCCAGGCTACTCGCTGGGGAGAGTTCCCCCCCCCGGGGGTCTCAGGCTGTTCTCCCTCCTCTTCGTCCTGGCATTCCTCTTCCCCGTCTGCCTGGTCCTCCTCCTCCTCCTGTTCCTCGTCCTCCCCCTCTGAGCATGGAGCCGGCAGATTTCCAGCTGTTCCCTGAGGAGCCTCAGACTGAATCACAACTACTATTTGCTACTCTTTTTCTGCATTTGGCATAATGTTGCTTATCCCCAAAAGGAACTTGTCTTTCTCTAATACTCTTTATTTTTATCTATGTAATAAGCTACATAGTACATACGTGCTTGCAAAGAATTCAAAGATGTTATTCTACACAATTGAGTGGAGTAATCCAGAAATAGATTTAGCATCATCAATTGTTTCTCAGCATAAGAAACAAAAGCTAGGCAGAGACTAAATCAGAATGAAGCAGGAACACCTATATCTACAGCGTTACAGCCAAATCCTGTTTGAGTACTCACATTATGAATATTCCTTTTAAATTTCAAGAACCTTCCTCATCCTAATATCCCATGCAGCAATTTTAAGCAAAGACAAATTTCAGAAGCAGCTGAAAATGTTGTGTTTCACTTTACTTCTATTACATTCTATGGAAACATTTCAAAATGGCTTAAACATTTAACGAATTTGCATTTAAAAAAACCTCTGCCTTGATTAACTCTTAAATGTATTTTATAATTTTCCTTACAAGATCTTAGTGGTTTGCCTTTGCTTTCTTTCTGGATTTTTTTTAACTTTCCAAACTAGTATTGAATTAGTCCTCCATACAAGGACAAACAAGAGCCAGTTTGGTCTAGTGATTAACACACCAAGCTAGAAACTGGGAGGCGGTAAGTTCTAGTCCCGCCTTAGGCATGACGGTTAACTGGTGACTTTGAATCTCATCATTCCTATCATCCTTTTCCTTCCACTTAGGACTGTATGACTGTAACTTGTTGCTTGTATCCTAAGATATTTATTAATTTTGATTGCTTCTTCATTGCTTATTTGACCCCTGTGACAATCATTAAGTGTTATACCACATGATTCTTGACAAATGTATCTTTTTCTTTTATGTACGCTGAGAGCATATGCACCAAGACAAATTCCTTGTGTGTATCCTATCCTATCCTATTCTATCAGTCAATCTCTCTCTGTTGTTGTTGTTGTGAAAATAAGAGGAAGAAGGAGTCTGAGGTATGTTCGCTGCCTTGAGCTGTTTATGAAAAGAATAAAGGCAACAAACAAACGTAACAAATCAAGATAGCCAAACTTTCTTGGGAGGGTGGGTCACAAAAGATAATCTAGAACTAGACATCTAAGTTTTTTTTTAAAAAAGGAAAATTAAAAAGATCGGAATTTCCTTAATATTGCTCTGTCTTTGTTTAGGGATGCCCAGCTGAAAACAAAGACTGAAATGCAAGACGATGGGGCAACAAATTGTGGAATTCAGTCCTTTCTAAATGGAAACAGATATAAGCTCTTAAGAGATGTTGACTCTCTGCAAATGAAATGGAACCAATACAGGGTTTTTTCCCCCGTTATTGTTCCTGATTTAAATCTTTGAGCAGAAATTGATTTTCTTGGTGCCATCAGTAAGTTATCACAACAAGGAAGTGGCTAGGTTCCAATACTTTCCCTCCAATATTAAGTTTCCAATGCATGCAAGTTCTATGAAAGATAAATTCATTATATAGGAATCACTCCAGAGGTTTGTTTGTTTGTTTGTTTATTTGTTTGTTTGTCCAATACACAATACATATGGAAGAGAATAGACATGAAGTAATATATATAAAGATAATATGTAAAAATAGAGAAGATATATGAAAGGAAGAAAATATATATGATATATGAGATAAAGGAAAGACAATTGGACAGGGGACGAAAGGCACACTAGTGCACTTATGTACGCCCCTTACTGACCTCTTAGGAACCTGGAGAGGTCAATCGTGGATAGTCTAAGGGAGAAATGTTGGGGGTTAGGGATTGACACTATTGAGTCCGGTAATGAGTTCCACGCTTCGACAACTCGATTGTTAAAGTCATATTTTTTACAGTCAAGTTTAGAGCGGTTAATATTAAGTTTGAATCTGTTGCGTGCTCTTGTGTTGTTGCGGTTGAAGCTGAAGTAGTCATTGACCAGTAGGACGTTGCAGCATATAATCTTGTGGGCAATACTTAAATCATGTTTTAGGCGCCGTAGTTCTAAGCTTTCTAGACCCAGGATTGTTAGTCTATTTTCGTAGGGTATTCTGTTTCGAGTGGAGGAGTGAAGGGCTCTTCTGGTGAAATATATGGTGATTATATGGTAGCTTATCCTTCATACCCACCATTTGCTTGCCTTTTTTGCCTCTTTTGCTAGACATGGCAAAAAATCAACACTTGCAAACAGCAACCACTACTATCCCAATTTTCCAATCTTTACTTGGATAGCATTTGTTCATTTGTTTATCACACTTATACAACTAGTCCTTTAATCTGCCATAATTATGGGAATCTCCCAGCAGCAGTGATAAGAGTTTACAAATTAATTTAAAAAAAACAACAACATCCAATCCCTCTCCCCAAATTCTTGGGTGCTGTCATAAATGGTATCTACGAAATACAGTCCGTAGATATGTTCATAGCCTTTTCCAGCTTGGTAGCAATTACTTGTATTTAATTAGAGGTGCGGTGCCTCAGTGGTCAGATTGAAGTATTGCAGGCTGATTCTGCCAACTGCCAGGAGTTTGATCCTGAGCGGCTCAAGGTTGACTCAGCCTTCCATTCTTCCCAGAGTGTTGGAAGGCAATATGCTGACTCTGTAAACCACTTAGAGAGGGCTGTAAAGCACTGTGAAGCAGTATTGCTTAGGGCGATTAGATCTTGGCCCCCTGGCCAAGGAATGTTATGTATGGTCAATGTCTGAATGGGTACAATTGATTTTTAGCATTATTGGGGATTTTAAATGAGCTCATCTAGTTTTAATTAATTGCATTTAGCCATTTATTTTATTGTTTCCTTTTATATATTGTAAGCCGCCCCGAGTCCTCGGAGAGGGGTGGTATATAAATCGAATCGAATCAAATCAAATCAAATCAAAACAAAACAAAACAAAACAAACAAAGAGCTAATGCTAATTAAAACTCCCATCATACCCAGATAAAACATCCAAAAGAAAGACTTGCACAAGAAAATACAGTAACAATAAATATCATAAATAAATAGCAGTTAGTATAAACCAGTGATTATTTTTTTTAAAGGCAACTTTAAAAGTGCTGTGGAACGTTGGCTGGGAAATTCTGAGATTTGAAGTCCACACATCTTAAAGTTGTCAAGTTTGAAAAACAGTAGTATAAACTATAAAGGACATCCATAAAGTGTGGGGGGAGGGATTAGGTAGAGAAAAAGTGTAAAAAACCCCATCTGTAGCATTCACACAAAGAAAGCCTGGGGGATAGAGATGGATCTTCAGCATGTGAGTCAAGCATAGAGGGGTAGCTATTTCAAAAAGTGAGCAGAGAATGCCCATATCAACGGCAAGGAATAATATTATAGGAGCCAGACAATTTAGTCATCACAACTAGCTTCCTTGCTTTAAGAGCAGCTGTGCCTGGGGGAAAATGGATCAAGGTCCTCATAAAACATTTCCTTCCCATCTGTATGACTCCAAGCTATTAGCAAACATGCTCCTATTTTCTAAGCTGAAAAGTCATTATAAAGGAGCGAGAGCTTTTCCTGATAATACAAATATCTGAACAAGATTTGAGAGAACAGGGCAAACAAGATATAATATAAATATAAATATAAATATAAATATAAATATAAATATAAATATAAATATAAATATAAATATAAATATAAATATAAATATAAATATAAATATAAATATAAATATAAATATAAATATAAATATAAATATAAATATAAATATAAATATAAATATAAATATAAATATAAATATAAATATAAATATAAATATAAATATAAATATAAATATAAATATATTTCATGGGTTGGAGGCAAGGAATGTTGCGGGTCCCGTCCTCTAAGGAGATACATCTGGCAGGACCTTGAAGAAGGGGCCTTCTCTGTGGTGGCTCCCTTCCTCTGGAACATCGTTCCTCCAGAAATTAGACTGGCCCCAAAAGTGTCAGAATTGGGGCCAGTCTAAGAGATCCTGAAGACGTGGTTCTGTCAGTGGGCTTGGGGAACCCAGAGCGGGATGGAGCCCTTTAAATGACTGATATGAGTGTATGTTGTCACCTGGAGTGGGTGGGAGGTTATTGTTTTATTATTATTGTAATTTATCCTATATATTGTTTTTATTTCCTGTAAGCTATCTTGAGTCACCGTGAGTGAACAGGCAGCAATATAAATTTTACAAATAATTAAATAAATATGAACATGGTTACTTCATCTTTGATCATAGGTTGAAGAAGTCACTTTCATAAAGTTACATTTATTAGTAGTAATATTGAATGATAACTTACACTCCTTTCATTATGCCTGTTTATTTTAAAAAGAAATCTGTGTAAGTGGCAGTTTTGCAATGTTCTGAACAAAAGTTTGCGAGTTTGCGGAGAGGGGCGGCATATAAATCCAATAAATCTAATCTAATCTAAAAATGAAGAAAGTGAGCAAATTTTGAGAGCCCAGCAGTTCTAGACCCCTTCAAGGTTATTTTTCCAGCAATAAAGACCAGAAAGTGGAGAAATGAAGGAAAAAACAGATTTCTTTGAATGCTGCTGTCTGTCTGTCTGTCTGTCTGTCTGTCTGTCTGTCTGTCTGTCTGCCTGCCTGCCTGCCTGCCTGCCTGCCTGCCTGCCTGCCTGCCTGCCTGCATACCTACCTAGATTTCTATGCTGCCCTTCTCCGCAGACTCATAATATCAATTTATGTACGAGGAATATATACAACCATGCAATTTTATTCAAATTGCATATATAGAAAACAAAACATCACGCTTGAGGTGGGGAGCAGCCCCTTCTGCATCGCTGGTTTTGCACATATGCTCCTAGCAAGCATACAAATTTCATCTCAAGCGCCCCTCTCCTCTCCACGTGCTACTTGGCTGGAACCCGAGATCTGTAACTTTACTTCCAAAAGGCCCAGACAATGAAAGAGCCTGTTAACTGAAGCCAGCTGGACTCCGTGTCCCCACCACCCGCCTGTCTCATTTGTTTACCTCCTATTTTGCCTCATTTTAGCTCTTCCTGAATCAGATCAGATTTCAAGAAGCTAAAATTACATGCCATCCCCCCCTTTTTTTTTATTCCTCCGATCCCTCACACAAATGTGTAAACAGACATACACAGGCACACCTACAGACATGCAAAAAGTTGAAGAGGATACAGGCTGGAATCAATTCCCTTTCTGTCCTCATTCCAAGAAAAAGGAATATTTAATCTGGCTTTCCAAATCAGCCAGGTTCAGGAAAGCAATGCCTAGCTAACATTTCCAGGGTCTGTAAAGCCCCTCTCCGCAATCGTCACAGCATTGGTTAGAAGGAGAACGGCTTCAAGCATTTCCCACTTGGGTTTAATCCTGGTTTGAACATCTCCTGGCCACCTGTTTTTAATGCCATGTCCATATGCATCAAAGATATTATACAAAACGTAAGGAGCAAGCAAGTAAGTAAGGAGATGATGAAAAGCTCTGGATGTATGGATTCTAAACTGCATGTATGGATTCAAAACTGGAATATATAATACAAGGAATAACAAGCATAGACCAGAACTACAAGGAAAGAATGGAATGGAATAGAATAGAATTTTATTTTATTGGCCAAGTGTGATTGGACACACAAGGAATTTGTCCCAGTGCATATGCTCTCAGCGTACATAAAAGAAAAAGATACATTTGTCAAGAATCATGTGTTACAACACTCAAATAAGCAATGAAGAAACAATCAATATGAATAAAAATCTTAGGATACAAGCAACAAGTTACAGTCATACAGTCCTAAGTGGGAGGAAAAGGATGATAGGAATGATGAGAAAAAACTAGTAGAATAGAAGTGCAGATTTAGTAAAAAGTCTGACTGTGTTGAGGGAATTATTTGTTTAGTAGAGTGATGGCGTTCACATGGCATGCATAGAAGCAAAAAATTGCTGAAAGTCACCAAAATCTCCGGCCCCTGTGCGTCCTCTCGTGATATTTTCCTTCCTGCACATGCGCAGAAGCCAAATCTCACTCCAATGCGCGCACCTGCTCACCAGTCACTCAGAGCTGCGTGAGCAGCTCCATTTTCGCTACCAGAATGTGGTACCCCCCATCCAGATAGGAACCCAATACTGGTTCCTCTTACTTTTGCCACCAGTTTGCATTACAATGCTCTGCTCGTGCACACGCCCCCACAAGCGATATCACTTCCGCGCATGCTCAGAAAATGGATTCAGCCCAAAACACAGCTGAACAGCTGATCAGCTGTGCTTCGGGCGGGCAGTATTAACCTAGGGGTGGGCGGGAGGGCTTTTTTCAAAGCACAAATCGAGCAGAAGTTATCAAAACACAGGAAAATCAGCCGAAAATTCAGAAAAAAAGATGGCGGCGAGCACGGACCGGCATATGAATTTTGATCATATGACCATAAAGATGTTGTGTGAAAAACAGTCATGTCTTTTTTTTTTCTGGTGGTGCTGTAACTTTGAACAATTAAACAAATGTTTTTTAAGTTAAGGAGTGCCTCTAGCATTTTCCTTTAAAAAATAAAAAATAAACTTTATCAAACAATTAAAATAAACAAAATTATCAGACATGTTTAACATTGGTTGAAGTTTTTAGGCTTACCATCAGTTTACCATTCTTTTTATTAGCATCCAAAAGCAGCTGCAAAATACATTTGCACTGCAGCCCTTAGACTGGAGGTGAAGTTAGGGAACCAGTGATGACTAAAATCAGAGAAATTTATTTATTTATTAAATTTGTATGCAGCCCCTCTCTGTAGACTTGGGGCGGCTCACAGCAGTGATAGAAACAATGTACAATACAAATCTAATAATACGAAGTTAAAAACCCATAATTTAAAAAACATGCACACAACACACCATACATAAATTATATAGGCCTGGGGAAGATATTTCAATTCCCCCATGCCTGACGGCAGAGGTGGGTTTTGAGAAGTTTACAAAAGGCAAGGAGGGTGGGGGCAATTCTGATCTCTGGAGGGAGTTGGTTCCAGAGGGCCGGGACTGCCACAGAGAAGGCTCTTCCTCTGGGTCCAATGCCAATTGGTTTCCCAAGACTGAAAAGAAGAGGTCCTCACCCTCTCTGGTACTTGGTCAACCTTGTCTGCTGTTGTCTCTTTATAAAACTGGATACAACAACACAGAAAAAGTATAGAATACCACTTGCTGGTGTTTGAAATAGAAAAACGATAAAAGCACGGCAATGAAAAAGCACAATCGGCTGCAATAGAATAATCATGACATTAGAGGACCCACCCCACTCCCCCGCATTATCTCCGCAACCAAGCATTGTAGAATCTGGAAGTTGGCATGATTGCTTATATAATGAAAGGAAGGGAAGGGAAATCCCAGAGAAATGTATTGCTTGTGACTCAGTTCCCTTTGTGGCTGCAATGACTAGCTTTCTTCAGTCTGGATGAAGACAGAATGGGGTGTAAGAAGAGCACACACACTTTGCAACTAGACGGGCTCCATTCCTACTACAGGGATTACAGGATTCATTTATTTATTTATTATTTATTTATTTATTGGATTTGTATGCCGCCCCTCTCCGCAGACTCGGGGCGGCTAACAACAATGATAAAAACAGCATGTAACAATCCAATTAATAAAACAACTAAAAACCCTTATTATAAAACCAAACTTACACACAAACATACCATGCATAACTTGTAATGGCCTAGGGGGAAGGAATATCTTAATTCCCCCATGCCTGGCTGCATAAGTGAGTCTTGAGTAGTTTACGAAAGACAGGGAGGGTGGGGGCAGTTCTAATCTCCAGGGGGAGTTGGTTCCAGAGGGCCGAGGCCGCCACAGAGAAGGCTCTTCCCCTGGGCCCCGCCAAACGACATTGTTTAGTCGATGGGACCCGGAGAAGGCCAACTCTGTGGGACCTTATCGGTTGCTGGGATTCGTGCGGCAGCAGGCAGTTCCAGAGGTAACCTGGTCCAATGCCATGTAGGGCTTTAAAGGTCTTGACCAACACTTTGAATTGTGGCCGGAAACTGATCAGCAGCCAATGCAAGCCACAGTGTTGAAGAAACGTGGGCGAATCTTGGATGGTCCCAGCTAGCAACCAACAGGGATCGGCACCAAGGCCAGGGGAATTAACCATTGCTTTGCTTATTAACAATCACTAGGAGTCAGAGTTCAAGTCAAAGTACTCCTCAAAGTTCTAATTTATTGCCGGAGCCACCCCGGCACCTGCACTGGGCAACCTGAATCTGAGTTTCCCATCCAGTTGAAAGTTCACATCCATTGTCCCCCACCCATAAACTTGTCATGCTGCCCACTCAGATTGTGCCAGCATGGCCAGTCCTCCTTCCACTTCCGCCCAGGTGGGTGGGCATAGGATGGCCTTGAACCCCTCAAAAGAATGCTTTGTGGCTGCATCTTTTCCTTCATGAAAATCACCCCTCCCATGTTCCCATAAACATCAGGCATTCTATGTGTCAAGGCATTAATTTACCACCAATTTCTGCACCGGCTTGAGATTTGGGTTCTTTTATCCTCTGCGCATGCACAAAATGCTTTGCACATGTGCAGAGGGTAAAAGAACCCAAATGGCGGTGTCTGGCTGGGTGGGCCGAGTCTCACGCTCCCTTCACGACCGGCTCTCCGACGACCGATAGGTGCGAGCAAACCAGGAACATTTCACCCCTGCTAGGAGTATGTACATAATACGGACTGCATTATTTGGTGATGATTCAAAACAGAAGCAAGATGGGCAAAAACAGCAATAAGGTAATAAAATTCCACTCTGTTGCAGTTGTAGTTTTTGTGTATGATATGATTGTGTGTATGTTTTTATATATTGGGGTTTTTTAGACTTTTTAATGTAAAATTGTTATTTTTAGATTTGAAATATTATATTTGTTACCATGTATTGTTTTTTATCACTGTTGTGAGCCGCCCCGAGTCTACGGAGAGGGGCGGCATACAAATCTAATATAATAATAATAATAATAATAATAATAATAATAATAATAATAATAGTGCTAATTCAACATTGGATGGCTATCTTTAGCCATCATTTAATCATAATGATACAAACATACATCATCTTAACAGATTCAAGTTTTATGTTACTAATTAATAGTTTTAACTGCACTGGCTTCTATCCTGGGAACTGGGTTTGATAAAAGCTATCTATCGTACAATCACGTTCTTATGTTAACATACATCAATTCCCTTCTGTAGCTATCTCTTTGCATCACAACGGATTAGGGAGGAAACATGGACCAAAGCATTTAAACTGTGCATGCTTATTTTGGGTTTCTTCCATATCAATAGGTTAATTGTTCATGCTTTCTACAGAACATGCCATGGAAGAGATTCGAGCCCAACCCTCTTGCTCTTTGCTGGTAATGTGCAATTGCCCATCGATACAAAATTGGGAGAAATACCTTGTTTGTGCAAGTTAATTTCATTTATAAAATGGCTCATAATTAAGAAGGAAGGAGGCAAGTCAGAAAAAAAGGAAAAGGGAGAGAAAACCCAATAAAAGAAAGAAGAAGAAGAAGAATTTCAAAGTATATTCAAACATGATACCTATAAGTACACCCCAAACTAGTGCCGGTCCTTTGTGAATAGAATGGAATGGAATGGAATGGAATGGAATGGAATGGAATAGAATAGAATAGAACAGAATGTAGATAATGGAATGGAATGGAATAGAATAGAACAGAATGTAGAGAATGGAATGGAATGAATAGAATGCAATGGAATGGAATAGAATAGAATTTTATTGATCAAGTGTGATTGGGCGCACAAGGAATTTGTCTTAAAACACTTAATGATAGTCCAGGTACAAATAAGCAATCCAATCATATTAGGAACCAGTCAATATAAATCATAAGGATACAAGCAACAAAGTTACAGCCATGCAGTCATTAGTGGGTGCAGATGGGTGATGGGAACGATGAGAAAATTACGAGTAGTGCAGACTTAGGAAATAGTTTGACAGTGTTGAGAGAACTATTTGTTTAGTAGAATGAGTAGTTATTCTGATGTGCAGTGCTCTATGGCAGTGTTTCCCAAGCTTGGCAACTTGAAGACATCTGGACTTCAACTCCCAGAATTCCCCAGCCAGCGAATGCTGGCTGGGGAATTCTGGGAGTTGAAGTCCAGATGTCTTCAAGTTGCCAAGCTTGGGAAACACTGCTCTATGGCGTCGTTTTGAGGATACAAATTGAAGCAGTTTGTGTCCAGGATGTGAGGTGAATATTTTCACAGCCCTGTTTTTAACTCATACAGTATACAGGTTCTCAATTAGGGGGAGGGATAGGTAGAAGAAAGCCCAGGGGTAGAGATGGATCTCCAACATGTGAGTAAAGCATAGAGGGGTAGCTATTTCTGAAAGTGAGCAGAGAATGCCCCTATGGAGGGCAAGGAGGAATATTATAGGAGCCAGACAATTTAGTCATCACAACTAGTCCTCAATTAGGTGGTACACATCAATGTCAGACTACCAGGCACCCTCCAGACCTACTATAAGTCCTATAATTTGTAACCGTAACAAGTGACAGTACCACGATGGGGGAAGTGATAAGCCGGAATTGATTAATGAATTGAGCTGAGTTCAGTGTATATTTTTTATTTTATTTTATTTTATTTTATTTTTTATCTTAGTTATTTATTTATTTATTTATTTATTTATTTTGTCCAATATACAAGACACATTGAAGAGAAAGATAAGTAATAATATAAGTAAAGAAAAGAATAGAAGAAAAGATATAAAAGTATAGGTGAACATATTTGAAAGGAAGAAAAGATAAATGAGATAAGGAGAGACAATTGGACAGGGGACGGAAGGCACACTGGTGCACTTATGCACGCCCCTTACTGACCTCTAAGGAACCTGGAGAGGTCAATCGTGGATAGTTTAAGGGAAAAATGTTGGGGGTTATTATCTCTAGAACCCTTCTACGTTGCAGGAAGTTCCTAACAAGAAGTTCTGAGCTGCAGAACATTCCTGTTTAAATTACCCAATGTTTCCTAACTTTATACTGTGAGGAAAAAATCCACGACAGAAGGAAAGCAGTCTTTCGGTTTCACAGGGCCCCAAAAACTAATCACACAAAGTGGGGGGAAACATTCTTTTTTCACATTCTCAACTCCATGTAACCTGTTTCTGTCTCCAGCGGGGCAGGATTCTGCAGAGTTAAATATAGATCATGTCTAATTGAAAGCCCTGCCTTGGACAATGGCTACTTTCTAGCCTACATATAGAAGTAGTCTTTTTATTTTCGTAACAAGTCAGGCCACAAATTACTGTGTGTCGGTAAAAACTGCAAAGCTCAAGCTGGGCCAGGTCTCTTTTGCTCTTCCCTCCTCCAGTGTGTAAGGACACACATAGCTAAGATGCTTGGGGGCAAGGAGGAAGAGAGAGACAATGGAGTGTTTAGAGAGCGCCAAAGGCTTTAACACACACAAAAAAAGAGAGCTGTTTAATCTTACCACACAATGACAAAATAAGTTTTCCTTCCCTGGACGCCACTAAAAAAAAAATTCCTCTTCCTAACATTTTTTTTTTAATAGCACAAGATCTTACTTTTTTTTTAGGCTGGTGTAGCAAAGAGCAAAACAGGATCCTAATGTTTTCAGTGAGCAGTTTACCAGGGTGGTGCTAAGCCAGAGTTTGAATCAAGGAAACAGCAGCAAAGGATCCACACAAACACAACAGAGGGAGGAAGTCTCTTTTGCTTAGGCAGGAACCCAACACAAACAGGAAGCCTCTTACAGCCTTTCCTGACCGGGAGGCTCCGGTGATCAACCCATATTGGCAGGGCCAGGTCCGAGCCTAAGAAATCTTTCACTACAAAGGGTTTGGTTCCAGCGGTGGGTTGCTCCCAGTTCAGTCCAGTTCTGTGAACTGGTATCGGTGGCGGGAGGCTTCGCCCACCTGCTCGGGACGCTTCTGCCCATGCACAGAAGCATCGCGTGAGCACACACACAAACACGTAGCAACGGGTTTTAGAACCCACTACTGTTTGGTTCTAAGTTGCAATGTGGACACACCACCACGTGGAATAGTAGCATGCAGAATTAAAGGTTCAGGATTCCCAAATAGAAAAATGCACAAGCTGTAACTTTTTGACCAAGGATTTAGTGGCCTTTAGGGATGGAAAGGCTTAATGAACTCAATCTGTATTCTGTAGTCTAGTCTGGAGGACAGAAGGGAAAGGGGGGACATGATCGAAACGTTTAAATATGTTAAAGGGTTAAATAAGGTTCAGGAGGGAAGTGTTTTTAATTGGAAAGTGAACACAAGAACAAGGGGACACAATCTGAGGTTAGTTGGGGGAAAGATCAAAAGCAACATGAGAAAATATTATTTTACTGAAAGAGTAGTAGATCCTTGAGACAAACTTCCAGCAGACGTGGTTGGTAAATCCACAGTAACTGAATTTAAACATGCCTGGGATAAACATATATCCATTGTAAGATAAAATACAGGAAACAGTATAGGGGCAGACTAGATGGACCTTGAGGTCTTTTTCTGCCGTCAGTCTTCTATGTTTCTATGTTTCTATGAAGATGAGTTCTTCAAAATGCAGTTGCCCAAATTTGTTGTAACAACAACAACAACAACAGCAGCAGCAGCAACAACAACAACAACAACAACAACAACAACAACAACAACAGAGTTGGAAGAGACCTTGGTGGTCTTCTAGAGTCCAACCCCCTGCTTAGGCAGGAAACCCTACACCAGTGTTTCCCAACCTTGGCAACTTGAAGAGATCTGGACTGGGGAATTCTGGGAGTTGAAGTCCAGATCTCTTCAAGTTGCCAAGGTTGGGAAACACTGCCCTACACTACTTCAGATAGAAATAGTGGATGTGGGCAGTCTCTCTCTCTTGTAGGGGCTTCACAACTTATTCCTCAATTTGGTACTGTAATGTTTTTCGGGGTATGTGATGAGGAAGGAGAAGCAATAGTCTGCAAGCGATGGTTTTCTCTGACTTGATTCTGTTCGGATATAGACATTCAAAAGCTCCCAGCTAGCACTACTCTACCTACAGGAATGGGGTTTGGAGTACTAGTTGCATCAGATCAGTATCTGAGGACTGTAAAGGCTATCACAGCAGAAAGGGGGATGGAAGACCTCAATGGGCTTGATAGAACGTCCAGTGGACCTTTCAAGCAAATGACCGAGCCTGGGAATTCAGCTAAGGGAACCGCCAATCAGAAAGTTGCATATTAAACCCGCACGGGCTGCCGAGCAGCATGGACTCATTCAACAAGATATAAAGCAGTCTTCTGCATAATAGGGGATCATGTGTGGATCCATTGTGTGGATGTGGGTTTGATTAAAAGGGGTGAGTCTTGACATATTTGTTGAATAATGCAATTTTTTGTTGGACAAAAACATGTGAAAGTTTAACACGGTGATGTGTGCACCACTAATTATGTACATGTGGAATATATCAAAAATTCTGAAGGTTGATATATGCACACTGTTGAGTATTTCTTATAATGAGCAAAATATTTTCAGTGGTATTGTTGCATGTTTATTTTATCATATATGGTCGGAAGAGGGATTTTCAGAATTTAGCTCTTCTAGAAATTCTGACAAAAAAATGGATTCGATGAATTGTCCAGGGATTAGTTTCAATACTTGCAATTGCACCGGAGGCGGAATAAGAACACGGACACCAAGAGCTGGATTTAAATGGGTCACTTTATTAAAGTTAAATGAACTTTAACTGATTATCATCCAATAACCAGGACTTGCAGAGGCCATTAAAAATTTTGGGGGGCAGAAATAATTCACAAATAATCTTCCTGGGCAACTATGGGCGTAGCTCCTTGCTGAACAAGGTGAAGGTACCACGCTTTCACCTGGATCCGGGCCACGTGTGGGACGGCATGTGGGACAGCCTCTTCCAGTTATTGGGACAGGTGAGTCCCAAGGGCAGCCCCTCTGCAATTTCCCAGGCCGGTACGGACACCATGAGCTCCTGGCGAGAGGTTGCCTATCATCTTTAAAGATGCCCAAAGGAGAACATGCAATTGCTACCACCGCCCAATTTCCACCCCTAACCTGCCAACCCCAGTGACCAAAAGGAAGCCAATTATCAAATTGTGACTAAATGAGCTACACTCCCTAACCAAGCCATCCTCACTCTCCAGTGTGGAATAGGTGAAAAAACGGTCGCCACTAAAACGCTGAGATCGCAAAAAATTCCTATTCGGCCCCCATGGGTGACCCCTTTGAGGCACACTGCAAGATAGGGAGGACGGGCGGGTGTCTGCTTCTTCAGGAGCCAGGGGCAAAGGAAAAATGTCTGTGGTGCAGTCCTATTTATAGGGCTTGACCAGACACACACACACACGGTGCCAACGGGCAGTGCTAAGCGCGCGAAGCCCAGCAACAGCGATTTCACAGTCCCCCGCGAGATCACAGACACCTAATTAGGCGAATTACCGGGTCGTGTTCATCCTGGCCCCAGAGCAATTTTCTGCTGACCGTTAAAGTGATCAACCGTGCATTTATCAGAAGATACCCATTGAAAATAGTGATAAATAATGTTTTAATTCCACAAGCTTTTTTAACCTTGGTTTTAAAAAAGGTAATAAATCTTTTAGAGCCAAAATTGAGCTTTTTATGGTTCATCACTGTGGAGCAACTTAATTTGGAAAAATCTGGTTTTAAAACTTTTTATTGATCAATACATGATTTTTGGCAACTTATTCAGTACTAAGAACTTATTATTTGGACTAAGATGTCCAAATGCTTGTCTAATGCTGTTTCTGCTTTTGAAGTTCCATACTTAAAGAGCCTGGAAGGAATTAATTGAGGCCAAAGCCAAGAGTCCATTTTTATTAGTTGAAGGAAGTTGATAAAATCAATTATTTATACAATCTTTGGAACAAGTTGAATGTTCTGTTCCTGTAAAATCAGTGGAAGTTTTCTTTAAATATGAATTTATTTTATTTTGGTCTTAAAATAAAGTTAAACCAACAGGAACAAAAATTGGGTCATGCTACACATTTTATAGAATGTTTGGATGGTTCAAAAATAAATTAGACAGTTACACCAAGTAGACGGATGGGGAGAAGAAAGGGGGGCAATTAAATTCAAAAGTTCAAAATACAGTATTTGGCTTCAAAAGCCTGAAAACATTTTCTTCCATATTTGACAATAGCAAAGGATGCACTATTTGAATGGTTTCCCAATAGCCACCATATCATAAGTTTTTATGTAAAACAAGCTCAAGCTATTTTGCATCTTGTACTTGGAAATCTCAGCAAGTTAGTATACTGGCAGTGGTATTATGATTGAGAGTTTATTATCCGTTAAGAATATTTGCATCCAAAAAGTTGAATGTTGCAGTTTGTAAGAATTAGATTCCCCGATCAAACAGTTGCTAAATTAGTATACCATATTCATATAAGGATAGCTGAAGCAGGAAAAGATCTTTGCATGCTACCTTTTCTTTTAATACATTTTTTAAATTGGTTTATTTACTAAATTAACAACAAACAAAAAATACATAAAAGAAGACATGCCCATCACCAATAAAAACCCCACCACCATTTAGGGGGTTATATTATTTACAATAAGTTTCAATTTCTTCCTTAGCTCCGGTTTACATTTCTTTACTTACAAAAAGTGATTGGAATTTATTTTTCACATTGTTGTCATAAATTCTACTTAAGATATAATTTTTCACCTTATTCCATCGTGCCATCAGCTTCTCCAATTTATTTTCATCAAAGTTATTTAATCTTATTTCCATAATTTCGAAATGGATGTGGTCCACCATGTACCAGTACCAATTCTGGATTGTCCATTTATTGCTACCTTGAAGAGCGTTCTGAGACTTCAGCTGGTGCAAAATGCAGCAGCACGTGCAATAACAGGTTTACTAAAGTATCTCCAATTACTCCAACCTTACGCGAGCTGCATTGGTTGCCAGTCGGTCTCCAAACGCAATTCAAGGTGTTGGTTATTTCCTATAAAGCCCTAAATGGCTCAGGAACAAACTATTTACGAGACCGCTTCCTGCTTCATACATTGCTGTGGCCAGTAAGGGCCCACAGTCGGCCTTCTCCAGGTCCTGTCTGCCAAACAACATCAGTTGGTGGGACCTTGGGGAAGAGCCTTCTCTGTAGCAGCTCCGACACTGTGGAATCAACTGCCCCCAGAGATCCGCAGTATCTCCACCCTACTGGTCTTCCGGAAAGCCATTAAGACTAGTGTTGGGCGAACTTCAGGAAGTTCGGGTTCGGCGAACTTACCCGAACTTTGCCGTGAAGTTCGGGTGAGTTCGCCAAACCCGAACCCGAACTTTACCCAAATCCGAACCCGAAGAGCAGCAGCGCTTTTAAAAACTTTTTTTTAAAGTTCGGGTAAAGTTCAGGTTCGGTGTGAAGTTTGGGCAAAGTTTGAGTTCAGCGTTTGGCCAAACACTGCGAAACGCCGCGGCCCGGGAGGAGAATGGGGAATCCCATTGTGGTATTTGCCACCTCCTTTTGTATGTAGCACCGCAAGCAAAAGGAGGTGGGAAATCCCACGATGGGATTCCCCACTCTCCTCTCAGGCGGCGGCGTTTCGCGTGTTTGGCCAAACACCGAAGACGAACACGAACTTTACCTGAACTTCACGCCAAACCCGAACTTTACCCGAACTTTTAAAAAAAGTTTTAAAAAGCACTGCTGCTGTTTGGGTTCGGATTCGAGTAAAGTCCAGGTTCGGGTTTGGCAAATTCAGTTCGCCCGACACTAGTTAAGACTTTTTCGGCAGGCCTGGAATTAGGATTGATTGTCAATATGTGTCATATTGGGCAGGGCAGCATATAAATCCAATCAATGAATGGACTTTTTATGATATTGTTTTTATTGCATTGTTGATTTTATTGTTATATTTTTATTGCTTTTTACTGTTGTTGTATTTATGATTGCTGTTAGCCACCCTGAGTCCGTTTTGGAGTAAGCGACATATAAATATAAAATATAAAAAATAAAATACATACTCTCTTTCTCTCCTATTTGTTTTATTCCAAATGATACTGCTTTAGACTTTTTCACGTTTCCCTCCCCTTGAGGGCTGGAAAATTTGCACTGAACCTGAAAACTGAGAATTGCAGAGCCATACGCAATCAGTACAGCCAATACCAAATCACTGAACTCACTCTTCACATTTTCCACTTTATGAAACAGGCCTACTAGCTGGCACTCTGTGTAGCTTCTCTGCAGACTTAATAGAGTTGAGGAAAAAAAGCAAAAATAAAAGCAAGAAGACAAAGGGGGCAGGTGTGGCAACGTCCTGGTGTAAAGATGACAGCAAAACTGTTGGGAGGTTGCTCTCACTCCCCCCAACTCTTGTGGGGGTCAAAGAGAATTAATTTAAACTGCAGGAGGAAAGGTTTAGTTTAAAAATGTCAGCAGAAATTTTCCAACCATAATAATAGTCGAGCAATGGAACAAATTACCAGGGGGAAACTTGTGGAGTCCCTGTGATGGGAAGCGCTGGAAAATAAGTCACCCTGGCTTCTGTCTGGAACGGTTTAAATGTAATTCATTGCTGCTCAGAGCAAATGGCTGGAAGGGATGGTTTCAATTCATCTATTTATTTATATAAATATTTATTTGTCATCTTCTAGAAACGTTTTCAGGGCACACTAAGTTACAATTTGAGAAACCTAGCAAAACCAACTGTTATCAGTCCAAAATTAACCAGAACGTAGGAAAAACATATATAAATTTTAAAAAACCTATCTTGTTAAGAACAAATATTAATTTGTTGTCATGGCATATCAAACCATGGAAACCCCTCCATGGAAATGTCTTAAACGCATAGGCATGTTTGGAGGCATCCGCAGGATCTAGTGGTTTTTTTTGTCTAGCTGTCACAACGCAAGCTCTACTCCTTTTGTATGCATGTGTAACATCATGAAGCATGTAAAAGAAGAGTGGAATTTGCCATGCAACAAGGCGATGACAGCTTTTAGTCATTTACTCCCTGTGCTTCATGTCCTGAGAGATTTTATTTGTATATATTACTTGTTGCAACTCCCAAACTGCAGCTTTACACTAAATTATGTTGCAGTAATTAAAAGTGCTCCTAGTTGAGGGCTTTATTGTACTTTTGTCCTGCATGGAATTTTACAAAAATACCAGGTGATTCTGTTTATTCCATTTTTTTAAATCTTACCATACTTTGTATTTGAGTGTTGCGAGCCAGTGTAATACAGGTTAAGATGCTTAGTGACTCACGAAACACTTAGTTGAAGTCCATACTCAACCACCAAAGACCACTGGCCATTGTTGAGGTGGGGAAAAGCACGGAACACTATGCACACCATCTCAAAAAAAATCTGAATGTATTAAATAGGAAAATATAAACCAGGTGCACAATGGCTTAAGAACCATCCATTCCAATTCAGACGCAATTTGGTACTTTTTGACTAAAGTCAAAAAGCAACTAAAAGATAAGATGGCTGAGACAAGAAAATAATCAGAAATATTCAAATCCTAAAATCATTATGTTATGAAAAAGATGTGATACTCAAAAGAACAAATCTCAAAATGTCATTAAGACCGTACAGGTGGTCCTCGCCTTACAACAATCCATTTCGTAGCTGTAAAAAAGTTACAATGGCACTGAAAAAATTGACTTATGACTGTTTTTCATATTTCCAACCTTTGTTAACATCCCCTTGATCATATGATCAAAATTCAGATGCTTGGCAACTGGTTCATGCTTATGACCATTGCTATGTCCCAAGGTCATGTGATCAACTTTTGCAACCTTTTGACAAGGAAAATCAATGGGGAAACCAGATTCCCTTAACAACCGAGTTACTAACTTAATCCGCTGTGGCGATTCACATAACAACTGTGGCAGGGAAAGTTGTAAAATGGGGCAAAACTCACTTAACAAATGTTCTCACTCAACAACAGAAATTTTAGACTCAGCTGGGATCATAAGTCGAGGACTACCTGTATCAAAAAGGGATAAGTGTTTGGCTTAAATTCTCCCTTGGATCAGATCGGAACCTGAGATCAGCATGCCCACAGTCCCAGTGCAAAAGCTAGGTTGTTAAGAGAAACGCATAGTCGTTAAGTGAATCCAGCCTTTCCCCACCCCCATTGACTTTGCTTGTTGAAAGCCAACTGTGAAGGTCACAAAAGATGATTATGTGATCCCAGTCATAAATGCACTGCAGTTGCCAAGAGCCCAAATTGTGACCAAGTGACAGTGGAGGTCACTGCAATGGCCATAGGCAATGGGCTGGTTTTAAGTCACTTTTTCAGTCCCATCATAACTTCAAATGCATATAGCGTCTTCAAATACCTGTACACACTACTGACATTTGTTAAGTGTCAACAGGTATGTATTTATAATGGGGTCCCATGATTACCATTTAAAATCTTCATGGGGATATTCTGATAAGCAAAGCCATTGGGGGAAGCCTGATTTACTTAAACATAGAAACATAGAAACATAGAAACATAGAAATATAGAAACATAGAAGACTGATAGCAGAAAAAGACCTCATGATCCATCTAGTCTGCCCTTATACTATTTTCTGTATTTTATCTTAGGATCGATATATGTTTATCCCAGGTACATTAACTTTATTTATTTTTATTTAGCATCTGGCATCTACAGGCCATGCTATCATTGTTATTTGCTTAACATCTATGGCAAAGGAGGTCATAAAATCAGGTGAAACTCATTTAAGAACCACACCACTTAACAATGAAAATTCTACACACACACCCAACTGTAGTAATAAATTGAGGATTATTACCTGTTATGAGTTTCACGGCTAAGGGTGGATTTAAATCTCATTCAGCACCTTAATCTCTGTATCATTCATTCATTCATTCATTCATTTATTGGATTTGTATGCCGCCACTCTCCGCAGACTCGTATTGACTTGCTAATTAATATATCTGCAGCCTAATTTTTATTCCATCAAAAGACTATGAAAAGTTCTACAAGCCCTAACCCCACAAACACCTAATAACACATGGACACACTAGATTTTACTTTGAAAGAGAGAGGAAGCTAAGAGCATCATACCCATTCTATAAAGTCAGGCATGAGATACAAAAGTTGGTTATAATTTTCTGCTCCCCAAAGACGATCTTGCTTCTTTTAACAAATTTTACCAAACCCAAACCACCAGTTTCAGCCAAATTAATGAAGACTCTCAAGAAATGCTTTACAGTACATATTGCCACTTCCTTTAGCTTATGTCTGACATAATGTGAGAAGAGATTTTGGAATTATGCATATGGGGCTCATATACATGACTGGATGCTGTTCCAGTGTGAAGGTAACCTTATTTATTTATTTGAAATGTATAAGGCTGCCTGATTCCATGACAACTCTGAGAGCCTTACAACAATTAAAACAGTACAGAAATCATGCCGCAGAAGAAAAAGTGTGATGCACATCCAAAAAAGGGGGTTGAAAGCCCGGCCTCATTAAATAACCCTATAAGAGGCTTGCTTCCCACTTTAACTCCAGGCCTGGAGAGAAAAAACATGTTTTTTGCAACCATAAAATAAGATCAGAATAAGAGCCATATGGTTCTCTAGGACAGGGGTCTCCAACCTTGGAAACTTTGAGACTTGTGGACTCCAATTCCCAGAATTCCTCAGTCAGCTAATTCTGGGAGTTGAAGTCCACAAGTCTTAAAGTTTATTTTATTTTTATTATTACTTATTTATTTATTTTGTCCAATACACAATACATATTGAAGAGAATAGACATGAAGTATTATATATAAAGAAAAGATATAAAAATAGAGAAGATATATGAAAGGGAGAAAAGATATATAATATATGAGATAAGGAGAGACAATTGGACAGGGGACGAAAGGCACACTAGTGCAATAGTTGCCGAGGTTGGAGACCCCTGCTCTAGGATATTCTCTTCCAAAGGGCAGTTGCAAGAGAGACGACCCCTTTCCTGAATCGCATCAGGTACGATGAAAGTGCATAGCAGTTCAGTTCTTAGTTTCCCCCTCTTCTCTTGTTTTAAGCTACTTCATTACCTTGTGTGTACTGTGACATTTAAAAACTACCCTTCTCCTCATCACTGGCTGCTTAGATATGGCAAGAAACAACTTCTCTTGTCTCCTGTAATCTGTGTTTCTCCTTATAGTAGCAAACTAATAATTTTTCATGCCTAGTCCATGCAATAGTACAAAAATGGTGATATGCAAATATATGTTACCGAAAATCTGTCACACTCCTGTGGGACTGTGATAAATCTCTAAATATAGAACACTGCCTTAGAATGACTTTCACTGGTTTCTACAGGCTAGTACTGGGTCTGCTTGGAGTGAAGCAACTTTCCAGAATCTTTATTCCTTGGTTCCCATCACAAAATGCACCTTGAAGATGGATAGTAATAACCATGTAATATACAGTGGTACCTCTACCTAAGAACGCCTCTACTTATGAACTTTTCTAGATAAGAACCGGGTGTTCAAGATTTTTTTGCCTCTTCTCAAGAAGCATTTTCCACTTACAAACCCGAGCCTCCGAAACTGTAACCGGAAAAGGCAAGGAGAAGCCTCCATGGGGCTTCTCTAGGAATCTCCTGGGAGGAAACAGGGCCAGAAAAGGTGGGGAGAAGCCTCTGTGGGGCCTGTCTAGGAATCTCCTGGGAGGAAACAGGGCCTCTACCCTACCTGTGGTTTCCCCAATCGCACACATTGTTTGCTTTTACATTGATTCCTATGGGAAAAATTGCTTCTTCTTACAAACTTTTCTACTTAAGAACTTGGTCACAGGACAAATTAAGTTCGTAAGTAGAGGTACCACTGTATTTTGATTGCTCTCCATTTGGACACACACATTTAAAATGGATGTGTTCTCTCCAGGAAATACTTCTAACAGGACGTTTTGAAAGTTTAAAAAGCAGCATTCTTATGCCCAGTTGGAGAAAATAGCACCAGACAATGATCTAACCAGTATCTCCATTCCTAAATTTCCTTCTACACTCTTGACCGGTTAACCCCATTTTTTCTTGTTAATAAACAAGGGTGAGTAGGCTTTGTGTGTATTATTAGTTACTTCACTGAATAACAATTTATGCTAATATTATTCTTCACCATTTTCCCTTACCCATCCTCTCCACCCCCAATCATTTTGACAAAAAATAAAATTATTTATGTTTTGCAATGCAGTACATCACTTCTGTTTTGCAGTGATATAAAGTTATTGGTTAATCCTAGTAGAAACTGACAAATGGGGATGAACAAGAGCAAGTCACAGGTTCTGAAATTCAGCCAATATGTGTGTGAACTGTGCTGAAGAAAGGAACTATCATAATATTCTTGATAAGTCATTTTCTTTCTTTCTAGGCTTCCTATCCTGGGGTATCTGTATGCACTGGAGAATGTTCTCCGAATTTGTAAGCACCAAATAATGTATATTAGCCTTCAACTTAAATATCAGCCCAATCTCTCAAAGCAACAGAAAATACTACATAGGTAAGTGAGCAGTTGAAGGCTGAAATGTTAGCCTTTGCAACGTGCTCAGCATCAGAAAGAGTATCAAAATTAGAAAACTCTTTCTTCCAAGCTTAGTAAACAATAAAATCATAAAATCACATCTCTTTGATCTTTCTCTGCCAACTTCCAAAAGGCTACCAGGATTTTTGCAGACAAGTAGATTTTTTAATGTGTATATTTACAAAGTCTATATAGTGTTTTTTATTCTGGCACTTCTCCTTTGATGGAAAACAATAAAAAACATGGGGTTCTCATGTAGTTGTTCAACCTCAGATTAACTGGGCACAATTCTATTTTCCTTTAACAGACATGGTACATTAAATGACTATATTGTTTAATCCACCACTTCTATTCATATGAATGTACAAGGACCATCTGAAACAAAAGGATACAAAGCTGACAATTACTACAGTTTACAGGTTTGTTATGGCCCCTAATTCTTTGAATTGCCCCATCCACTGTTACTAATACTTTTATTTGCCATTAGTGAACATACTAAATCAAATGTCCTTCATAGGGTACTACATTATATCCATCCAATCTATACAGAATAGAATAGAATAGAATTTTTTATTGGCCAAGTGTGATTGGACGCACAAGGAATCTGTCTTGGTGCATATGCTCTCAGTGTACATAAAAGAATCATCTCAAATAGTACTTCCATCAGACGATAATTATTTACATCCTTGTCTTAAAAATTGGATACCAACCACAAAAGCAGAATAACCAGTAATTTTTTATACTAGTTGGTAATTCTATTCCATTCAACTTCAGTCCAACTGATACCAGATACAGTACAGAATTCACAATCCCAAGAATTTGAGCTTCTGTCCCTCAAGATCATAAACTTAAACTCAAATATAAATGAGCATTGCCAGCTGAAATCTAAAAAGCTGAAGAGGAAGCTAAGCGAGATTTCCCATGACCAGAAGGTTAAGCTACAGTGACATTCATAATTCTTTAGTCCTATGTATGGTAGAGGCAAATAAACTGTTCAAAGTAAGCAAACTTTAAAAACTATTAAGGCTTTTTCTGATGTAGATATTTATACTTTTATGAAATTTCTTATCCTCACATAGGGCTGTTAGTAAATATTCAGTGCCCAGGGAATATTTGATTTAATTTCTATACCTTCCTCTCTTCTCCTCACTTATTTCCCAGGAATATCCAAATGAAATCCTGTTGATAATTTAAAGATTGAATCTTGAACCCCAAATGTATTATGCCAACTCATTTGCTCCAATCCAATGATATGTCTGTTTTAAAAAAAACAGTGAAAAGGTGTTCTGTTGGGCTCTCTGGTAGACTTCTCCCAAAAATTCCCAGGTACAAATTTCAGACACACACACGTTTGAAAATTCAAAACAATGTTCTTTATAATGAAAAGTCACTTAAACTAAGCCCTCTTTTGGTATAGCAAAGAGCACTTGTCTCCAAACAAACTGGTAATTTGTACAAGTCCCTTATCAGTTCTGTGATACTTAGCTTGCAGCTGTGAGGCAATTCACAGTCCTTCTTCTTTCACAAAGTGAAACACACTTTGCTCTGGTTTAGTTTCAAAGCGGGGAAAAATCAGTACACAAAAGGTCAAAGTCAGTAGAGCAGTCACGAAACACA
This sequence comes from Erythrolamprus reginae, assembly GCF_031021105.1. Lineage (NCBI taxonomy): Eukaryota > Metazoa > Chordata > Lepidosauria > Squamata > Dipsadidae > Erythrolamprus > Erythrolamprus reginae. The sequence continues at coordinate 181,526,277 of NC_091951.1, read as the reverse complement.
AGGATCAGATAATCCTCCACAATGGCCAAACCCACAGGCTGCTATTTATAGCAGCCTCACTAATTACCACAGCCCCACCCAACCACAGGTGGCCTCATTTTCTTTGATAATAATCTCTCAGTTGTTGCCTATGCATCGCTCTCTGCATGCGTGGCTGTATCATTAAATCTTGTTTTGAATCCAAGGAGGAGCTAGATAATTGATCTCCTTCTGAGCTGTCTGCCACACTCTCCTCCTCCCTGTCACTCATGTCTTCTTGGTCAGAGGAGCCTTCCTCACCAGATTCCACCCGGCAGGGGCGGGGGGGGCAAAACAGGCCTGCAGCATGTGGATGTCTCCCCCACATCCACAGTCCTTGGGGCAGGAGCTGGCCCAGAGCTAACCACAACAAAAGGTAAACAAAAATGGTTGCTGGAATTGGGTATACAGTATCAAGTTCAGGGGTGTCAAACTCGATTTTATTGAGGGCTGAATCAGGATTGTGTTTGATTTTGGGAGGGGCTGGGGGGTCATGTCCAGGGGGTGTGACCAGCTGAACTTCCCTGGGGGGGTGCCTGTGGAGACCAGAACACTCTCCCAGCAAAAATGGGGTCCTGAGCTCCATTTTTGGCTGTGACCTTGTGAACTCTGTTTTAGCGCCAGAGGCACTATGGGCCAGTCCCTTCCATGTTTCCAGGGGAGCCCCGTGGACCAAGTCTAAGTACCTCACGGGCTAAATTTGGACCCCAGGCCCTTATTATGACATCTCTGGTCTAGTTTAGTGAAAAGAAGGACCAGGGTGACATGATAGCAGTGTTCCAATATCTCAGGGGCTGCCACACAGAAAAGGGAGTTAGGCTATTCTCCAAAGCACCCGGAGGTAGGACAAGAAGCAATGGATAGAAAGTAATCAAGGAGAGAAGCACCTGAGGATAGAACAAGAAGCAATGGGTGGAAACTAAACCAGCAGAGAAGTAACTTAGAACTAAGGAGACATTTCCTGTCAGTTAGAACAATTAATCAGTGGGACAACTTGTCTGCAGAAATTGTGAATGCTCCAACATTGGAAGTTTTTAACAAGAGATTGGAAAACCATTTTTCTGAATTGATACAAGGTTTCCTGCCTGGGCAGGGGGTTGGACTAGAGGACCTCCAAAGTTCCTTCCAACTCTGTTATTCTATGTTCTATATTCACAGTGTAAGAATGCTAAATTGAGAAATAGTATTTCAAGACTGAAAGATACGCTGTTCAAAAAATAAAGGGAGCACTCGAAGAACACATCCTAGATCTGAATGAATGAAATACATTCTCATTGAATACTTTGTTCTGTACAAAGTTGAATGTGCTGACAATGTGTGAAATTGATTGTCAATCAGTGTTGCTTCCTAAATGGACAGTTTGATTTCACAGAAGTTTGATTTACTTGGAGTTAAATTGTATTGTTTAAGCGTTCCCTTTATTTTTTTTGAGCAGTATATATTGACATATTGTGAATGGAACATGATACATGAATTAGCCGCTAACTACAGTGTGGATGAAAGGCTCCCAGTCTTATTTATGCATTTAGTTTGAAAAAAGTGTATTGTTGTTAGGGATTGCCACCATGCTTTCTGGCAGGAAATTCATACCCTTAAAAAGTGGAATGCACGACAAGAAGAAAGTCAACAGATAAAGCATTTTTTATCACCACACCTCTGAACTAAGGAAATATGTGCCGAATTCTGCCTGTTTGCTGAAGTTACAGAAGATTTGCTGGAGAGAATTTCCACTCTTAGAAAGCAAAGGCGATCAAACTGATGGAAGATGGGAATCAGGAATCCATTCTTGGCTCCCCTAGTTTTAAATCCCAGCAAGGGGAGGAAAAGGAAAAAATAGCAATCTGGCAATTATTAGAGGGCAAAGGATTTTTACATTTTTTTTATTTTGCAGATGGGTCTTTCTCGCCTTCCCATATAAATATTTCCAG